>NC_066338.1:12024790-12163109 GCF_022539315.1 Serinus canaria
AGAGAAATGTAAAGGGAAGGCATGGAATAGATTCCAGGGGTTCTGCCTCCAGCCCTGGGTATTCCCCCACCCAGAACCCCCCCTGGCCAACACCTCGGATGTCTCTACAGGACTGCAGTGATGGAGGAACCCCCATCAGTCTCAGGGAAGCAGCCAGCATCCTCTCACCAGTTGGGAAGTACCCACACAACACAGTTCTCACCTGGAAAAGGGTGAAACCCACATAATACTCAAAGATGATGCAGCCAATACTCCACACATCACAGGGCTGACTCCAGCCAAGCTCTGAAAAACAAATGTTGTTTAAATAAATTATCCAGTTACAACCCAAGAGTCCAAATCCCTCTTTCTTTTAAAAATAAATAACTAATAAAAAAAAATAAATAACATCCTATCCCAGCCAGGCTGCTGGTGCTCTGCTGGCAATACACTGCCCAGCTGGCAGCACTGCCAAACCACCAGCTGATGGTGGATCAGTAAGGTTGGAAAGGACCTTCAAGATCACCAACTCCAACCTGTGACCAATTCCCACCTGGTCACCAAGTCCAGGACACTGAGTGCCACTCGAGCCATTCCTTGGATACCTCCAGGAATGGGGACTCCAAACCTCCCTGGGCAGCCCCTTCCAATGCCTGACTGCCCTTTCCAGGAAGAAATTCCTCCTGATGTCCAACCACAGCACAACTTGAGGCCATTTCTTCTTGTACTGTCCCTTGCTCCCTGGGAGCAGAGCCCAACCCATCATGAGGAAGCTGTGGAGAGTGAGAGGGTCCCCCCTGAACCTCCTTTTCTCCAGGTGGAACAAACCCAGAATAATGACAGGGCTGTAACCATGGAGTTCCCAGGAAACAGCACTGCAGAGCTGTTGAACCAAGCACTTCTCATCTCCCAGGGCAAACCCAGAAAATTCCTGAATCATGTGGAAGCCCAACACTCCCCAGCCCAGTGGGGTACAAGGGGCACAGAGACCCAGGGGCACCTTACCCAGGATGACTTCGGGGGCCCGGTAGTGCCTGGTGGAGACGATGGTGCTGTGATGCTCATGGTCAAAGGTGGCACTGCCAAAGTCCACCACCCTGATGGCCGTGCTCTTCACGCTCCTCTCATCCCGTTTCTGCAGGGAGGACAATGGGATCCATCACCTGGCAGCTCCTCCAGCCCCTGCCTTACCCAGCTGAGGGCACCACAGGAGGGGAAAGCTTTGGCAGCCCCACACAAGCTCCCACCACCAGCCACGGCTCACTCAGCCCTGCCTGGCAGATCATGCAAAGCCCTGAAGGACTGCACAGAGTCCACATTCCCTGGGGCTGTGTCTGAGCCCTCTGGCAAGGTCAGGGACACCAAGAGGAGACCCAAGTGAGGCTGTGTGTTACCTTTTCCAGGTTGTAGGAGAGCTCGTAGTCAGAGTTCACAAAGAGGATGTTCTCTGGCTTGAGGTCAGTGTGGGTGAGTTTATTGTCATGCAGAACTGAGGGAGCAAAGAGAGTCTGGGTGAGGGGAGAGAAGTAGAACAAGGCTGCACCCCCACAAAAAAGCCATCATTGGTCCAGTTTGCTCATACTGGCACCAGTTTAAGCCACATTTCAACCTGGGTGTGAACAGCCAGGCAAAGCCCAGGCCACGATGCTTCAGTAGAAGCACAAGGATTTCTTGTATTGATCGCCTGAAGATGCAGGGGGGTGGATGCTGGAGTGCTCTGAGCTACTGCCAGCCCACAAGCATCAGAAAATGAAGAGGATTCACTCCCAGTGGGGCAGGAAGGCTCAGGCTCAGAACCACAGCTAAAACTTGTTGCTCTGGGCCACCAGTTGCAGAAGTGCAACCTACTCAGCTCCCAGGTCAGCCCAAAGCAGGGGGAGAGCATCAGGGAACACTTACACTTCACAGCCTGGCACACCTGGAAGGCCATGTGCCGTACTTGGTGGATGGGGTAAGGCAGGTAGTTGTTATCCTTCAGGAAATCAAAGGTGCTGAGCCCCAGCAGCTCGAAGGAGATGCACATGTGGCCGTGGTAGTCAAACCAGTCAAACATCCTGACACAGAGACTAACAGAAACATTCCAGTTGGGAACAGTTCTGCAGGCACCACTCAGCTGTGTCACCCCTGCATCAGCCTCCTCCTTTCCCTGCTCAGTCTGTATCTCACAGCAAGCCAAGGTGCTTCCAAAACTATCTAGATCACGTTCAAGCACCTCTTCCACCCCAGCCCTGAAACCAGCCCTTCCTGCTGAACACCAAGAGCACACTCACTTTGTGTTCTCAGGATCCTTCTCGTTGATTTTCTCCAGCACGTTGATTTCCAGTCGAGCAGCCTCTTTGTATTTCTCTACGTTTTTAATGATTTTCAGAGCAACACGTGCACCACCCCTGTGGGAGAAACAGGAAGAAAGCACAAGGTGAGACCTGAGCAGGTTAGAGGGGCTGTGCCCTGTGAAAGGGACCTTCTGATCAGCCTCCCTTGCTCAAGCAGGTTATTATTAAGGGGTGTCCACCAAAGGTGTCCTTTTCCCTCCCTACAAAACAGCCCTAAAGCTTCCCCCAGCACATGGGCAACACAAAGCGGGTGAGAGCCTGGAGCAGCAGAGGATTTTGGAAACCAAGAGACTGATTTTCACCCCCAGGCTCCCACATTATACCCAAAAGGCTCCCCTTTCCCCACATACCTCCGGTGATCCATGCACTGCACCACTCTGCCGAAGGTCCCTTCCCCCAGGGTGCTGATAATCTCATCTGGGAGGGAGAGAAGGAGAGGGAAGGAGCTGAGAGAGGGAGCAGGACCTGGCTGCAGCGATACACAGGGCAGAGGAGAATGCATTGCAACACCTAACCTGCACACAGCTGGAGAGACCGGAGCAGCGGAAGGCTGACACCGGCTGCACAAGGCAGCTGCCCTAATTCCCTGCCACTTCAGTAACAATACACAATATAAACGTAGCTTTAACAAAAGGGGAAGGAAAAGGAGAGGGTTTCTCTTTAATAAACAATGAAAATAAAATGAAACAGAAAGATAAGACAGATCTGCGACTGCGATGGGAGCTTAACTAGAGAGCTAAATTATGTTACGATTTGGCTGTACATCTTTCTTGTAGCCAGTCGCCGACGCGATAGATCAGATGCCCCTCGTCGTCGTCCTCCACACTCTTGGCCCTTCTGCTGCTCTGTCGACTCCGCTGCTGGCCCAGGCAGACAGGGAATTCATCATTCACCAATCAGATTTTCAAACCAGCGCAGCAGCCAGCGTCACGCATTGGTTGGTTTGGAAATTCACATGGTTGTTTGAGGAGGGGTTGCAGGAGGAGATTCCCAGCCAATTCATACGGCACAGAGGAATATATAACGATAGGGATATTGCAAGGGAACATGTCAAGATACAACACACTAGCTCAGAAAAGAAAAAAACAGTTTGCTTTTCGTTGTAGCAAAAAAAAAAAAAAAAGGAAAAAAAAAGAAAAAGAAAAAAAAAAAGAAAAAAATAAGAAAAAAAGAACCTACAAACAGCCCCAACCCAAACCAGAGTGACAGCAGAGCTGTCAGAGTGAGGGAGCTGAGGGGCATGGAAAGGGCTGGCTGCTCTCACTCCCACGGGGGCTCAGAGAGGAACAGCACCGGCCTTTGGGTCCTGGGGACTGCCTGAGCACGCCGAGGGCCAGAGGCCACGGGGAGGGGCTCCCCAGCCCCATGGCCGCCGCAGAGCAGGGGCAGCAGGAGGCAGGTGCTGGCTGGGAGGTCCTGCACGAGCCCAGGCTGCCCCCACAGGCACCCCTATCCCACTCCAATAACTGCCCACACAGCTTCCCCCAGCCCCGACACACAGGGAAAGATGAACTCCGAGATTTCAGAAAAGCAGCTTTAGATACAATGATCCATCCAAAATGGAAAGTTCGCAGTGACTGCCTGGGGAAGATGGACACTTCTTCCTAGACCCTCCCCCAAAGAAGCTGATCCTGGAAGGACTAACTTCCAGAAGAGAAGCAGAACCCATCAGGGAACAGGGACAGCCCTGGGATGAGGCAGATAAGAGGTTTATGCCAGAGAAGAGAAAATTCCTGCCTTCGGTTCCTCAGCTAAGTATCCCCATACCTGGGAGCAACCAGCCAGCAGACTTGGGACCCAAATCCAGCCCCCGATCCCCTCCCTGGACATAGAGCCAGAACAGACCAGACAACACTGAGAGCTCCACACACAGAGCAAAGAATGTGTCTGGGGTCTAACAGACGTGGAAGGTGATCAGCAGAACAGACAAGAAGAGAAAGCCAGGGATGCTTCCGGGAAGAGCCTGGGATGGTTCTACCTCCACTTGAGCCGAGTGTTCCAAAAGCTCTGCTCCTCCACAAAGCCCACATCAGCTGGGCCCACCCAGGAGGATCCTGCTCTGGAGCAGGGTCTAACCCTCAGAGCCAGAGCCCAAAACAGGGACCACAGGGGCAGTCACCTGTCACAGGCTCTCTGGGACTGGGACCAGCTGAGCGCTGGCTGTTCAAGCCTTGCACAAATCCTGCCTGGCTGGGGCTCCTACACAGCGCTCCATAAGCATCACTGAACGGGAGGAGATGCAGCACCACCCTGGGGACCCGCCAGCCTCGCGGGGCACTCCTGTCCTCCCACCTGAGAGAGGGCCTGAGCCACCCGTGCCCAGCTGGCACCGGGCAGCGCCAGCCAAGGCGCACAGGGACGTGGGCAGCAACGCTCTGCACCAAAACTCCTCTAAAACACACACACACACACACACACAGAGAGCTCAAGCCGACTCGGAGAGAGCGTTTAGAAAGTGAGTTTTCTACTTACCCAGCTCAGCACCTGGGAGAGAGAAAGGTTACAGGGCAGGCGCAGCACAGCAGGATACTCACCGATGAGGAGCGGCTAAAGGACCGGCTGCGGCGCCGCCTCCGCCTGTGCTTACGCCGGCTGCTTTTGCAGCTCCGGTAGCTGCCCTCGCGGTCCCGGGAGCGCCGGTACTCGTAGGAATGTCGGTACTCGGGCTCGTAGTAGGCATCGCCCCGCTCGCGGCTGTAGTCGTTGCGCCGGTAGCTGTCACAGTAACGCCGGTCGTAGGCCCTTCGGTCTGCAGAGTGGTCGTCGTAGCTGGGCACGGGGATGTGGAGGGGAGGATGTGTTAGTCCCTCTCAGAGGGATCCAGCACGCCTGAGATAGCCCAGCTACCCCGAATGGCAAAAATTTAGCAGGATGGCTTCTGAGGTGGTGTTGGAAATGGACAAAGGTTTAATAAAAGGCAAATTTAAAAAGCTCTTACAGGGAAAAGCCAAGCCAGGGCAAGAGGTTCGTGCTCTCAGAGGGACCCAGCACGCCTGAGACAGCTCAGCTACTCAAAATGGCAAAAAATTTAGCAGGATGGCTTCTGGAGTAGTGCTGGAAATGTAAAAAGGTTTAATAAAAGGCAAATTTTAAAAGCTCTTACAGGGAAAAGCCAAGACAGAGCAAGAGGTTCTTGCTCTCAGAGGGACCCAGCACACCTGAGATAGCTCTGCTACTCAAAATGGCAAAAATTAGCAGGATGGCTTCTGAGGTAGTGTTGGAAATGTAGAAAGGTTTAATAAAAGGCAAGCTCTTACAGAGAAAAACCTCTTGCCCCTGGCTTGGTTTTTGCTCTCAGAGGAACCCAGCACACCTGAGACAGCCCAGCTACCCCAAATGGCAAAAATTTAGCAGGATGGCTTCTGAGGTGGTGTTGGAAACAGAAAGAAGTTTAATAAAAGGCAAACTTAAAAAGCTCCAACAGGGAAAAGCCAAGCCAGGGCAAGAGGTTCTTGCTCTCAGAGGGACCAAGCACACCTGAGATAGCTCTGCTCCCCCAAATGGTATAAAAGTAGCAGGATGGCTTCTAAAGTAGTGTCGGAAACAGAAAAAGGTTTATTAAAAGGCAAAGTAAAAAAGCTCTTACAGGGAGAAAACCAAGCCAGGGCAAGAGGTTCCCCTGGCTTGGTTTTTGCTCTCAGAGGGACCTAGCACACCTGAGATAGCCAAGCTACCCCAATTGGCACAAATTTAGCAGGATGGCTTCTGAGGTGGTGTTGGAAATGGACAAAGGTTTAATAAAAGGCAAATTTAAAAAGCTCTTACAGAGAAAAACCTCTTGCCCCGGCTTGGTTTTTGCTCTCAGAGGGACCCAGCACGCCTGAGATAGCTCTGCTACTCCAAATGGCAAAAAAATTTAGCAGGATGGCTTCTGAGGTGGTGTTGGAAATGGACAAAGGTTTAATAAAAGGCAAATTTAAAAAGCTCTTACAGGGAAAAGCCAAGACAGGGCAAGAGGTTCTTGCTCTCAGAGGGACCCAGCACATCTGAGATAGCCCAGCTACTCCAAACGGCAAAAATTAGCAGGATGGCTTCTGAGGTAGTGTTGGAAATGTAGAAAGGTTTAATAAAAGGCAAGCTCTTACAGAGAAAAACCTCTTGCCCCTGGCTTGGTTTTTGCTCTCAGAGGGACCCAGACACCTGAGATAGCCCAGCTACCCCAAATGGTATAGAAGTAGCAGGATGGCTTCTGAGGTAGTGTTGGAAATGGAAAAAGGTTTAATAAAAGGCAAAATAAAAAAGCTCTTACAGGGAAAAACTGAGCCAGGGGAAAGAGGTCCTTGCTCCTGCTGAAACACCCCACAAAAGAGATTATTCCCTTTGTTCTCTTCTTTTTCTAGTGAATTACTGTCCAACAAATTACCTAGGCTGGACCTCTTGGCCTCTGTCCAATCGGGCAGCCCCAGGTCTGAGCTGAAGTCCCAAAGGTCCTATGAGGTTATCTTTGTACCAAATTGAGGAGAGAAACTTCTGGGCTTTTTGCCTTTTTAAGCAGACAAAGAATAATTTGGTCACTCCATCAACAGGGAGCACATTCCTGCACTGAGGAATGTTGAGGGGTTGGAGTGGACTTGAAGATCATCATCACATCTCACGAGACCAGACTGCCTTGTCCAATCTGGCCTTGAACACTGATAGGGTTGGGGCAGCCCCATCCAACCTGTGTGCCCGTGTCTCACCACCCTCACAGGGAAGATCTTCCTCATGTCTAGCCTAAATTCTCTCTCTTTCAATTTGTACCCATTCCTCCTTGTCCTATCACTACAGTTCCTCATGGAGGGTCCCTCTCCAGCTTCCTTTTAGGGCCCTTTTAATACTGCAAGGTGCTGTGTGGTCTTCACACAACCTTCTCTTCTCCAGGCTAGAAATTCTCCCAGCCCCAATTCTCTCAGCCTTTCTCCATAAAGGTGTTCCAGTCCTCTTAACAACTTCCCAGCCTCCAATGGACCTGTTCCAACAGTTCCATGCCCTTGTTATGTTGGGAACACCAAAACTTTTGCAGTGCTTTGAGGGGTGGGAGCCCAAGGCAAGAAGCCACAAACTGTCAACCTTGGGATAACAAGGGGGACAGGGGATCTGTGTCCCAGCCAGGTGAGGGACACTTGGAGATGAGGACCCCAGATCTTCCTGTACTGAAACTGTGAAGGGATAAAAGCTCAGTGGGTCCTTTGTTCAGGACCCCTCCTTGAAGGCACCAGCTAGAGCTGTTACTTTGTAATTGCACCAAGATTAAACCATTTTTTAGGACTGAGATGTCTGAGATTCTGCTGTGAGAAACCAGGGCTGAGCCAGCAAGGAAACTGGTCTGACTGGGAGTGTGGGGTGTGTAGGGAGTCAAACAGAGCAAACAGTGGGTCACTGAAGCCACTGCTGTGAAGGGGCCTCAGTCCTAGCTCAGGTGGTGCACTGCCAGAGGGGCTCCTGGGTGTCAGACAGGGAAGTTTCCCTAAGAGAGGAGTGAGGGGCTTCGGTGACAAGCACTGCCCAGGCTGTGACAGCTCAGAGCAGGCCCAGGTCACGTGGAACCTGGGTGAGTATGGATGACTAGGCCATGATTAAGGGACTGGAGCATCTCTCTTAATGAGCAGAGGCTGTGGGAGATGTGTCAGGTTAGTCTGGAGAAGACTGACAGGAAATCTCATTATTGCACATCAGTACCTCCAAGGCAGGTGCCAGGACAGTGCCCAGTGACAGGAAGTTGTTCTCACAGAGGGTGGCAGAGCACTGGCACAGCTGCCCAGGGCAAGCATGGCACCTCCCTCTCTGGAGCCATCCCAAACCCACCTGGACGTGTTCCTGTGCACTGCGTGACCCCAGAGGTCCCTCCCAAGCCAGCCCCCGTGTGACTCTGTGCAGGAGGGCAGGTGTGAGCCCCGCTCACCTCCGGGATCGGACGTGGTAGCTGTCCTCCCGCCGGTGCCGCCGGTCCCGCTCGCTGCTGCTGGACCGGGACCGTGTCCGCCGCCGCTTGTGCTTGCGGCTCCGGTAGCGCTCGTGGTAACTGCCGCGGCTGCTGCGCTCCGACGAGCGGTACCTTCGGGAGTGCGGCATCTGCGGGGACAGCGGGGACACTCAGGGGCCTGTGGGGACACCCTGGGGACAGCAGGGACCCTGTGGGGACAGCGGGGACTCCGTGGTAACTGCCGCGGCTGCTGCGCTCCGACGAGCGGTACCTTCGGGAGTGCGGCATCTGCGGGGACAGCGGGGACACTGAGGGACCTGTAGGGACAGCGGAGACACCCTGGGGACAGCAAGGACCCTGTGGGGACAGCGGGGACCCCGTGGTAACTGCCACGGCTGCTGTGCTCTGACGAGTGGCACCTTCGGGAGTGTGGCATCTGTGAGGACAGCGGGGACACTCAGGGACCTGTGGGGACAGCAGGGACCCCATGGGGACAGCGGAGACCCCATGGGGACAGCGGAGACCCCGTGGTAACTGCCACGGCTGCTGTGCACCGATGAGCGGTACCTTTGGGAGTGCGGCATCTGTGGGGACAGCGGGGACACTCAGGGACCTGTGGGGACACCCTGGGGTCACTCAGGGACCCTGAGGGGACAGCGGGGACACCCTGGGGACAGCGGGGATCCTGAGGGGACAGCGGGGACCCCGTGTTAACTGCCGCGGCTGCTGTGCTCCGACAAGCGGTACCTTCGGGAGTGTGGCATCTGCAGGGACAGCGGGGACACTCAGGGATCTGTGGGGACACTGAGGGACCTGTAGGGACAGCGGGGACACCCTGGGGACAGCAAGGACCCTGTGGGGACAGCGGGGACCCCGTGGTAACTGCCGCAGCTGCTGCGCTCTGAGGAGTGGCAGCTTCCGGAGTGCGGCATCTGCGGGGAGAGTGGGGACACTCAGGGACCCGTAGGGACAGTGGGGACACCGTGGGGACAGCAGGAACTGTCAGGCACCCGTGGGGACAGCAGGGACCCCCTGGGGACAGTGGGGACCCTGTGAGACACCCAGTGGGACAGTGAGGCACTTGTGGGGACAGCGGGGACCCCGTGGGGACAGCGGGGACCCTGTGAGGATGGCAGGGACCCTGTGAGGCCCCCATGGGGACAGAAGGCACCTATGGGAATGGCAGGGACCCTGTGAAGCCTCCATGGGGACAGGAGGGACAGTGAGGCACCCATAGGGACAGCAGGGCAGCATTAACAGCTGCATGGGACAGAAACCAAACGTGTGTGAGTGTGCCAGGGGATCTGAGAGAGAGGAGAGCAACCTCTGAGAGACCCCAGAGCCCCACAGGACAGGATGAGACCCCACCATGGTCATCTTGCCCTGTTCTCTTTCCCAGGTTTGTATCCCTTCTTCACACCCATCTCTACTGCCCACAGCTCCAGGAACAGCTTTTGCACCTTTTCTCTTTAAGCTGCCCAGGAAGGAGGGAAGCAGCACCAAGGAAGGTGAGGGAAGGTGAAATGAAGCCCTGGATATCACCAGAGTCCCTGGGCAATGTGAGAAATGGATTTACAGAAAATCCTCCAAGCCTGACAGAAGTTTCAATAGGTGGCCTTGCAAGTAAGACAAGATATTTTGGAGAAACAGATCTGTGAAAGATGCATTGTAGTGGGGCCCATGAGGGGTAATTTTAAATTATTTGCTTTAAGGTATTTACAGAATGGTGTGGCTAAAGCTGATGGGCCAAAAAATTATTATAATGCATTGTAATTAAGAACTAGTTCATTTCTGATTGTGAAGACATGAACTGTAACATCTGTATTTTCTCACTCTTCTTATGAGACTGAGAATAGAATAAAGGTTTTTAAAATGCCTCTCAGTGCTTAATCCAGAAATGGATGCCCAGAGACCAGCTCCTCAAGAGATGCCTCGGGTTTCCTGCCAGGTGACATCTACACTGGAACACAAGGGTGGGGAAGGGTCTGGGGGTGTTTGGTCTGTTCAGTTCAGACTGAAGGGAGATCTCAGAGGGCTGCAGCTTCCCCAGGAGGGACAGCTCTGGTTTCTGCTCTGTGTGACAGTGACAGCACCCCATGGAATGGCTAGAGCTGTGTCAGTGAGGTTTAGGCAGGGTATCAGGAAAAGGCTGGCTGCCAGAGCTCCAGGAGAGATTGGACAATGCTCCCAGGGATGCACAGGCTGGGATTGTTGGGGTGTCCTGGGGAAGGACATCAGTACTTGCTGATGCCTGTGGATCTCTCCCAGCTCAGGAGATTGGTGACACACATCCCTCTGTCCACGGAGAACCACCCAGGAGCAAACCCCCCCTTTCCAAAGGACACCTACAGAGCCCTGCAGACCCTCAGCTCTGCCCCTCTGGGGGAACATGAGGGGCTGGAGCCAAGGGATCCAAAGGACACCAACAGAGCCCTGCAGACCCTCAGGGGGTCTCAGCTCAGCCCCTCTGGAGAGGCTGGAGCCAAGGATATCCCGAGGTGACACGGCACAGCGAGTGCAGCCCCTCAGACCCCGCCAGGCCCTGCCCCACAGCTCTCAAACATTCCCCGCACGGATTTCGGTTCCAAGCACAATTCATGGAATCATGGAACGTTAACTGGGAGGGACCATCAAGCTCACTCAGTCCCACCCCCTGCCATGTGCAGGGCCACCTTCCACTAGCCCAGGTTGCTCCAACACTCGCCCAACCTGGCTTTAAACACCCCAGGGATGGAGCAGCCACAGCTTCTCCGGGCAATCTGGGCCAGGGCCACAGGAGAAGCCGGAGCTCCCGCGGCAATTTCCCCCATCCAAAATGCCCCCGGCTGCGTCCCCGTCCCCGCCCAGCGCTGACATCACCGCCAGGGCTCGGACAGGCCGAACCGGCCCCGGCGGCGGGGTGATCGGGGGCACGGGCCCGGTACCGCCTGCACGGGGGCTTTGCCCGGGGTTCCCCCCGAGCCCCGCGGGTTCCAGCCGCGGACTGAAGGGAGCGCGAAGGCGGCGCTGGCGGCCCGCCAAGCCCGGCTCTGTGGAACGAGCACCGGGGCTGCGTTCCGCAGCGGGGCTGGAACCGGTTTGAGGACGGTGATGGCGGCCGCGCCGGGCGGGGCCTCCGCCGTGCAGGGCCGGAAGCACCGGGACACCGGGAGAGATGGGTGGAGGGCGGGGCGGCCTCGGCGGGGAGGCCCCGACCCGGTTCCCCCGGGCCATCCGGCCCCACCGCCCCCGCGGGGACACCCAGGCCGCCGATTCCCACCGCGGCCCCGCCGGGAACCGCAAACAGGGCCCGCCCCGCGCCGCCCTCACCGGCCGCGGCCTACCCACCCCGCCCCGGCCAGCGCCGCCCCGGCCCGCGCCGCGCCGACACGCACCGTCCTCGCAGCCAGCCCGGTGCGCTTGTCCCACAGGAAATCCGTGATGGCGGCCGTGGGCCCCCGGGGCCCGCTCCAGCTCCTGCCGCCGCCGCCGCCGATCCGGGTCCTGCCAGCCCGCGGGGCCGCGCACGCACGTACGCGCTCACGTACGCACGCACGTAGGCGCGCGGAGCTGCGTCACACCAGGTGGGGCCGGTAGGCGGGGTTAGACACGAGGGGCGGGACCGGTCCCGAACTGCTCCCTCTTTAAGCCACGCCCCCTCCTCGGACCCAGCGGCGCGGACTGGGCGAGGCCGAGGGGCGGGGCGCAATCCTAGGGGCGGGACCGGGTCAGATCGCCCCGCCCATCTCGTACCCGAAGCCACACCTCTCCCTCCTGACAGCGGCGGGACAGAGCTGAGGGGCGGGGTCAAAGTATGGGCGTGGCCTATGCTGAGATCCCCGCTCATAGCCTCCAGGAGCCCCGCCCTGTGCCCGCCCACCGTCTTCAAAGTCACGCCCCCTCTTTCCCCGCTGCCGACGATGGGGCGGGGCGAGACATAAAGGGCGTGGTCCCTAGCGGGTAGCCCCGCCCCCCTCCTTGAAGCCCCGCCCCTCTTCTGTTCCCCCGGCGTTACCGGGGCCGGACCGGAGGGCGCGTTCTCCTTCCCGAGGCCCCTCCCGCCAGCCCCGCCCCGCCCCGCCCGCCGCGGGGTCCCGCCGCCGCCGCCGCTCCGGTGCCGCCCGGGCCTCGCCGCTCCCAGCGCCGCTGCTCCGGTGCCACCGGCGTTTCCCGGCTGCCGGCTACCGCCGCGCCCGCGCCGGAGCGTGCGCAACAGGCGGGGGCCGGCGGAGCTTCGTGAGCGCTCGGTGAGCGAGTGGCCGCGGGCGGCGAGCGAGCGCCCGCCCGCCCGGGGCCGGGCATGTGCGGCGGGGCGACGGGCAGGGCGCCCGAGCAAGGGCGTTTGAAGGAAACGTGAGGCGAGGCGGCGGCGGCGGGATGGAGGCGGCGCCGCCGCGACGAAGCCCCGAGCCGCGGGAGAAGCCGCCGGTGCTGGACGGGGAGGCAGCGGGGGCGCCCGCGGGGGCGTCGGGCGCGGCCCCGGCCTCGCCGGCGGCGACGGAGCAGATCGTGTCGGAGGGCGAGGCGGCGGCGGCGGGCACGTTCGTGCAGCGGCAGCTCGGGGCGATGCTGCAGCCCGCCGTGAACAAGTTCTCGCTGCGCATGTTCGGCAGCCACCGGGCCGTGGAGATCGAGCGGCAACGGGTGAAGTCGGCGGGCGCCTGGATTATCCATCCCTACAGCGACTTCAGGTAGGACCGGCGCCCCGCGACCCCCGCCCCGGCACCGGCACCGACCCCCATCCCGGCGCCGGTCCCCGCTCCGGCTCCGGTGCCCGCCGCCGCTGTCCGTGGTGCTGAGCGCGGCCCCGCCGCCCGCTACCGTAGGGGCAACAAGTGCCGGTAGCCGGGGCTCCGCACCGGCCCGGGGAGGCGGCTTCGACCGCCGGAGCCCGGGGCCGCGCTGCCCCATCCCCTTTCCGTCTGGGATTATCCCGCCAGCATGGACTGCTCTGTCCTGCCCAGCACCCGCGGGCTCCCGGGGCACCCGGTGCCCGCGGGCAGCCCGGCTCTGCCGAGCCGCGGAGCTCCGCTGACCCGGCCCCGGGCTTGCGGAGGCGGATGCGGGGATTGCTGGGCTTTGCCTGCCCTTAGAGCTCCCCCCGCCCTTCTCGATGCTGTTTTTAATTCGATCAGGAGCATTCATCCCCCTGGGACGCGGCTCCCCGCGGCTGGAGCGGGGCCGGTCACCCAGAGAGGAGCCGGGCCCGGCTCTCGGTGTCACCGGGATCACAGCGGGAGCTCGGGGATGGATGATGTGGGAGGAACTGGGTGTCACGGGGATGTTGAGTCATATAGGGTGGGCTTTCTCCACGGGGAATGGAGCTGCCAGGCAGTCATCTCCCGCAGCAAGCTGTGACATGGATGATGTCCCCAGCCTGGAGAACGGAGCCAGCACCCACTGTGGGTCCCTGGCACCTGTAGCCATCTCCCCTCCCCACCGGGCCCCTGCCACTCACCGGGTCCCTTGCACAACCCCAGCATGACACCCAGCCCTGAGAGCCCTTTTCCCATCGAAAGCACCTCAAAGTTTGTGAGCCTTGAGCTGGGCAAGAGCAGTTTGTGCAAGCAACACCGTGAAGGGAGCTGGCAGGTAGACAGACAGAGGGATTACTCCGGTGTTTATCACATTAGGGAGATACATAAAGGCCATGGAGATCAGGGCCCCGAGTGTTCAGTGTGACACTCAGTGAAGGACAAGGCCTGTCCTAAAGAGCTTAAGCCTAAATCTGAAGCGAGAGCTCCAGGCAGACTTGGGCAGCTGCAGGGACAGGCAGCTTCCCTGCTCAGCTTCTCAGGGCACAGCATGGAGGTGCAGGAGGCAATTCCTCAGCTGGGTCAGGCCCCTTCTGCCTCATTTTCCTCCCTGGCCCAGCAAATCTTGGCCACTCGCAGGAAGGTGTTAATTTGGGAGAGGATCCTGACCCTGGAGTGGGTTCCTGGCCCTGAGGTGGTTTCTGGATCTGACCTTGGGGTGGCTCCATGAGGAGAGATTGCCTCTCCCTCCTCCCCTTAGGCTCTGGTGCTCTCTCTGAAGGAACCTGTCACAGCACTGTGACCTCCTTTCCCTTTCCCTTTCCCTTTCCCTTTCCCTTTCCCTTTCCCTTTCCCTTTCCCTTTCCCTTTCCCTTTCCCTTTCCCTTTCCCTTTCCCTTTCCCTTTCCCTTTCCCTTTCCCTTTCCCTTCCCCTTCCCCTTCCCCTTCCCCTTCCCCAGCTGCAGAGATCCCAGTATCCGTGTCCCACCATGGGTGTGGGGTAGGAAATCCCCACAGGCTTCTGCCACCTGTAAAAGCTGGTTTGGATTCACTGGGCATTGAGAGCTGCCCTGAAATTACCTTTGGAGATTTGAGCCTACACCCACGGCCAGGGCTGGGACTAAGAGGGGATGCCTGGGGACACCTAAAGCTGGGCTTGCATTCCCTAGGGCCCATGAAGGCTCTGATGGGGGACCCCAGGAGTCACAAGGCTGGTGGAGAAAGTCATGATGTGTCTGTGCAAAGAATGAAAACACCCCGGTGGCATTTGCATGTGAACAGGGCTGCTGGGTGTCCTGACATATCCAGCTGCTGCCGGCATCTCTTGGCTTTCCCTCCCTTCCAAAGCCTCTGAGCGTGCCCACTCTCAGCTAGAGGAGGTGGATGAGGAGTGCCCACATCCTGCCCAGTGCATGCTGGCACCTCCTGTAGGGCTGGACCCTCCTCCCACCTTCCCCTGGTACCAGCATTGTCTGTCCTTGCTTGGCTGCTGCCTGGCTCACCACAGCAGCCTCCCTGATCCTTTTCTGCTGCCCCAGGAGCTCGGCTCTCCGTTTGCATAACCAGCAAAGCTTATCCCAAATCCTGCTAAGCCAACTCGGGAGGTGGCAGGGAGACGGCGGATGACAAGGAGCCTCAAGGGAGCAAAACCCACATCGTCTCTGAGACCTCCATGGGGCACGTGGCAGCTTTGGGGTGGGGTCATAGGTGTGCATGCACTTCCCTGCAGTAGAGAGACGGCCAAGCTCCTACACCCCCTATTCCCACACGGGGTGACTTTTGCACCCCACTTCTGCTCACATCTGTCCCAGGCAAGCAGCAGGGTGTTAGTCATGTGTGTGGGCAGGCACGTGTGTGTGTGTCTGCTCAGCACCTGCCTCTCTGCACTGTCAGACCCTAACTTTGATCCTGGGTTTATTGTCGAACTGTGTCCTGCCTGTCCCACTCTGGCCCCTGCATTCCCACCCTGCAGGTTTTACTGGGACCTCATCATGCTGCTCCTGATGGTGGGGAATTTGATCATCCTGCCCGTGGGCATCACCTTCTTCAAGGATGAGAACACACCTCCCTGGATCGTTTTCAACGTGCTTTCGGACACTTTCTTCTTGGCTGACCTGGTGCTGAACTTCCGGACAGGCATCGTGGTGGAGGACAACACGGAGATCATCCTGGACCCTCACACCATCAAAATGAAATACTTGAAGAGCTGGTTCCTGGTCGACTTCATCTCCTCCATCCCTGTTGACTACATTTTCCTCATTGTTGACCTGGAGACCCAGGTGGATTCTGATGTCTACAAGACGGCGCGGGCCCTGCGCATCGTGCGCTTCACCAAGATCCTCAGCCTGCTGCGCCTGCTGCGCCTCTCACGCCTCATCCGCTACATCCACCAGTGGGAGGAGGTCAGAACGCCTTGGGGGTCTCCTGCTCAGGGTCCCAGGCCAGGCTGGGGGTCCCCAGCTGGAGGGCAGAGGGCCCCAAGGGCTGTTCTAGGAGGAGAGTTTCTCTGCAGCTCTGCTCCTGCATGTTCTCCAGATCTTCCACATGACGTATGACCTGGCCAGCGCTGTGGTGAGGATCTTCAACCTCATCGGGATGATGCTGCTGCTGTGCCACTGGGACGGCTGCCTCCAGTTCCTGGTGCCCATGCTGCAGGACTTCCCTGAGGACTGCTGGGTCTCCAAGAACCACATGGTGGTGAGTGCCCAGACTGGGGTGATTCCAGCTGGGATCTGCCCTGGTGGGGAGGGGATTTGGTTCCCTGTCTCCCACCCCAAGGCTGGAGCTGCTGGGAGACATGCCAGTGAGCATTGTCTCCATGGTCACAGCAGTGAGATAGGGCAGAGGGAACCTCTGCATCACCTTCCCATCTCAGCCCACCTTGCTGGAGTCAGGGAATCCCTCAGGGAGGGAGCAGGACGCTGGGGCTCCTGCCTCCTCCCCAGAGAGGGGCTGGTGCATTTTAGGGCTTCACAGTCCTCTTCCTGGAGGAGAACTCATCCCTTTGGCCTTGGAGGAACCTTCTTCTCACAGGGTCTCTGCACTCCCCAGCTCTGGGAGGTGGGACCAGGGGGTTCAGGTGCACAGCACCTTCCACCAAACCCTTCAGCAGCACTGTCCCTTGTGTGCAGAACGACTCGTGGGGCAAGCAGTACTCGCACGCCCTGTTCAAGGCCATGAGCCACATGCTGTGCATCGGCTACGGGCAGCAGGCGCCCGAGGGCATGACCGACGTGTGGCTCACCATGCTCAGCATGATCGTGGGGGCCACCTGCTATGCCATGTTCATCGGCCACGCCACCGCCCTCATCCAGTCCCTGGACTCGTCCCGGCGCCAGTACCAGGAGAAGGTCAGCAGGGTGGTGGAGGGAGGGCCTGGGTACTGGGGAAAGAGTCCTGGCACACCTCCAGCACCAGCTCAGCGCAGCTGCCGTGCCCTACTGATTCCAGAGGTTGGGATCTTTGTGCTTGCCACTCTCCCTCGGGTTGTTGCAGGTGGAGCTCGGGCTGCCCATTGAGAGTGGGACCATATTGGCGTCCATACTGGGGGTCACTTCTGCACAGTGTGGCCCCCTCCTGCCCTCTGGCCTGGCCCACCTGCATCCTGAGTGAACAGCTGTCCTGTCTTTTGCCCCCTTTGGGTCAGGGCACTGGAGCAGGGGTGTCTGTATCTACATCACTGAGGAGAACGGACACGTCATGCAGCCCTGCAGGTGGTGCCAGCTCAGCCCTGTGTGACTCCCCTTGTCCCCACAGTACAAGCAAGTGGAGCAGTACATGTCATTCCACAAGCTGCCTGGGGACACGCGCCAGCGCATCCACGAGTACTACGAGCACCGCTACCAGGGCAAGATGTTTGACGAGGAGAACATCCTGGGGGAGCTCAGTGAGCCACTCAAAGAGGTGAGGGCAGCACTCCCGTGCTGTGACCTGGAGGGCAGAGGCTGGTGCTGGCAGGGGCCAGGCTCGGTGATGTCCCCACTTATCGTAACAGGATGACCCCTGTGTAGGTAGAAAGGATGAGAAGGACTCTCTAATATCAGAAGGTTAATTATTATATTGTATCGTATCATATCGCATCTAAACTGAATTTTCCAAGTACTCAACTTTGTACACAACTGCTCAACATCTCGTGACTGTCATCCAACAGTCCCCACACACACACACACACACACACACACACACTTGGCCCTGATAGGCCAAGGAAACAAAACACCATCACTTTGGGTAAATAATTATCATATTGCATTCTACTTTGGCACAACACAGGCACAGCAAATGATAAGAATTGTTTTTCCTTTCTCTGAGGTTCAGAGAATGTGAAACCCAGAAATATTCTTGGGAAGAATTGTGCCTTGCTTTTCTCTGTGAAGAGAAATGTGGCTACACCCACTGAACTGCTCCTCACCCCACAGGAAATCATCAACTTCAACTGCCGCAACCTGGTGGCCAACATGCCCCTGTTTGCCAACGCTGACCCCAACTTTGTGACAGCCATGCTGACCAAGCTGCGCTTCGAGGTCTTCCAGCCTGGGGACTTCATCATCCGTGAGGGCACCGTGGGCAAAAAGATGTACTTCATCCAGCACGGCGTGGTCAGCATCCTCACCAAGGGCAACAAGGAGACAAAGCTGTCTGATGGCTCCTACTTTGGGGGTGAGGCTGGGCTGGGGGAGCTGGTGGATGGAGTAGGGGCCAAAAGCTGCCCGGGAGCAGAAGCTGGGGCATCCCTCATGTTTCTGCCTGCCCCTCTCCTCTTGCCCAGTGCCAAAATCTTGGCATCCAAAGTGCCAAGGTCTTCATGCCAGTTCTGTCTGGCTGGGGCTGAGGGAGCATCCACTGCTGGCCAGGGAGGAGAGGAGGTTAGAGCAGAACACCTGAGCCAGTTTATAGCATACAGGCAGAGCTCTGGGAGGGAAACAGGCCAGGCCATCCCAGCAGCCACCCCTGGGGATGTCTCCATGGCCTGCAGAGGGAGGAGAGGAGACAGGCTGTGGGGTCTGTCCCTGCCTCTGAGCCATGCTGTGTACAGGGTTTTGGGGTGCTGGGCAGTCCTGTTCCTGCTCCCAGGGCTGTTAGGGGGCTGGATGGCTGTGTCACCCTGAGGCCAGCCCCGTGTCCCTGCAGAGATCTGCCTCCTGACGCGGGGCAGGCGCACGGCCAGCGTGAGGGCTGACACCTACTGCCGCCTGTATTCCCTGTCCGTGGACAACTTCAACGAGGTGCTGGAGGAGTACCCCATGATGAGGAGAGCCTTTGAGACCGTGGCCATGGACCGCCTGGACCGTATAGGTGAGGAGGAGGGACCTCCTGGGCTCAGCACAGCCCCCCCAGGGCCCACGGACCCACAGACCCACAGGTGGTGGAGTCACAGAGCTGGGATGAGTGCCCCAACCCCATGGGTACCCAGCAATGGGGGTGATGGGGAGCATGGGGAAGGAGCCTGCCCTCTCTCTCCCTGCCAGCAAGATCCAGGCAGTGCCATAGGACAGGCTTCCCTGGGAAAATGTAACTTGCAGTGTTTGGCAGTAACCAGCTGTTTGTCCTCACCCTTCCTTGCCTGTGGAGGACAAGCAGGACTCCAGCACCCAGTTCCTTTGGAGTCAGGACTCTCCTGTTTTATCCCTGCTGCTTCCACTGCTCTAATCTAGACCCTTCCCAGGGTCTTACTTCCCCTGGAAGGCTGGTGACGTTTTATTGTCCCTTCCCAACTGCCACCCTGCCCTCCACACTGTCCCCAAGAGGCCACGCTCCCAAGGTCGGTGACACTCCTGCCTTCCCTCCAGGGAAGAAGAACTCCATCCTGCTCCGCAAGCGAGCCGAGCACAGCTCGGGGCCCCTGAACACTGAGATGATCCAGCAGATCGTGAAGCACGACCAGGACATGGCCCACAACATCCAGGACCTGCAGCAGATGGCGATGGGCCGGGAGCTGAGCGGCAAGCCGGTGATTTGGGAGCCGCTGGTGCACGCACCCCTGCAAACAGCCGCCGCCACCACCAACGTGGCCATCGCGCTGACCCACCAGCACAGCCTGCAGGCTCACATCTTCCTGCCGCCCTCCTCCATCTCCAGCCCGCTCTCTCCCGAAGCCACCCTGCTCACCAAGCCCGTGCGCCGCTCCCAGCCCAGCCTGGGGGGCTCCCGGCCCTCCTCCGTGAGCTCGCCCTCCGGGGCTCAGTCCCACCTGCAGACACCGGCCGCCGGTTCGCCTTCCTCGCCCATGGTCCAGTCCCAGGCGCCGCTGGAGAGCGGGGGCCAGAGACACAGCTCGGGGGCGCAGCCCCTGCCCCGAACGGCGCAGAGGGGGGAGATGCCAGCGGGGGCCAAGCAGCCCCCGGCCGGCCCCCAGCCCCAACTCTCCCGGTCCCGCGGCGCCTCGGTCTCCACCTCGCTGCTGCAGCAAGCGGCTGGCGCTGCATCCCCCAGCTCCGAGCAGGCGCTGCCGCCGGGGAGAACGCTCCACTACAGCCTGTCCCGAGCCACCGGCTCCCACATCTCGCTCCTGATGCAGCCCCAGCAGCTGGTGAAGCACAGGAGCATCCAGGGGCTGCCGGTGGGGCGGCTCACCCAGGATGTCCGGCTCCTTTCCGCCTCCCAGCCCTCCCTTCCCAACAAAGTGGCCCAGCAAGCTGACGGGAGCTCTTTGAAGCAGGGCAGGAAATCTGCAGGGAACCTGGCCCGCAGGTCCTCGCCCTCGGTAGCCGGACTCCTGGCCAAGCCGTGCGCGGGGATGCCGGGCCAGCCCGCACACTCGCAGCCGATGCCTTCGGGATCGCTGGCTCAGCCCGGCCGCTCCGCCGCGGGAGCGTCCGCGCCCCAGTCCCCGGGCTCCGCGTCCCGGCAGGCAGCCGGTCCCTCCCGCAAGGGCTCCGTGGCCTTCAGCCCCGAGGTGGAAACGGCGAAACCCAAACTCCCATCCAACATGTGAGCCCTGGAGGCGGCCACGCGGGCAGGAGGGAGCCGGGCATCCCGGCGGCAGAGGAGGCAGGAGAAGCAGAGCGCCAGCCCCGCCGTGTCGGAGGGAAAATGAGGTGAGAGGCACCAGCCGGGGCCGTGGAGGGGCTGTTCCAGGCACGGGGACACGGCAGGGATGGGCATGGGGCCAGCTGGATGAGGAGGGGGCTCTGCTGACTGCCCCAAGGGGGTCACCCTACCTGGGCTTTCCCCTCCTTTCTCAACACCATCTTTGAGTTCTGCTCTCCTGCCGGAGGCGTAGGACAGGTCAGAGCCCTTGCCCAAACTCTGGCCTCTCTGGGGAGCTCAGCTCCCCGTAACTGCCCCTCGGGGCCTGGGCCCTCCATGCTCTGTGTCGCGTGTCCCACAGCCTGTCCTCGGAGCCAGGCTGACGCTGGCAGCTCCTCCAGCCTGTCCTCTGTCACAGCAGGGGCTGCCTGATGCCCACCTCGATGCCCAGACTGCTCTGCCCAGCCCCTTTGCCTTTAGGGTGAGGAGGCAGAGGCACCCCCTGGGTCCCCCAGGTGCGGGGAGGAGGCTGGAGCCCATGATAGGGGCATGGGGGTCCAGGATCAGCACTCCCCCTTCCCAGAGTGCCAGGACCACCTGGGGGTCCTGGGCAGGGCTCTCCTGGTGTGACGAGTGCCAAGGGGCAATGCTGAGGGGCAGAGGAGCAGCGCCCCAGTCCCTCTGCCCTGCTTGTGGGACCGTTTTGCCTCAGAGGTGCTGAGTGCCAGTGAGGTTGGGATGTGCTGCTGGGCAGGGCTCTGCCCCACACCCGGGCACTGCAGCTGCCCCTCCACGTGCTCCCATGGGGGCAGCCTGGGATGGATTCTGCTGCCTGCAGCTCCAGGAGGATGCTCAGAGGGTCAGTCCGAGGGGAACCCTCTGTGGCCTCAGGAAGATGCTCAGAGGGTCAGTCCAAGGGGACCCCTCTGTGGCCCCAGGGTGATGTCCACAAGATCATCTGGGATGACCCTTCTGTGGCTCCAGGAGGATGCTCAGAGGGTCACCTGCAGGGCCCCCACTGCCTGTGGCTCAAGGAGGATGCTCAGCCCGGGCTCTGCTCCCCTGCCCTGCGCTGCAGTCCCATTTCCAGGTTGCCTGGAGATGCCAGTCACTGGTGCCACAGGAGCAAAAGGCTGTCACAAAGAGATGCCAATCCCGGGCAGTGCCTGGGTGACGTGTGGAGCTGTGGGGTCACCCCCCATCCAACAGGTGCCCGGGGTCCCCACAGATGCCCCTCCCCTCCCCTCCAGAGACAGTAGTGTGCAATGTGTGTGCGAGTCGTGGCTCTGCCAAGCAGCCGAGCTCTGCTTCCAGTGTCGCTTTGGGCCAACCGTGTTCAGTCCTGGTTAGAGTAGTGTCCCCTCCGTCCCCACCGCGCTGTGCCAGCTGCTTCCCACTCCCGGAGTCAGGAACCATGGCTTGTCTTCGTGCTCTGGGGCTGAGCGGGGCCCGCCGGAGCTTCAGCGCAGCGGGCGAGGTCTCGTTGCCCTCGGTACTTCCCCAAGTGAGGTGTCCCGTTCTCCACCCTCGTGTTTTGGGGCGTCGGGAGCGGTCCGGAGCGCGGGGCTGCTCTGGGAGCACCAGCCCACCAGGAATCCCGGCAGTGCCTGCCACAGGGGATGTCCTGCACTGCCTTTTTTTTCCATGGATTTCAACCACCCTCCCCTGCTCACCCCCACGTCCCGCTCCATCCCCGCGGTCCGTCGGGCGGGGAGCTGCAGCGGAGCCGCGCTGTCCCGAGTCCCCGGGCTGTGTTCACACTGCGTGATGTAGATGTCTTAGCGGTCATCCCAGCGCCCCGCAGAGCGTGCGGGCCGGCTCGGACAGCGCCGAGCTCCCTCCCCACTGCACAGCCCCGTGTCGGGAGCCGGAGCCACCCTGCGCTCCTGGCACCGCCGCCGTGACACCTCGTGGCCCGGTGCCCACCCCAGGGGAGGCTGGAGGGGCTGGGGGTGCCGGCCGTGCACGGGCGCAAGTTCAGCCACCAAAGACCATGATCCTCCACTCTTGCACTCACGGCAGTTCGATGTACAGAGCTTGTAGTTTTCATATCGCAGAGAATTTAAGAGCGTTTTTTTATTTTTTGGTCGTTGTACATAATGGATTTAAATAATAAAGAGAGATTCGGAGCTGGTCGGGGGGAAACTCCTTCTGCACCTCCTGCGACCCCACAGCACCGTGCCCGGGGATGGGGCAGGACAGGGGGATGCTGCAGCACCCCAGCTCCAATCCTGGCCTTCTGCAGAGCCGGGAGTAATTAGGAAACCCTCGGGAGCCACCGAGGGGCCTCTCCCAGACCCCACAGCCCTGGGTGGCACCGCAGGAGCCCAAAGGCAACAGGTCCCCTCCCACCCACCCCGGTCCCTTTCGGCCCTGGGCAGATTAATGTTTAATCTTTGGTTATTTTCCCCTTCCATCTCCGTTCCCATTATTGCGGGGGGGAGGGGCGGGTTTGATACCGCCTGATTGCAGAGCAGCACTCGAGGCATTAACGCGATTAAATGAAGGTCACACAGCGCAAGGTGGGCCGGGGCACCCGAGCCACGGGCACTGCGGCACTTGGAGCGGGTCTCGGGGCACAGCCGTGCTCGGGCTGCGCCCTCGTCACCTGCCACAGCCCCCAGGCAGGACACGGTGGTGGCAGGACACGGTGGCTGGCAGGACACGGTGGCTGGCAGGACTCAGGTGCCCTGCCCGGTCTCCCCAACGCAGCCCCGCGTTAACGGTGCAGCCCCTGCCCTCAGCCCCGCCTTACCGGGCCAGCCCCTGCCCGCAGCCCCCGGTCACGGGGGCAGGCCTTGCCCGCAGAACACGTTACCGGGCAGCCCCGCGTTAAGGGGCAGCCACTGCCTGCAGCCCCACCTTACCGGGGCAGCCCCGGCCCGCAGCCCCCGTTACCGGAGCAGCCCCGACCCGCAGTCCCCGTTATCGGGCCAGCCCCTGCCCGTAGCCCTGCCTTACCGGGGCAGCCCCGGCCCGCAGCCCCCGTTACCGGGCCAGCCCCGGCCCGCAGGACGGTGCTGGAGGGCCCCCCCGCTCCCCGCAGTAATTAGGCTCCGTGACACACGAAGAGCTCAACGCTGATTAACGGTTTCTCTCTAATTTGATTATTTCAGATTACACGGCTGCCAGCCTGATTAAGGGGGGCGCAGGGCAAAAAGAGAATTTTTTGGCAATGAATTCCAGCATATTTCCTATTCCAGCACTCTCCCATCCAGTTTGCGTCCATTGGCAGGGCTGGCGGCTCTGGCGGCCGAGGCACAGGGACCACCGGGTCCAGCAGAGCCCCGCTGCCCGCCCGGGGCTGAGGGCAAAGCCCCGGGACACGGAGGCTCCGCAGAGCCCCGGAGATGCGGGCAGAGCCCCCGGCCGTCCCCGGTTCCCGCTCGCCAAGGACACCCGTCCTACAGCCGGAGGCTCTGCCCCGAGCCCCCGCATCCCGGTGGCGGCGGGAGGGGGATTAGAGGGCACCACGGAGAGATTAATTAACGCGGGTGAGCCGGGATTAGGGGATTCGGGGCGGGCGCCAATCTGCGGGGCGGGGGCCCAGGCAGGAGCTGCGGGCAGCAGCGGGAAGGTGGCACCGCGTGTGCCCGGCCCGGGTCATCCCTGCGGCGTCCCCTCGAGGGTGCATGGGCAGCTGGAGCCCACCCGGAACCCGGGAGCTCCCGCGGGCACACGGGCGTGTGGTGCAACCCACCCTGCGCACCTGTACTGTGCCCTATACCTGTGCAGCACCCACACCTGCAGAGCACCCCACACCCGCTCTGCACCCCATAACTGCTCTGCACCCCGCAGCCGCTCTACACCCTATAACTGCTCTGTACCCTATAACAGCACTGCACCCCACACCCGCTCTGCACCCCATA
Source organism: Serinus canaria (assembly GCF_022539315.1). Taxonomy (NCBI): domain Eukaryota; kingdom Metazoa; phylum Chordata; class Aves; order Passeriformes; family Fringillidae; genus Serinus; species Serinus canaria. The sequence continues at coordinate 12,049,074 of NC_066338.1, forward strand.
ACTGCTCTGCACCCACACCTGCACAGCATGTCAGCTGCACGGCAGACCACACCTGTGCTGCACACCACACCTGCACAGCGCTCCACACCCGCCCTGCAACCCCATAGACCGCAAGGCCCCCCACACCCCCGTTTTGCCCCAGTTCCAGCGCACCCCTGTCCCCGTCCGGGAGCCTGTGCCCCCCATTCCCCTCCCGGTTACCGAACACGCCTCGTCCCAAGCCACGCCCTCAAACCACGCCCTCAGGCCACGCCCTCAATCCCCGCCACGCCCCCGCGCCACGCGGCTCTCTCTCCATTCCCCCTCTCCACCAATCACCGACCTCGCTCCCGCCCCCGCTGCGCTTCTATCGGCTCAGCCGCCTTGGGCTCATCCTCGCGCGATGAAACGGACCAATGAGCGGCGCTCCAGCCTCGTGCCCGCTGGCCCGCCCCCAGGCGCGGGGCACGCTGGGAGTTGTAGTCCAACGACGTCCCTGGAAGCGGCCGCGCCCGCGTCTCGGGACTGCGCGTCCCGGCTGCCCGGCGCGGGAGGCGGAGCGAGGGCGGGGCCAGAGGCACCGTGGAGGCCGCGGGCGGCAGCAGCGGGACCGCGACCCGGCACCGCGACCCGGCACCATGAGCGGCGACGGCGGGGCGCGGGCCGCGGCCGAGCGCGAGGAGTTCGCCGCCTTCTTCCCGCAGATCGTCCGCGACCTGACGGAGGACATGCTGGGACACCCGGAGGTTGGAGACGCCGTGGCGCGGCTGAAGCAGGTGAGAACGGGCCGGGGGCGGCGGGACCGGGGCTGTGGTGGCGGGAAGGGCCGGCGGGCGAGGGGCTGGAGGGGTGTGTCGGGTCAGGGCTGCTCACCTGGCCGCGCTCCCGCAGGTGCTGGAGTACAACGCGCCGGGCGGGAAGTGCAACCGGGGGCTGACGGTGGTGGCCGCGTTCCGGCGGCTGGCGAGCCCCGAGCGGCAGGACCCGGAGAGCCTCCGCTGCGCCCTGGCCGTGGGCTGGTGCATCGAGCTGGTGAGAACCGGGACCTCCCCCGGGGAAGGGACCCCAATGGGAATGGGAGCTCCATCCTGCATATAGGACACCCCCGGGGGATGGGACCCCAATGGGAATGGGAGCTCCATCCTGCATATAGGACACCCCCCGGGGGATGGGACCCCAATGGGAATGGGAGCTCCATCCTGCATATAGGACACCCCCCGGGGGATGGGACCCCAATGGGAATGGGAGCTCCATCCTGCATATAGGACACCCCCCGGGGGATGGGACCCCAATGGGAATGGGACCCCTCCCCCAGATATGGGACCCCAATGGGAATGGGAACCTCCCCCCCTGGATATAGGACCCCCCTGCCAGGGGATGGGGTCCTCTAGGGATGGCCCCCCCCCCACCCCGGATATGGGACCCCGCAGGAATGGGACCCTCCCTGGTGGATGGGACCTCCCCCCGGGATTGGAACCCCCTCCCGGGAATGGGACCCCCCCGGATATGGGACCTCCATGGATATGGGACCTCCCCATCTGTGGATGGGACCCCCTGGGAATAGGATCCCTGGGGGATGGGACCCCCCCCCCCCACTGTGGGGATGTGACCCCAATGGAAATGGGACCCCCCCCTGGATGGATAAGGGACCCCTGGGGGTGGGACATGCCTGGATATGGGACCTCCCCCTCTGGGGATGGAACCCTCTGGGGATGGGACCCCCTGGGAATAGGATTCCTGGGGGATAGGACCTCCCCTGTGGGGATGGGACCCCAATGGAAATGGGACATCCCCCGGGGGTGGGACACGCCTGGATGGATATGGGACCCCTGGGGGTGGGACCCCCGGGGTTCCCCCCATCCCTGACCCAGCCTCTGGCAGTTCCAAGCCTTTTTCCTGGTGGCCGACGACATCATGGACGCGTCGCTGACCCGCCGAGGGCAGCTCTGCTGGTACAAGAAGGTGAGAGGGTCCAGGAGAGCCCTGCTCAGGGCTGGGGGGTGTCCCCTGGGGGGCTGTGGGACACCTCCCTGCCTCCCTGCTGCAGGAGGGGATCGGGCTGGATGCCATCAATGATGCTTTTCTGCTGGAGTCCTCGGTGTACCGGCTGCTGAGGAGGTACTGTGGGCAGCAGCCCTTCTACCTGCACCTGCTGGAGCTCTTCCTGCAGGTGAGCCCTGCTCCCCAAACCTTTCTTGGGGATTTCTTGGGGTCTGGGCCTGTTTTCTGATGTGTTCCTTGGGGATTTCTTGGGGTCTGGGCCTGTTTTCTGATGTGTTCCTGAAATTCCTGGGTGTCCTGCTGGGTGTGTGTGGCGTGGGGTCCCAGGACGAGGTGAGAGATGAGAATCTTGGCACCGTGTTTCGGAAGGCTGATTTATTATTTTATGGTCTATATGATATTAAAATTAAAGGATCTATTAAAACTGTACTAAAAGGATTTCATCAGAAGGCTTTAAAGGAATGATCATAAAATCTTGTGGCTGCTCACAGCCTCGACACAGCTGGCTGTCATTGGAAATCAAGTAAAAACAATTTCACATGTGGGTGAACAATTCTCCAAATCCCATTCCAAAGCAGCAAAACGTGGGGAAGCTGAAGCTTCTCAGGAGAAAAGGTCTTAAAACTCCTTTAGTTAATATCTTTTCTCAGGATTTTTTTCCCGAGAAAAGATCTTAACTAAAGGATTTTTCATAGAATATGTCTGTGACAGACACGTCCTTCCTTTAGACCCAAAGAGGAGCTGCAGCAGGGCTTGGGCTCTGCCCTGGGGGGTTGGCACTCTCCTGGAGGGCTGGAAATGAATCCTGGAATCACACACTGCTCTGGGCTGGATGGGACCTTAAAAATCATCTTGTCCCACCCCTCTGCCATGGCAGGGACACCTCCCACTGTCCCAGGCTGCTCCAAGCCTGTCCAGCCTGGCCTTGGGCACTGCCAGGGATCCAGGGGCACCCATAGCTGCTCTGGGCACCTGTGCCAGGACCTGCCCACCCTCCCAGCCAGGAATTCCTTCCAATACCAATATCACTGTTATAACCATCACCCTTTAGCTCATCCTCCCCATGCCAAACATCCTCCTCCTCGATTTTACAACCCCTTTAAACACTGAGAAGCTGCAACAAGGCCACAAATCCTTTCCTTCCTCTCCAGACAGGCTACCAGACCGAGCTGGGGCAGACCCTGGACCTCATCACTGCTCCAGTTTCCCAGGTGGACCTGAGCAGGTTCAGCGAGCAGAGGTACCAGGGGCAGAGCCTGGGCCCTTCCCAGCCCTGCTCAGCCTGGGGCTGGGTTTGGGGTGCCTGGGGCTGGGTTTGGGGTGTCCAGGTCTGAGTTTGGGGTGTCCAGGTCTGGGTTTGGGGTGTCCGGGGCTGAGTTTGGGGTGTCCGGGGCTGGGTATGGGGTGTCCGGGGCTGGGTTTGGGGTGTCCGGGCTGGGTTTGGGTGCCCGGGCTGAGTTGGGATGCCGGGGCTGGGTTGGGGTGTCCAGGCAGGGTTTGGGGTGTCCGGGCAGGGTTTGGGGTGCCTGGAGCTGGATTTGGGGTGTCCGGGGCTGGGTTTGGGGTGTCCGGGGCTGGGTTTGGGGTGTCCGGGGCTGGGTTTGGGGTGTCGGGGCAGGTTTGGGGTGTCGGGGATGGGTTTGGGATGCCTGGGGCTGGGTTTGGGGTGTCCGGGGCTGGGTTTGGGGTGCCCGGGGCTGAGTTTGGGATGCCCGGGGCTGGGTTTGGGGTGCCGGGGCTGGATTCTGGGTGTCAGATCTGGGTTTGGGGTGTCCGGGGCTGGGTTTGGGGTGCCTGGGGCTGGATTTGGGTGTCCGGGGCTGGGTTTGGGGTGTCCGGGGCTGGGTTTGGGGTGTCCAGGGCTGGGTTTGGGGTGCCTGGGGCTGGATTTTGGGGTGCCTGGGGCTGGGTTTGGGGTGTCCAGGGCTGGGTTTGGGGTGCCTGGGGCTGGATTTTGGGGTGCCCTACAGAGACTCAGCCTGGGGCTGGGTTTGGGGTGCCTGGAGCTGGTTTTTGGGGTGCCCTGAAGAGGGTGACCCTGGGGCTGTTTTTGGGGTGCCCTGCAGTCCCTGCCCTGCAGAGGGGAGCCCTGGGGCTGGTCTTGGGGTGCCCTGCAGTCCCTGCCCTGCGGAGGGTGGCCCTGAGGATGGTTTTGGGGTGCCTGGGGCTAGTTTTTGGGGTGCCCTGCAGTTCCCTGCCCTGCAGAGACTCAACCTGGGGCTGTTTTTGGGGTGCCCAGTAGTCCCTGCCCTGCAGAGGGGGGCCCTGGGGGTGGTTTTGGGGTGCTGGGGGCTGTTTTTTGGGGTGCCTGGGGCTGGTTTTTGGGGTGCCCTGCAGAGGGGGGCCCTGGGGCTGGTTTCGGGGTGCCCTGCAGAGGGGGGCCCTGGGGCTCAGCCTGGCTCCTCTGGCACAGGTACAAGGCCATTGTGAAGTACAAGACAGCGTTTTACTCCTTCTACCTGCCCGTGGCTGCTGCCATGTACATGGTGAGTGTGCTGGGAGAGCTCGGGGGGCCTCACCCTCCTGCCAGGAGCACAGGTCCTGGAAGGGTTTACTTGATCCCCAGGTCCTGGAAGGGTTTATCCCCAGGTCCTGGAAGGGTTTATCCCCAGGTCCTGGAAGGGTTTATCCCAGGTCCGGGAAGGCTTTATGTTATCCCCAGGTCCTGGAAGGCTTTAATTTATCCCCAGATCCTGGAAGGCTTGATCCCCAGGTCCTGGAAGGCTTAACTTTATCCCAGGTCCTGGAAGAGTTTATCTCCAGGTCCTGGAAGACTTAACTTTATCCCAGGTCCTGGAAGGCTTTATCCCAAGTCCTCAAGGGCTTTTTTATGCCTGTTATTTCTTCCCTCCCCCCAGGCAGGCATTGATGGCAAGGAGGAGCACGAGGATGCCAAAGCCATCCTGCTGGAGATGGGGGAGTTCTTCCAGATCCAGGTAGGAGGCATCTCCACACCCCTGGGTCCTTGCCAGCTGCTGGCTGTGGCACTCAGGCCTTGCCATGGTGCCACAGGACGATTTCCTGGACTGCTACGGGGACCCAGCCCTGACAGGGAAGGTTGGCACCGACATCCAGGACAACAAGTGCAGCTGGCTGGTGGTGCAGTGTCTGCAGAGGGCCACGGCAGAGCAGAGGCACATCCTGGAGGTAAGGCTGGCATCACACAGCTGGGAGAGGGGCTGCAGCGCCAGGATGGGCACCTGCAGTGCCAGGATGGGCACCTGCAGTGCCAGGTGCTGTCACCTGGCTGGGAGGAGGAGGGTGAGAAGAAGTAAGAGAGTGTTGGGGTGTTGTTAGTGAGGGTCCTAGGATGAGGGAAGAGATGAATCTTACTCCATGTTTCTTAGAAAGCTGGTTTATCGTGTTGTTATATTATGGTAAAAGAAATGATATACTAAAACTATACTAAACAATAAAAAAAAGAATACATCAGAAGGCTGAAAAAAGAATGAATAATAAAAATGGGACAGACCAGAGTCTGACACGGCTGGACTGGGATTGATCATTAAGAAAAATCAATTCACATGGAACCAATCAAAAATGCACCTGCCACGTCCCAAAGCAGCAAAGCACAAGGAGAAGCCATCAGATAAGACTGACTGAAGCTTCTCATCTTCCTAAGAGGAAAAAATCCTAGCAAAAAGATTTTTCATAAAATATCACAGTAACAAAGAGAGGAGAGAGAACAAAGCTCCCAAACAAAGCTCCTGCCCCGTGCGGCGCCGTGAGCTGGGATGGCCCTGACTCACTCCAGGGTTTTTTCTCAGGAGAACTATGGCTCTAAGGAGCCCCAGAAGGTGGCCAAGGTGAAGGAGCTCTACGATGCCCTGGGCATGCAGGCGGCGTTCCGGGAGTACGAGGAGAGCAGCTACCGGCGCCTGCAGGAGCTGATCGGGAGGCACGCCCGGCGCCTGCCCAGGGAAATCTTCCTGGACCTCGCACAGAAGATCTACAAGCGGCAGAAGTGATGGAGGGGCCTGGCAGGGGGCTGGGCTCGGCCACAGACGGGCTGGAGCTGCTCCCTGCCCTGGGAGGGGCCGGGGCGGGTTGTAGGAGCTGCGCTGGGATGGCCGGGGGGGCGTTCAGCCCTCTCCCCCCGGCCGTGTGTCAATAAACATAAATTATTGTAGCTGCGCTGCCCGCTGTTGTCTGGGGACAGGGCTGGGTGGCGGGGAGGGGCAGGCCGGTACCCCTCCCGTGCTTTCGGGGTGGGGGGATGCCCGGAGCGCCGCCCCCGCCGGCGGCGGGGCGGGACCGGGCGGCTCCCGGCGGGCGGTGGCGGGGCCGCGGCTCCTCCCTCCCTCCCGCAGCCGCATTCGCCGCCGCAGCGCCGAGGTGAGCGGGGGACGGGGAAGGGGATGGAGCCGGGCGGGGGCTGCAGGGGGATGGCGAGGGCCGCGCCCAGCAGCGCCGCTCCTGCTGCCGGGCCGCCGGGGCTCGCCCTGGGGCCGGGGATGCTCGGAGCCAGGGGATGCTCGGAGCTAGAGGATGCTCGGAACCGGGGATGCTCGGAGCTGGAGGATGCTCGGAGCTAGAGGATGCTCGGAGCCGGGGGATGGATACTCGGAGCCGGGGGATTCTCGGAGCCGGGGGATGCTCGGGGCCGGGGGATGCTCGGAACCGGGGGATGCTCGGAGCCGCCCTTCCGCGCTCTCCGCTGCCCCTTCCCTGCCCGGAGCCTCCAGCAGGTGCCCGCGGCTCCCTCCCCGGTAAAGCCGGGCCCGGTGGTGCGCTGCCGGTTCTGCGGCGGTTCCCAGGGCCGGGGGCTTCCGGCCAAGCCCTGGTCCCTGAGCCCCCCTGGTGCCACCGCCCCCAGCCAGGACAGCATCCCCTTCCCTGCCCCATCCCCCCCCCGTCTCGATGAGGCTCCAAGGGCGTTTTCTCCTTGACGGCATCCCCGAGATGCTCCCGACCCTCCGGAGGGAATCCAGCCCCGGAGAAGCCGAGCTTCCTGGGATCATTCCCAGGCCGTGCTCCAGGGACCAGCGGCTGCCTTCGGTTCCTGCCCAGCTGCAGAGCCCCAAGGGTGGCAGGAAGCTGTGGGGCAGCCCCTCCCTCGGGGCACATCCCTTTCTCTAACCCCCAGCCCTTGTGCCAGGCCCTGCTGCAAGGTCACTGCCGTCCCTCTTCCCCCGGCTGTGCCTCTCTCCAGGTTTGTCCCGCTGTGCTCTTCCCTGACCAGGAGGGTGTTTGGTGCTTGCAGGGAGCTGGATGGTGTGAAGAGAAGAGCTGCTGGCCTTTCCTGGGAGCCCGGGCACTTCCAGAGAGGCAGCACCATGCTGGCTCCAAAGAAAGGCCTCCTGTGCAACCTCAACCACATCCACCTGCAGCACATCTCCCTGGGGCTGCACCTCTCCCGGCACCCCGAGCTCCAGGATGGCTCCACGGGCGGGGGAGAGCAGACGGGCTGCACCCAGTGCCCAGAGAACCGGGAGCCAGTGGATGCCAATTCCAACAATCCCTCCGTGAAATGCCGCTGCTGTGAGTCCCACGCTCCAGAGCCGGAGACGCTCGGGCTGCAGAACCCTGAGGATTTCCCCTGCCTGCACAGCGGAGACGAGGAGGAGGCGGCTTCCCCTTGTGATCCCCCTTGTGATCTGGCTTCTTCTTCCTCCTCCTCCTCCTCCTCCTCTGTCAGTAGCTGCTCGGATTTCAGCTTGGATGACTCCCCGGTCTCGGTGTACTGCAAGGAGTTCGCCAGAGCAGGGTCCCAGTCCCCGGACAAGCAGCTGAACGTCATTCCCACAGAAAACGCCTGGCATGGAGAGCCTCTGGCTGATGGAGAGCCTCTGGCTGACGGAGAGCCTCTGGCTGATGGAGAGCTTCTGGCTGAGCAGCACAGGACATGCCATGGGAGAGATGCCAACCACAACTCCCCGGGGCCACTGAGACCCACCAAGAGCTCTGTGGCCAGCAAGAGCCCAGACAGCCTCTGCAGCAACAACTCGCTCGACTCGCACTGCGACGAGCTCTCTCCCAGCACAGCAGCACAGGAGACCACCGGCACCTGCACCGACCTAGACCCCAACTGCAACCCCCTCCCCGAGCCCGATGCCGCGCCTCCAGCCCCGCCGCCCGTGCCGGAACGGAGGGATCCCGGTATCCCGAGCAGTGCTCCGGAGCCGCGGCCCCGGCCCGGCGGGCTCCCCCCGCCCGTGCCCCCTCGGCCCCGGCGGCGGCTGCAGGTCCTGAACGCGCAAAGAGCGGAGCGGCCGCTCGGGCCAGCGCGGCCGGCAGAGCCCAAGGCCGGCCCGGGGGAGCTCTGCAGAGACGCAGCCTCCAAGACCATCACCTCCTTCCACGAGCTGGCCCAGAGGAGGAAGAGGAACGCGGCTGGGCCCACCCTCGCCCAGGCCAGGGTTGACCGCAGTGACTGGCTGATCGTGTTCTCTCCTGACACGGAGCTGCCCCCGACCAGCGAGCTTCTCTCCGGCACCGCGGGCCAGGAGCCAGCCCGGCCCCAGCCCCAGCCCCAGCAGGACGGGCCAGCCAGGCCTCCCGGCCCCAGGCAGAGAGAGGTGACGACGTTCAAGGAGCTGCGGTCCCGCAGCGCCGCCAGGCAGCCCAAGGGGCAGCGGGCAGAGCCGGCCCAGCACCCCCCCGTGCCCCCGGCGACCGCCCCGGGCTGGGGGCCCCCCGCGTCCTTGGGAGGGGGACAGGTGCTGGCAGCCAGCGACGGCCACCAGCCGAGAAGGAGACCCCGGCCGAGCCTGCAGCCCATCGCGGAGGGGCAGCCGAGGGATGTGGAGAAGGGGGGGCTGCCCCCAGGGGAAAAGGGGCTGGGCACCGCCCCGCTCCGGAGGCTCGGGGGTCCCGGCGGGGACCCCGCGGTGCCACGGGCGGCCCAGAGAGGAGACGAGACCCGTCCGGGGGGTGAGTCTGGCTCCCTCCGGGGTCCTGCCTGGGGGTTGAGGGGCCAGGTGCGCGTCTCTGGGACGGTGGGAGCGATCCCGGGGCGCTCCGGGCCGGGCACGGCGAGGTCCGCGGGTCTCCCCGCATGGCCCGGCGCGGCCCGGGACGTGCCGGGGCTGTCCCGGTGCCGCTCCGCCCCGCGGCTCCCAGCGCGCTTCCTCCGCCCGGCCCGGCCCCGCCGCCCTTCGCCCCGCGGCTCCATGAGCCGCAGCGAGCCGGGCCCCGCCGCCGGCCCCGCTCCTCCCCCGGGCCCGGGCAGCGCTCCAGCCGCCGGCCCGCCTGACCCCGCTGCCCCGCTCTCTCCAGCCAGGCCCGAGCCGCTCGCCGCTGGAGCCGCCGCTGGAGCCGCCCGGCCCGGCGGGGGAAGAGCAGAGGGGCCCCATGGCGAGCAAACGAAAGGTTGGGGCAAATCCTCGCCGGGGGAGTGGGACAGAACGGGGCGGGGGGGGGAGGAGGAGGCAGCGGGACCCGCGGGGTCGGGAGGGTGCGGGTCGGGGTCCTGGGCACCCGCAGCGCTGGGCTGGGGCAGGGACAGCGGAGGGCACGCAGGGACAGTGCAGGCAGGGACAGTGCGGGCAGGGACAGTGCGGGCAGGGACAGTGCGGGCAGAGACAGTGCGGGCAGGGACAGTGCGGGCAGAGACAGTGCGGGCAGAGACACTGCAGAGCTGCCTGCACCGGGCCCTGCCCTGCCCGCTCCCGGCATGTGGTCCGGGCGAGCTGGAGAAGGCGGCTGCAGCCACCACCGCAGTCCCCACGAGGGTGCCCCGGTTCCAGCACGGCACCGTGGGCGCTGCAGGGTCCGGTGGTGTTCGGGGCCGCTCGGTGTCCGGCGGGTCCCTCCGAGCTGACCCTTCTCTCTTTCTCTCCTCCCCTCCCTCGTCCCCAGCGCTGCTGGTCGCCGTCAGCTCCGCTGTGGACAAGGTCATCGCCCACTTCAGCACCGCACGGAACCTGGTGCAGAAGGTGAGAGCTGGGCTGGGCTGGGCAGGAAGGATTTTGGGATTCCCTCATCCCTCCCAGCGGAATCGGGTGCTGCCCTTCCCCTCCCTCCCCTCTGCTCGTGCCTCCCTCAGGCCCAGCTGGGGGACAGCCGGCTCAACCCCGACGTGGGCCACCTGCTGCTGCACACCCTGTGCCCTGCGCTCTATGCCTTGGTGGAGGACGGGCTGAAGCCGTTCCAGAAGGATGTTATCACAGGCCAGAGGAAAAATTCCCCCTGGAGTGTGGTGGAAGCTTCGGTGAAGACAGGTGAGGGTGGGGCTGGGGGACATCTCCAGGTGCCTGGAGTGCTGCTGTGCCCTGGGCAGTGAGTGTCTGTGCTCTGCACCCCACAGGCCCCAACAGCCGCTCCCTGCACTCCCTGTGCTGGCACGTGGCCGGGCTGGCCCCCCTCAGCAGCAGCAGGCAGAAGTTCCACGCCTTCATCCTCGGCCTTCTGAAGTGAGTGCTGACCCCGCCAGCCCCACTGCCACAGCAGGTTGGAGCTGTCCCAGGGGCTCTAATTTGGGGTCCCTTTGTCTTGTTTAGCATGAAACAGCTGGAGTTGTGGATATCTCACCTGCAGAAGAGCCCAGGTAAGGACACAGTGCCCAGGAGCTCCCTCCCCAAGCTCTCTCAACCTGCCAGGCTGAAAATCCCACTCTGGACTTGGGATGCATCCAGTTTCCATAGTGGATTGTTTTCCATGGTGCATCTTCAGCACAGAGGGTGCTCTAACTGACATGGACAGCCTGGCTGGCCCTTGGGGGAGATGTGACAAGGACAGGGGACATTCTGCACCTGCCTCACCTGTCCCTGTCCCCACAGGTGTGATCTCCGTGCTTTACTCACCCACGGCCTTCTTTGCCCTGAGCCAAGGCCCTCTTCCCCACCTTGCTGACGAACTTCTGCTGCTCATCCAGCCCCTCTCGGTGCTGACTTTCCACCTGGACTTGCTCTTTGAGCACCACCACCTCTCTGTGGATGTCCGGCCCCTGTCCCGCCGTCTGGAGTCCCCGCTGTCCCCCGGCCGTGGCCCCGTCCCGGTGCGGGGGTCTCTGGGGGGCCAGAGCCGTGCTGCTGGGGACAGCCTGGAGGATGAGACCCCCCCCGATGCTCTGGGCAGGGTGGGGGGCACAGGGGGCCGGTCCCAAGGGACCATGGGCGGGTTGGTTCCTACCCCCCCAGTGGGGGCTGCCCTGCAGCAAACCTTGCAGCACGTGCTGCGCTGGGGCGACCAGCTCAGCCGCACCTTGCTGGGGTCTGACACCCCCCCCGAGAGCCACGGGCCTCAGGAGGGCACTGGGGGCACTGGGGCTGGCCTCAGTGGCTGGTGGGGCCAGCTGAGCCAGAGCTCCAGGATTTACACTGCTCCCAGCAAGGAAAAGTCCCCCTCGGTCTGGTGGACGAAGCTGCGGGCGGGGGAGCCCAGCCCGGGCCAGGCTGGGCAATCCCAAACCTCCCTGAGTGAGCCCAGAGGCACGGAGCTGCAGCTCCTCCAGACCAAAGCTGGCCCTGAACGCTCTGGCCCAAAGCCCAGCAGCAGCACTGACACCTCAGGGACCTGTTCCCCTGAAGATCTCTTCTTGCCCACTGGAACCGGGGCGTTCACCAAGCTGGATGATCCCACTGCTGGAAAGAACCTCCTGGCTGCTTCCCCAGAGCCTCCTGCCAGCGGGAACCAGGCAGCACCTTCTGGCCCAGAGATGGGTGATCCTCCCAGTCCTGACAAGGGCAGCTGGCTGGGCTGGCTCTTTGGAGCCACCAACCCCTCGTCCAGGAGCTTCCCCTCCAGCCCTGACACCGCCTCGGCCAGGTCCAGGTAAGATCCAGCTTGGGCAGGCACAGAGGGAGGGTTTGTGTGTGCTCAGGGGTTTCTGTGTGCTCAGGTGTGCTGAGGGAGGGTTTCTGTGCCTGCCTCACCACGGTGGTGGCCTCGTGGGGATCTTGTAGGGTTCTCCCTGGCATTAGTGCATGTCCCAAAAGTGCTGCTGGCACCGCCTGGTTCAGTCCTGTGGAGCTGCAGGAGCTCCTGGGGAGGCTCAGCGCTGCTTGATGGCTCCCAGATCACCAGAACAACCGGAGATAAGCAGCAGCAAGAGCTCCCAGGTGAGCTGGTGGCTCCCTTTGCTCTGGCAGGAGGCCGTCCCGCTGGCTGGCCCCCAGCCCGCGCATCCTGGCCGGGGTGGTGAAGGGTCTGGCGCCCGACAGGAGCCGCCCTCCGGAGCAGCCGGGCAGGACCGAGCCCACCCAGCCCCCGGCCCGCAGGTGAGGCAGGGCAGGGAACGGGCAGGGCAGGGAACAGGGCAGGGCAGGGAACGGGCAGGGTTGGGAATGGGCAGGGCTGGGAATGGGCAGGGTGGGAACAGGCAGGGCTGGGAATGGGCAGGGCTGGGAATGGGCAGGGCTGGGAATGGGCAGGGTTGGGAATGGGCAGGGCTGGGAACGGGCAGGGCTGGGAACGGGCAGGGCTGGGAATGGGCAGGGTTGGGAATGGGCAGGGCTGGGAATGGGCAGGGCAGGGAACGGGCAGGGCAGGGAACGGGCAGGGCCGGGAATGGGCAGGGCCGGGAATGGGCAGGGCCGGGAACGGGCAGGGTTGGGAGCGGCAGGGCGGAAATGGAGGGCCGGGAATGGGAAGGCAGGGAATGGCAGAGCTGGGAACGGGCAGGGCTGGGAATGGGCAGGGCCGGGAACGGGCAGGGCAGGGAATGGGCAGGGCTGGGAACGGGCAGGGTTGGGAGCGGGCAGGGCCGGGAGCGGGCAGGGCCGGGAGCGGGCAGGGCCGGGAATGGGCAGGGCCGGGAATGGGCAGGGCAGGGAGCGGGCAGGGCAGGGAATGGGCAGGGCTGGGAACGGGCAGGGTTGGGAGCGGGCAGGGCCGGGAGCGGGCAGGGCCGGGAATGGGCAGGGCCGGGAATGGGCAGGGCTGGGAGCGGGCAGGGCTGCGAGGGCTTTTCTGGCTGGGGAACGCCGGGGCTGCTCTCAGACTGGGGGTCGCACACATCTCCAAAGGGAAAGCCATGACTGCACTCCCAAGGATCCCCTTCCCCTGCTGGGCTCTGTGGGAACCTGAGCCTCTGCCCACCTGGGGTCAGATGGTTTTCCCAGACGTTTTGGGGATGGTTTTTTGCATTTTCTTGTGTGCTTTCTGGATTTGTGGCAGCTGTGAGCTGGCTGTTGGAACAGCTCTGTCCGAGTGGGCAGGGTGGGTATGTGGCCATCCCAAACGGTGTTTGGCTGCTTCCCTCTTCCCCATCCTCGCTGACCCCACTATCCCCACAGCCTCTGTGCCATCTCTGATGTCCCCACACCTCCTGCTCTGCTCCTCCTCCTGGGGGCTGCCTGGCAGGACAGCTCTGCCAAGTACAGACCCCTCCTCAGGGGGCACCTCTGCCAGAGGAAATCCCTGATTCCACCCAATTCCCACCCCCCAGGTGGTGTGGGAGCCTCTGAGGGTCCTCGGGGTCTCCGGGGAGGCGAGTCTGAGGTGACATTTGTGGCACAGGGGTGACATTTGTGGTGCAGGGCAGTTCGGGCACTGTGCGACCACACGGGCACGGCCGACGGGCACCTGAGCTTCCAAAAAGGGGACATCCTGGAGCTTCTCTCCACCGTGGATGAAGACTGGATCCGCTGCTGCCATGGCAACAGCACCGGCCTCGTTCCTGTTGGTTACACATCCCTGATTTTGTGAGGAGGAGGAAGGGACCTGAGGAAGCAGCTGAGCTCTCCGGAGCGGGTGCCAGCTCCGGGAGGGGATGTCTCCTGTCACCTCCAGAGCTTCACCACCTCCGGGGCTGGCAGCTCCCAGGGGACCCTGCCCTGTGCCTGTCACTGCTGCATGAGGTCACAGTCTGCCACCGTGTCCCCCGGCCCCGCGGCTCCTCTTTGGCAGCTCGGGGTCCCTCAGCCGCTGCCCACCCCCGTGCCAGGGCAGGGACGCCTCCTCTCCCTGCCCCGTGTCGCCTCCGTGCCGTCTGTCCTGTCACCGCTGCCACCTCCACGTGCCCTGCCGTGCCCCGGGGCCGGGGCCGGTCCCCCCAGCACTCTGTAAATAATTGTAACCACAGGAATGAGCTCGTTCCGCGGGGAAAAAGCTGGAAATAAAGGTTGTGACTCACGTGTGCACGCCTGGCAGTGGGTGCTGGGGCTGGCGCTGGCCATGGGCTCATGGGTGGGATCAGGAGATGCTGGGGCTGTGCTGGTTCTCAGCATCTCAGCTGCCAGCCAGGGAGAGCAGGGAGGTTTCACAGCCCAGCAGAAGGTGCCCTGAAGATGCCCAGGCTCCTCCACAGCGTGGGAGAGGCGGCTGCAGCCTCCCAGAGCCAGGAATATCCCTGGAAAAGCTGCTGGGGACCAACCGTGGGAGCTGCACAGCCACTGGGAACAGCCCAGGTCACTGGTTGAGTTATTTATGTAACTTCAACAAATCTTTTCATAGCCCAGAGGATGGCAGTAGGGGCTAGACGGCTCCAAGGTCTTCATGCTTTTGTCATTGCCTGTGATTTCATGCCAGAATTTGCATTTCCTGCTGGGCTCCCCAGTGAAATCAAGGTGTGGCCATGCCGGGAGTGGCCACAGGGCAGCAGCAGCCTGGCCCCAGGGACAGCTTTGGGCCTCTGCTCCCTCCCATGGCCACGTTTCACCCTCCGGACTTCCCCTTTGGGTGGCCAGAAGCCGCTGTGTCAGCCCCCGGGCAGAGCTGCTCTCCTTTCGCTCTGCTCTCCTTTCCATTTCTCTCCCTGGGATTTTAATTCTCAGCCGAGTGACGTTATCTCCTAATTGGAATGTTCCTTGGCTCGCCTTAAGGAGGCTTGATTGATTTCCACAGCTGCTTCGGGACTCTTTGAACGAGGTCATGCCAGGAGGGGAGGAAGCCAGGTGGTTCTTCCATTTATTTATTTTCTTTTTAAACAAACAGCCCTCCGAGCCTTGGCCTGGGGCCTTGGGTGTAAAAGGGGCATAGGGTCAAGTGTGGCATTTCCATGATCACAGAGAGGGAAAGGGAAAAAGAAAAATCAGGTTCCACACAAGGGGGGTGGAGGAGAAGCTGTTTCATTCCTGAGGGACCCTGCAGGTGAGAGATCTCTCTGCACTCACCTGTGCAGGGGAGTGTCCTGCCTCAGTGGGACACGCCCTGGGGGTGACAGTCCCCAACCTGTGCAGGACAAGGGGGCTCCAGGCACAGGGTTGGCACCCTGGGAAGAGGCACCAAATCTGTGGATTCAATGGTTCCTGCCCCAATTTGCCTCACAGGCAGCTGTGGTCACAACCCCTGTGACGCCTCACAGTGACCGTGCTGTCCCCACCCCTCCTGCAGAGCCCCTGGGGTCACACTGAACCCTCTGAGACCTCCAGCAGCTGGGGATGAATCCCAGGGGCTGTTCCTGGGTTCCCATTCCCAGGGGAGTGATCCCAAGTTGGTTCCCATCCCAGGTGGGTGATCCCAGGCTGGTTCCCATCCCAGGTGGGTGATCCCAGGCTGGTTCCCATCCCAGGTGGGTGATCCCAGGCTGGTTCCCATCCCAGGTGGGTGATCCCAGGTTGGTTCCCATCCCAGGTGGGTGATCCCAGGCTGGTTCCCATCCCAGGTGGGTGTTCCCAGGTTCCCAGGTTGTGTTCTGGAGCCAGGACAGCCCAATGCCCACCTTGTCCCCAGCCCAGAGCTGAGTGCCACCATCCAGGACACTCCAGGGATGGGCACTCCAAACCTCCCCGGGCAGTTCCAAGCCCTGAGCCCCCTTTCCAGGAGAAATTCCTGCTGTGCCCACCCTGAGGCTCCCCTGGCCCAGCCTGAGGCCATTCCCTCTGCTCCTGTCCCTGTCCCTGGAGCAGAGCCCGACCCCCCTGGCTGTCCCCTCCTGGCAGGAGCTGTGCAGAGCCACAAGGTCCCCCCTGAGCCTCCTTTGCTCCTTTCCAGCTCCTTCAGAAATTCTCCATCCCTTCCCAGCTCCTCAGGAATTCTCCATTCCCTTCCCAGCTCCCTCAGGAATTCTCCAGTCCCTTCCCAGCTCCCTCAGGAATTCTCCATTCCCTTCCCATCTCCTCAGGAATTCTCCATTCCCTTCCCAGCTCCCTCAGGAATTCTCCATTCCCTTCCCAACTCCCTCAGGAATTCTCCATTCCCTTCCCAGCTCCCTCAGGGATTCTCCAGCCCCCTCCCAGCTCTGGACATGCTCCAGCCCCTCGATCTCTTCCTTGTCACAAAGGGCCCAAAACTGAGCCAGGGTTTGAGGTCCCTCAGCAGGGGCAGCACAGGGGGCTGGGGTCACTGTCCTGGCCTGGTGGCCACGCTGGGACTGGTCCAGGCCAGGTGCCATTGGCCACCTGGGCACAGCTGGGCACAGCTGGGCCCGTGTCCAGCTGCTGTCCCCAGCACCCCCAGGGCCTTTCCAGCTTTTCATCCCTTTTCCCTGAGCCTGGAGTGTGACCCGAGGGCAGCTCCCAGCATCTGCTGAGCCTCCCCCCATGGATCCCAGGGATCTCATGGATCCAGCCTGCCCAGATGGATCCTCAGCAAAGAAAACCCCCCGAGCCAACCTTAGGAAAAGATTTTCCATTTAATACTAGACTCTCAGGATTGAGATGCAGGCTTTTTATGCAATTACATCCAATGTTAAAATTGGTAATACATAATTTACAAAGATTAACATCAAAACAATGATCTATTTAGATATGCTTTGTAAAAAGGAAATATATTAGCAGCATTTATTTTCAGCAATCACACAGCCTACACCCATGCAGACTAAGGTTCAGCTCTATTTGCAGTAACGTAGTGCTTCTGGCTCCGGCGGCGCTCCTGGGGACACACGGGTCTGCTCAGTATTATAAAATAACCAAAAAATAAAAAAAGTCATTAATTTCTACACCAGTAAGAAAAAACAATTCTTTGCACTTACCTAACATTTGATTGTCTAAAAAACATTTTGTTTAGTCTTTCAACAAAAGAAAGATAAAATGACAGAGCTAGTGTCTCGCTTCTGTACGCACTTTATTTTTTTTATTTTTTTTTAAAAACTTTTTAGTGTTTAACACCATTTGAGACAATGATTTCTGTTTGAAACTAAATGAGACAACTCGAGGGGTTGGACATGCGATATTCCTACTACACGCACGAGTATTTTATACTCAGGGTTCCTGGTACTGTACAGTGCTTCTCTACAGTAAGAAAATATTCCAAACTATTTTCTTATTTCTTTTTTTTTTTAATAAAATATTTTTTTCTCAAAGGGTTTTTTTCCTTTCTTTTTTTTTTTTTGGTGGTTTTTTTTTTGTTTTGTTTTGTTTTGTTTTTTTTTTCCTCTTTTTAAATCAACACATAAAAGTTAATGGAATGAGTCATGTTCCACTAAGAGTAAAATAATTATAATAATAACAAGAATGTACATTAGGACGAGCTTGGTCCATAAAAAGGAACATGTAACTACGGTATTGCTTTACATCCACGCAGCAGATATATACAACTTGGCACATTAAAAACCGGATTTCTTAGAAGAACACCTAAAACAGGACTGGATATGCATGTGTACGTCCGAGACAGGAAAGCAAAGCCACCGTCCGGGGGCAGCGGGGGCCGCCCGGCCCTGGGGACAATCGCGACTATCGCGACAATGGCCACGGGGCGGGGCCGGCGGGACGGACCCCGGCTGTCCCCCAGCACACGAGGGTAGTGTTAGCAGTTGATAAATTCTACAGCTCACGACAAACACTCGCTCGGATACTGCCTGACGGGCACGGAGTGAAAGGGTCCTTGGGGTTGTTTTCTTTTTTTTTTTTTTGGTGGTTTTTTTTTTGTTTTGTTTTGTTTTTTTTTTCCTTTTTTCTCTTAACGGATTTTTATTTGCACAACACACGAGACACACGAGAACCACAGCTTATCAAAAAAACCAACAGCAATGGTGGCGTCAGGAGCTGACTTCGCTTTTATAAAATTTCTCTGCAGAAAAAAAGTGAAAAAAACTCACACCCCACCCCCTCCCCCCGCACGGCAAGTGCCTCCTCCCAGCTCTCCTGCCCTGCTCCAAGGGCTTCTGGAAGCTTCTCCTTGGCACAGACCACAGGGACACGAGCTCAGCTGTCCCACGGCGCACGGGACGTTTCTCTCTTCTTGGAACTTGTGCAAATCAGAGGCCACAGCTTCAGGGCAGCTTTTCCTGTGAAGCCACTGGGCCTTTCCTCTCCCCTCTGGATTCCTGGATTCCCTTCCTGGCGGTGCTGAGGGTGGCTGGTACAATCCCAGGTGAGCAGTGACCGTGGGGAACATCCTCCTCAGAGTAACTCAGTCCTTTTCCTCTGCCCTCCTTATTATTATTAATTTTTTTGTTTGTTTGTTTTTTCCTCCTCTGAGTGGGAATATCAAGCAAAAATAAATTAAATTTGACCATCCTGGACAATAACCACGAGGTTTCCTCAGTACCTAACATCAATACAAGGCACGCCCACCAACACACACACCAAGAGCACTGCAGAGCAGGGTGGGCACCGTGCCAGCCCGGCCCCCCAGGTGCTACTGTTTGTATTTTGTCAGTTTGCTGCTGCCCTCCTTGCCCGGGCTGGGCTCTGCCCCCAGCCCAGCCAGCCCCCAGAGCTCGGCTGCCCCTCCTGGGTCACTTCCTGAAGCTGCTCTCGGGGATGGTCAGAGTGCGGCGCCGCAGCTTCCGGCCCGAGCCCTCCTCCAGCAGGTAGGTGACATCGATGGCTGCAACAGAGCACAGGCACGAGGGGCACTTCAGTCACTACAGCACCACTGGGGCTGCAAAACACCTCCAGGAGCATCAGCTCCAGGCTGTGAGTGATGCCCAGCCCCGAGCGCTGCCTCCCATCAAACACAAATTGCTGTTTCTTGTTCCTGGTTCTTTCAAGGAATCCAAACCATGCCTGGACAAGGGGCTGAGTGACCCAAGCCCTGAGCCATGGCTGGACCAGACAACCTCCAAAAATCCTCCCAACCCAAATGAACCCATCCTGGGCTTTTAAAATTAAAAAACCCTTAAAATCCTCCCAACCCATTCAAACCCATCCTGAGCTTTTAAATTAAAAAACCCATTAAAATCCTCCCAACCCATTCAAACCCATCTTGGGCTTTTAAATTAAAAAACCCTTAAAATCCTCCCAACCCATTCAAACCCATCCTGGGCTTTTAAATTAAAAACCCATTAAAATCCTCCCAACCCATTCAAACCCATCCTGGGCTTTTAAATTGAAGCCCAGGATGAGCCCTGAGCAGTCTCTTCCAAATTCTGGCAACGCCACACAGTGTGGCATTGCCAGAATTTGGAAGAGACTGGACAGGGCTCATCCTGGGCTTTAATTTACTTCACCAGTGTCCCCTCATCCCACAGCTCAGACAACACCTGCAGCAGGTACTCAGAACCAAAGGAAAGCTCATGAAAGGTCAAGAGACTTTCCAAATTCCAAATCTGTCTGTTAAGTTTCTCCATTGTAGATATGGAATGACAGGGGGGAATTAAGTTTATGGAAAGGTTTTGTGGTTATTAAAAATATTATTAAAAAATAAATTAAAATATGATACAAAACAGTGTCATAGCTGTAAGAAATTTCACTTGGATTTAGTGGATTTCTGTTGCAAAGGACTGCACAGAAAACTGACTTTGCTAATGCCTGCTGGGAAGAAATTCACACAAAAACATTCATTTTATCAACACAGCTCAGCCAAGGGAGCCCAGACCTGCAGGAGAGCCAGGGCCTGAAGCCTCACCGTTTTTCCCTGGGATTTTCTCGAGGAGGTTGAGCAGGATCTGGTTCAGCCTCTCCCTCTGGAGGTGCCGCCGCTCCTCGGGGCTGCACAGCGGCCTCGTGTCTGAGGGGTTCTCCTCCCCCTTCTTCTCAGCCTCGCAGCTCTCGCTGGGCACGGGCTCCTTGTCGGGCTCCTCGGGGCTGGGCAGCTCCCCTGGAGCCTGCTCAGGGGCCCCCAGCACCTCCTCCATCAGGGGCAGGGAATCTTCCTCTTGGTTTAAGTCTTTGATCTGTGGTTTCGAGCGATCGGATTTCCAGGATGACCTTGCAGGAAAAAAGGGTTTAAAGAGAAGGTTTTCACCTGAAAGGACAACTCCCAGCAAGTCCAGGACTCATCCATGGGGAGGGGCTGTCTGGAACTCAATTTCTTCCTTCAATCCTTGCACTCACACCCCCCAATGCTACAGCTTTACCTGCATCACACCAGCCTTAGTAGGTTGTTCTTGGAGGCTGTACCTGATCTGGGCTCTGACTGCCCCACAGACACAGGCAGCAGCTCCAGGACTTGGGTTCCTCCTCCTGTTTTGGGCATCTCCTCACTCAGCTGCTTTTTTCTGCCTGTCAAATGGCTCCTTTCTTTCCCTGATGTACATTAATCAGGCTGCCTATCCCTCCTCACTTGTTCCCTTTTATCTCTCTGAAAGTTTAGAGAGCTTTAAATAATTTAAACTTCTTATTTCCACAGCACCCAGGGGAAAGGGCCAGGAGGAGAGTGGGCACAACAAGCAAACAACATTATTTCATCTCTTCTCAACAATCTGGGAGGGGAGACTCACCTGCCTCCGTTCCTCTTGTAGTTGTCTGGCACATAATGAGGCTGCAATAACAATGAAGATGATGATCAATACCAAATCAAATTCACAGTGGAAGGAAGTGCTGCTCTGTCAAACACTCTGGAAGTGCCAATGCAAGACACTCTGGAAATGTTGGTGTACCTCCAAGAGACTTCACAGGAGGAGGCACAATCATGTAATTGGATAAATTAGAGCCAGACTTGACTGGTTCTTCACATCTTCTAAATAAATTTCAAGCCACAGACCATCATGATAAAAATCATCTTTGCTTTCTGCACAGCATGAGTCTGGAACCTTCTCCAAAGCACTCCAAAAACCTCTGCTGCTCTGAGTCTCTCTGAGCTCACCATCACCATCCCTTGAGCACCTCTCTGCCTCTCAACTGCAGGTTCTGTTACACCCAGTTTTCTTTCCAAGCTTGTTTTCCAGCCAGCCTTTCCCCCAGGCTGTGCATACTCACAGAAACATGGAATGATTGAGGTTGCAAAAACCCTCCCAGAGCATCCAGTCCAAGCTGTGCCCAATCCCCACCTTGTCCCCAGCCCAGAGCCCTGAGTGCCACCTCCAGGTGTTTCTTGGACACCTCCAGGGATGGGGACTCCAAACCTCCCTGTCAAGGCCTGACCACCCTTTCCATGAGGGAATTCCTCCTGATGTCCAGCCTGAGCCTCCCCTGGCACAACTTGAGGCCTTTTCCTCTTGTCCTGTCCCTTGCTCCTTGGAGCAGAGCCTGACCCCCACCTAAAACATCAGCTCCCTCAGCCTGACCAAGCTGCATTTATCAACAGTCAGGAGCTTTCCAGAACTCCATCCAGCCTCCTAAGAGCAGGTGAGGAGGCTGAGAGCAAAGGCACTCACTGAGAAATCCCTCTTGGGTGTGAGTTTCTTGGGGAAGTGGTCGAAGGCGTAGGGCTTGGTGCACACGGGGTAGCGGTTGCGGTGGATCTTGTAGAAGAGGTGAGCTGATTTATCCAGGCGGTAATCACAGATGTAAACATCCTGCTCCTTCACCCCCTTCGGCCTCCCTGGCACCAGAACAAGGAGAAAACAGTCATGGACTGAGGGGGAAACACGGGGCTGTCCCAGTGTCCCTGTGTGCTCTCAGCTGGGTCACTCTGAGGAGAGAACCTGCATGCTCTGATCAAACACCTCCCAAACTTTCACAGACACAATTATCAACTGACATCATTTTCCCTTCCCTGCCCACTGCTGTCCCTCTTCAAACAGGAATGCCTGTCCCAGGGCAAAGCCATGGTGTGTCCTCAGCTCTGAGCCACACCAACATCCCCCACAGCCTCTGGACAGCAGGAACTGCCCCAGTGCATGTCCTTGCTTCCAGAACAGAGTGGATTTATCCCAGTGCCTGCTTCAGGGCAAGGATGATGTTGCCTGGTGCCCAGCAGTGCCCACCCTCAGCCCAGCACTCTCCAGGCTCCTCTGCTCTGCCAGCAGGGCCAGCACAGCTGAGCCAGGCTGGCCACAGGATATTCCACACCACGGTGTGTCCAGCCCAGTGGGGGTGGCTGGGATCCCCAGTTTGTGCTGGGGAGTGGCTGCACTGGGGTTTATTCACAGAATCATGGAGGGGTTTGGGCTGGAAGGGACCTTAAATCTCATCCCATTCCACCCTGCCATGGCAGGGACACCTTCCATTGTCCCAGGCTGCTCCAAGCCCCGTCCAGCCTGACCTTGGACACTTCGAGGGATCCAGGACCAGCCACAGCTGCTCTGTGCAACCTCCCCCTCCTCACAGGTAAGAATTTCCTCTGTGTATCCAACCCAAATTGCCTCTGTTTTATGTTGAAGCCATTCCCTCTTGTCCTGTCACTCCAGTTCATGATTAAGAGCCTCTCTCCACCTTCCTTCTCACCTCTTCAGATACTGGACATCTCTCTCTCTTCCTGGAACCCCCCTTTCCATTACTACTACTACTATCATTATTATTACTACAATATTTTCATTTATTTCAACCATGAAACTGATTTTATCCCAACCTCTGGGTTTTAACTTTCACCAGTTCCCTCCCAGCCCAGGGGCAGCGAGTGGCTGGGTAATGCTGAGCTTCCAGCAGGGCTTAAACCACCACAGCCCAGTGCCTAAATGCTTAGGAACGTGTTGAATCCCCACCTTTGCAGTAGGTGTAGAGGTCTAGCACACAGCAGGTGCCCACCACGGCCTCCAAGGGGATGATTTCATACAAGGGCACCCGGAAGAGCTCGTTGTGGTAGAACTTCCGAGACGGGGAATGGTGCGTTTCGTGTGGACGGAAATAGTGGTGGCCAAAGGCAAAGCGCTCCTCCCTGAGGGTGCAGAGGGGACACAAACACAATCAGCCCATGACACAACTCACTCCATGCCCCCTGCTTTGCTTACAGCTCCCTCTCTTGCACTTGGCTGTAATGAACAGCAGAGTCAAACAAGTGTTCCATGCTCCACTTCCCACCAGCCAGGGCAAACTCTCCCAGCCTGGTTTCCATGGGCACAGCAGACTGTGACTGGCCAGGGCACAGCACAGCTGTCACTGCACCCACAGCCTGTTCCAACACCGAGGAAATCCATCCATTTCTATCTCTGAACCTCTGCTTAACCCTCCAACTTCACATGCTTCCAAACCATGCAGTTTTGGAGCACAAGCTCCAGCGTGGTTTCCATGGGCACAGCACAGCTGTCACTGCACCCACAGCCTGCTCCAACACTGAGGAAATCCATCCATTTCTATCTCTGACTCTTTCCTTAAACACCTCCAACCTCTCGTGTTTCCACCGTGCAGCCGAAGAGCACAAGCCCCAGCGGGGAATTCCCAACCTCTCCACCTGCACCTTGCTCATTCCTGCATCCTTAAGGTGAGACAACCACAAAATTCCTGTGCTCTGGCAGGCAGCCCAGTGGCACGGCTCAAACTCCAAGGCTGCCTGGCACATACTTCTCATTTTTCCAGAGCTTCTCGATGCGGAAGATGTCGAGCTTGTCGCGGTTGATGTGGGACAGCAGGCGGTACGACTGTCGCACCGGGTGCCCGTCGGGGGTCCTGCGGCTGTCTCTCATCAGGTACACACAGTCACCTGTCCAGGGGCACAAAGGACACACCTGTGAAGAGCCTGGCCTGAGCCCAGCACAGCAGAACCACAGGAAATCATCATTAAAATGAACACAGCCTAATGGTGGATGACCTGAACCCACTGCAGAACCTGCCGAGAGCACTCAGATGTTTTTCACAGCAGCTTTACACAAAAACTACCCACAGCTCTCCATGCCAGACTGAAAACACCAACCTGCAAGGGATCAAAACCATGACAAACCACAGGATATGTAAACATGCCACTCATGATTAGGAAAAGGTGTAGGAATTAGTGATGGCTGCAATAAATCTGTGAGAGAGGAGGTTACTATTAAAAAAATCCTGTCCTGAGAAGCCCCAAGCCTTTGGTTATCCCAGCAGAATTCCAATGAGATGTAGAGCTCAGGAAAAGTAAAGAGAATGCAAAAAGGACTGAACAAACTGGCACTGCTGGCAATCAAAAAGTATTTCCCAAGGGCAAACCCTAAGCTTAAATTTACTCATTTTGTATTCATTAAGTGAATTAATTCCTTAATTTCTCTGCTCTGACCTGTGAAATCCCAGAATGACCTGGCTTGGACAGGATTTTAAAGACCATCCAGACCCACCCCCTGCCATGTGCAGGGATATCTTCCCCTAGGCCAAGCTGCTCAGAGCTCCATCCCACCTGGCCTTAAGCACTTCCAGGGCTGGGAAAAGATTCCACTTCTTCTGTTATTTACCTAAAAATGACCAAAACCTGGGAGGTCCCGAGTCCTAAAACCTCCCTTGGGTAGGAGCAGAGGTCACACAGCAGAATGTTCTGGCTGGCAGCAGCAGCTGCTCAGGAGGAGAGAGCACAGGAAGAGGCAAGCCAAGGAAAAGCCTCCCTGTGCTGTCCCTGCCTTTTCTGTTCATGGACTTTCAGAGCCAAAGGCTGGAGCTTTGGGGATTAATCCTTCTTCCAAGTATTTGTCTAATCTTTTTTGGAACCATTTATACTCTGACCTCTCCACCCTCCCATGCCACAGTCTAGCCATGATTTTGTATAAAAAATCCTTCCTAGAGTTGAACAGTTGCCAGCTAATTTCTGTTTGTTCCCTAATTTCTGCATCGTTGCTCCTTCCTGAGCCACATTTCACAGAGCTTCAGCACCCACCCTCCAAATCACCTGGGCAGACTCTGGCCACAGAAAAGATGATCCAGATCAGATTATCTTTGTTATCCTTGTTTTTCCAGGTAGTGGAATCCTCTGTGCAATGGGAGTCAGAGCAGCACAGGGCAGGCAGGGCAGACAGACAGCCCAGAAGGTGACAGAAGGGCACAATCCCTCTGCTATTTTGTGCACAACATTTTCTGGTACCTCCTTTGCCTTTTTGACTCAGCTAGAACATTTTTCTCATGTTTCCATTCAATTACAATGACTCCTGGGTGTTGTTTTCCCTATTTTTTCCCTGTTGTTGTATATGTGTAGTTATGGCTGTTTGTCTTCCACAGATATTGGTGTTATTAATTAGCAGCCTTGGGAAAAAGATGCCAGGGAACCAGTGAGGACATCAAGGCCTCAGGGTCATCCACACCCCAGGTTTGCTATAATCAGATTCAGGATTAAAGTGAAGCACGTGATATTTTCATTCATATAATCTCAGTTATCAATCAAATATGCTCCTAAGGACTCCTCATAGGCAGAAATTTCTCCCCTATATCCAACCTAAACTTCAGGAGGTTCCTGTGGTCCCACCTGTCCAGGTCCCTCTGGATCTATCCCTTCCCTCCAGCATTTTGACCACACCACAGAGCTTGGTGTTTTCTTCCTACTGACCTAAAACTGGCATAACAACAGCTTCCCTTTACAACTTTAAGGGTAAGAAATTCAAGAAATTCAAGAAATTGGAGAGGTGGGTTCCCTAAAAGACTCTCAGAAAACAAGGAACATACTGAGAGGAACTACTGGCCCCAAGCAGAATGTAAATAAAACCATTCCATTTTAAACCAGCTTTTTTTCACCCCACCTCTCCCATGAGAAGAAAGCAACCCCAGCATTATTATCCCTGACTGAAAAATGAGCATTCAGAAGGAGATGGACACAGATGCTCTAAAGATGATTTCTCTAAACTTGATTTCAATTCCAGTTTATACTGATATTCTGCCTCAAAAATGAAGTTTCCAAGGAAAAAACCACAGCAGCTGTTGCTGGTGCATCAGAGATGATGATTTGTTGGAATTTCTGGCTAGGTGGGTTTTCCAGGATCCATTCTGACCCCTTTTATCAATTCCTATCCAAGACAGAACTCCATGGGAGGTAATGGATCCGATGTGTTTTATTTGCATCATCTCCTGAGTTTAGGTATTAGGGAATTTTTGCAGAGGAAGCTTGTATGTGATGGAACACTCAACAACTTCCAGCAGAATTGCCAAAAAATTAAGAAAAAAGCTGTGCAACCACCCCTGAGATCCCTGAGAGGGATTTGGTCACAGCAGAGTGTGACCACTCACACAGCTGATTTTCAGTCTTGTTCCTCCAAACCATCAGCTCTCAAGCTTGGAACTGCTGTTCAGGGTGCAGCTTCTCCTGGGCAGGGGCTCAATGCACTTCCAGGCTTTGTGGCAACATCAGCCTCCTCCCAATCCCCAGCTCCCAGGAAAATCCAAACCCACACACACTGAGGGGCTGCAGGCCATGCTTTTGCCTCAGAATGTGGAATTTGGAGGCCCTTTAAACACCAGAGGGAGTAAAAAGTTGTTTTTCCCACTGCCCAAGCTGCCTGATACACCCACAGCACAGTAAAGGTCCTGCCTGAGGACTCAGGGTGGAAAAATCAACAAGCTCCTGGATTTCCCCTTTCCCTGCTGGAGCTGCATGTTCTGTTCCAGCACCTCGTGATGGAATTTGCTTCCTCTGCTCCCTGTGCCTGCAGAGGCATTTGGTGCCCAGCAGCTGCAGTCTGGTCTCCTTTGTCCCCTGCTGATGGCACACAGGGACATTGCTCTCTTTAAAGGGCATTTCTCTAATTAAGGTCAGATCAGAGACACACAGGTAAAATTTAACACAGAAATGACCTTAATGCTCTCAACACCTGGAAGATGCCACAAGCCCCTGATAAAACATCATCCATTTCAACAGAGAATGGAAAAGCAAGTTCTGATACAGCCCTTGAGGTGAGTTACTCCTGCAAAAAAAAGCCATGAGAAACCCAAAGGCTGAACTGTGGACAGAACAGACAATGCAGAGCAACACCCAGCAAGGAGAACTGAGTGCAAATTCCACAATCTTGCAGAAGGGGTAATGGATATGCTGGGTTTGACCTTTTTTGAATTCCCCATTTTCCTGAAGGCTCTCCTATTCCCCTCTAGCAAACTTATCAGCTGGTTTCACTCATTCAGGAGCAGCTTCCTGATAATGACAAAGGGTTCTTTCTAACCTTGTGTGTATCTGTAGGATGAAATTTAAAAAAATAATCAGTGATCTGAATTGTGTGGCTGTGGCAGCTGCCTTGGAGAGATTCAGGAATTCAGAGCACAGTCCAGAAGAGATAAGCTTTAGAGAACACAAAAGCAACGAGCTGGATGCTTTAATGACCATTCTGCACTAAAACACTGCAGGTCTGACAGCCTTCTTGGCCTTTGCTGCTAAATGTTAACCACCAGCAGTTGGCTCAGCATCATCCTCCCCTGGCCAGGACAACCCTGTGCTAATTAACATTTCTTCATCAACAAACAGCCTGTGAGAATTCTGGCTGTGCATCTCTCCCAGCACTGCAGAGAGAGCAGCTCCCACTTGGGAAAAATCAAAGTATTTTTAACAAGTGTCAGCTCCCACTTGGGAAAAATCAAAGTATTTTTGATAGAGTAGTGCCACAAGTGGCATCTTCCACTTGTGAAAAATAAAAGTATTTTTCTACAAGCAGCAGCTTCCACCTGGGAAAAATGGAAGTATTTTTGCCACCAGTGGCAGCTTCCACTTGGGAAAAATCAAAGTGTTTTTGATAGAGTAGTGCCACAAGTGCAGCTTCAACTTGTAAAAAATCAAAGTATTTTTGCCACAAGTGGCAGCTTCTACTTGTAAAAAATGAAAGTATTTTTGACAGGGTGATGCCACAAGCAGCATCTTCCACTTGGGAAAAATAAAAGTGTTTTTGATAGAGTAGTGCCACAAGTGGCAGATTCAACTTGTAAAAAATTAAAGTATTTTTGACAGAGTAATGCCACAAGTGGCATCTTCCACTTGGGAAAAATGGAAGCATTTTTGCCACAAGTGGCAGCTTCTACTTGTGAAAAATAAAAGTATTTTTGCCACCAGTGGCAGTTTCCACTTGTGAAAAATGAAAGTATTTTTGATAGAGTAGTGCCACCAGTGGCAGCTTCCACTTGGGAAAAATAAAAGTATTTTTGATAGAGTAGTGCCACAAGTGGCAGCTTCCACTTGTGAAAAATAAAAGTATTTTTGCCACAAGCTGCAGCTTCCACCTGGGAAAAATGAAAGTATTTTTGACAGAGTAATGCCACAAATGGCAGCTCCCACCTGGGAAAAATGGAAGTATTTTTGCCACCAGTGGCAGCTTCCACTTGGGAAAAATCAAAGTATTTTTGATAGAGTAGTGCCACAAGTGGCAGCTTCAACTTGTAAAAAATCAAAGTATTTTTGCCACAAGTGGCAGCTTCTACTTGTAAAAAATCAAAGTATTTTTGACAGGGTGATGCCACAAGTGGCAGCTTCCACTTGGGAAAAATGGAAGTGTTTTTGATAAAATAATGCCACAAGTGGCAGCTTCCAGTTGGTTAAAATCCAAGTATTTCTGACAGGGATCCCTGCAGCCTGCTGGCCCCAGAGGCAGCACCCACCTTGGCGGAGCAGCAGATCATCCCTCAGGAGGCAGATGTAATAAACACAGCCAGGCTGGGCATAGTGGGGCCGAGGGATCATGGGAACCTCCTGCAGGGAAAAACAAAGGGAGCTGTGAGATTTACAAGATAGGAAGCAGTTGGTTATAGGTTTTTTGTTATAAGTTATTATATACATTTCTGACCCAACAGGCTGATGTTAACAGAGCTTATTTTGCTGTTTTATCACTTTTATTTCTTTTATTGTAACATGGATATTTTTATCTAATAAGGTCTTATTACATGTATGGAATATGTAATAGGGAACATATTACATATGTTTTTATTATAACATCTAAATTTTTAGCTTGTTTAGTACAATTACATTATTACTATACTACAAAACTTTTTATCATCTTATATTAAATAAGATTACATAATATATTTTATATAATAAATGGTTTTAAACATATATGTGTATATATATGTATTACAGATATATATTTTCTTACTTACCTAAAGTATATTCTTACTTATAACTACAGAAGCCTAAATTGATGATTTTTCTATTCAATGTTTTTCTATTCAATTTTGCTTTTACATCAATTTAGGCTTCTTCTAAGGCTACAAATCAAACCCCCTTGAGTCTGTGAAGTTTTTTATCTTTCCAATTCCCACACCATCCCATGGAAATACACAGAGAAAAACGGAGAAAAAAAACTGAGAAAAACTGACCCCTCGTGGAACTGAACCTGAATCAAGGAAGCTTCACCAATCCCAAAAGATACAAATCCAAAACATGAATACAAAATAAACCCCTGAGGAGCTGCTGTAGTTTTATAAGAGTGCTAGGAAGGAGAGTTTTGTTTTACCCTGTTGACAGCTCGAGGTTCACACTGCTCACACAGGTAGTGCTCAACGTCCGAGTTCACACCCATGCAGTCACAGTGCTGCCACACCTGGAAGAACAGGGACAGCCCCGTCACAAAGTCCTGGCACAGATTATTGCTGCAAACTGCATTTTCTCAACAAACATGAAGGAAAGCATGAAAATAAGCTTCACACAGGAAAGTCAAGATTTTCTATGAACTATTTAACACCACAGACTAGACCTCCATGCAACAGAAATGTCTTTGCCTTCCAGACTGATGTGTTCATGCAATAAAAACCTCACAGCAACCCAGCACGGCTCGTGTCTCTGAACACCCAAAACCCAGCAACACCTCCACACCCACCATGCACTTTTCACACTGGATCATGAGCCCCTCGTCCTTGTAGAGGCCGCAGATGCAGCGGATGACGTCCTCGTCCTTCTCGTGCCCGTTGTCCTTGTCGCACACTGAGGTCTCGCTGCTGTCGGCCTCGCTCGCCGTCTCACCCACGATCTCGTCGATCTGGGCCGAGGCCTCGTGCCGCGCGTTGTAGTAGGCCTTGCGCAGCCGGCACACGTCCCGCCCCGTCGGGGACTTCCTGCCGTAGTATTTCTATAAAAACCAACATAAACCACCAAAAAGTGCTTTAATTCCACTTTAGCTCCTGTCTGTGTACACTTGGGAGGCCTGGTGGCCTCTCCATGTCCCTCATGACTCTGGCCAGTGTTGTAGTAGGCCTTGCGCAGCCGGCACACGTCCCGCCCCGTCGGGGACTTCCTGCCGTAGTATTTCTATAAAAACCAACATAAACCACCAAAAAGTGCTTTAATTCCACTTTAGCTCCTGTCTGTGTACACCTGGGAGGCCTGGTGGCCTCTCCATGTCCCTGCTGACCATGGCGAGAGTAGTAGTAGGCCTTGCGCAGCCGGCACACGTCCCGCCCCGTCGGGGACTTCCTGCCATAGTATTTCTATAAAAACCAACAAAAACACCAAAAAGTGCTTTAATTCCACTTTAGCTCCTGTCTCTGCACACCTGGGAGACATGGTGGCCTCTCCATATCCCTGGCCGGAGTAGTAGTAGGCCTTGTGCAGCTGGTGCATGTCCCACCCTGTCAGGGACTTCCTGCCGTAGTATTTCTATAAAACCAAAAAAAACCACCAAAAAGTGCTTTATTTCCTGTTAAGTTCCCATCTGTGCACACCTGGGAAGGGTTCTCCCCCTACAGCTGCAGCCCCAAACCTGGGGTGGCCTCTCCATGTCCCTCATGATTCTGGCCAGCGCTGTAGTAGGCCTTGCGCAGCCGGTACACTTCTGGCCCCGTGGGGGACTTCCTGCCATAGTATTTCTATAAAAACCAACATAAACAACCAAAAAGTGCCTTAATTCCACTTTAGCTCCTGTCTGTGTACACCTGGGAGGCCTGGTGGCCTCTCCATGTCCCTCCTGACCATGGCGAGAGTAGCGCTAGGCCTTGCGCAGCTGGTCCATGTCCCGTTCTCCTCGGGGACTTCCTGCCGTAGTATTTCTATAAAAACCAACAAAAACCACCAAAAAGTGCTTTATTTCCTGTTAAGTTCCCATCTGTGCACACCTGGGAAGGGTTCTCCCCCTACAGCTGCAGCCCCAAACCTGGGGTGGCCTCTCCATGTCCCTCATGATTCTGGCCAGCGCTGTAGTAGGCCTTGCACAGCCCACACACGTCCCGCCCCGTCGGGGGCTTCCTGACATAATATTTCTACAAAAACCAACAAAAACCACCAAAAAGTACTTTATTTCCTGTTTAGCTCCTGGGAGAGTTCTCCCTATAGCTGCAGCCCCAAAGCTGGGGTGAGGCCTCCATCTCCCTCCTGACCCTGGCCAGCAGGTACATAGATGGATGTGACATGGCAGGGCAGGGGAGGAACTGAGAGCAGCCCTGGGAGGAGGATTTGGGGTGATGGATGACCAAAAACTCAACGTGCCCTGGCCCTGTGTGTTCATAGCCCAGAAACCACCCCTGTCCTGGGCTGCATCCAAGGAACATGGGCAGCAGATCAAGGAAAGGGATTTTTCCTCTCTGCTCTGCTCTCCTGAGACTCCACCTGAGGTGCTGTGTCCAGTTCCAGGGCCCCCAGTGCAAGAAGGACATGGAAATGCTGGAGCAAGTCCAGAGGAGGCCATGAAGTTGCTGAGGGGACTGGAGGCAGGCTGGGAGGGCTGGGAATGTTCAGCCTGGAGAAGAGAAGGTTGTGTGGAGACCTCAGACCTTGCAGGGTCTGAAGGGGCTCCAGGGAAGCTGGAGAGGGACTGTTCATCAGGAACTGCAGTGACAGGACAAGGGGGAATGGCTTCAAACTGGAAAAAGGAAAATTTAGGTTGGATATATGGGAGAAAATCTTCCCTGTGAGGGTGGGCAGGCCCTGGCAGAGATGACCAGAGAAGCTGTGGCTGCTCCTGGATCACTGGAAGGGTTCCAGGCCAGGCTGGACAGAGCTTGGAGCAGCCTGGGACAGTGGAAGGTGTCCCTGCCCAAGGCAGGGTGGAATGGGATGAGCTTTAAGGTCCCTTCCAGACCAAACCACTCCATGATTCTGTGATTCCATGACATCTCATACTGGAAAACAGGGCACCCCTCCCAAAAGGATCAGAAATTTCTTTAGATCAGCTATTCATGAGTGTGCTTGACCTTCTCTGTGACCTAAGGCAGTCAAGGGCTCATGATGTGCTATTGAGCCCTCCTCAGGAATGGATCAGCACAAGTTCTCTTCCTCCAGAATAAATTTCCTCCTTTATTCCTGTAAGAGCACTAAAGGAGGGCACATCCCTGCTGCCAGTGCAGCAGCTTTCAGGCCAGACAGAGCCTCACCTCTGCATTCCTGAAGACCTTCAGCATGTCCCCATCAAAAGCTTCCACAGTTTTGTAGTAACCAGTCAGGATCTGCTTCTCAATCGTGGCAAGGTCCAAGGGGTCAGAGATCTTTTCATAATAGTCTGCATTTCTACAACAGGAATGTTGGCACAATGTCAGGCACACCAGCAATTCCCAGTGTGCAAATCCATCAGAGAAAGCAGCTCTGGGAAGGCAGCACTTACTTTTTCTTTGGGGGCAGGTTCAGGAGAGGAGCTGCCAGCGCCTGCCTGGAGGAGTCTGCAACAGCAACAGAGCTTAGTGACCTCACTGGAGTGAAACTTCCAAAGAAAAGCAACTAACAACATTCAATCTGGGTTAAAAATAAGGCTTTTTGTTAACTGAGCCACGGGGAATTGAAATGTTCCTGCACTTGTAGATGTTGGTGCCTGTAATTGCAGTACGGGGAGCACAAGGATGAGAGTTTGTGATCTTTTCTGGAATTTTGAAAAATCAGTTTCAAAGGACAGCAACATCTGCAGATTCTGGTGGCAAAGCAGGGGGCTGAGGCCAAAGCAAAGTGATTATTGGAAAGGGGAGAAATTTAAAAAAATAGGAGTTATTTAATATCCTATGTTTTACCAGCATTTCCTATTCCCAGAGCTTGAAAACATACCCACGGAGAATTTATCTAAGAGAATCACCTTCACCTTTGTAGGCTATGATGCTGTCACATATCTCCTTGAAGATCTGAGCCAGGCGGGCGGCACGAGCCACCTCGAGGTTCTCCTCGGCCGCCGCCAGGCGCCGCGTCCGCACCGAGCGCGCCGTCTGCAGCGCCGAGAACTGCGTCATGAACACATCTGGGAGAGGAGCACAGCGTCACCCCCAGGGCACACACACCCCTCAGAACACCGGCTTGGGGGCAAGGTTGTACTGGGTTTTATAGGTGGGATGGCAAAGCAACTTTGTTGGAAAGATATGGCTTTTATTTTTATTTATTTTTAAGCTTAGACATAGTAGTGAAATATAGGTGGTAGAAGTGAAATAGCTGATATAAGTATGTGCTATAGATATATAATATTGGCTTTTCACAAATATTAAAATGGATTCTATAACTATGGTGTTACAGTAACTTTGTTATATAGATGTAGCTTTAATTTCTGTTGTTAATTAAGCTCAGACATAGTAGTGAAATATAGGTGGTATAAGTGAAATAGGAGTGAAAGAAGTATGTGTTATAAATATGTATTATAATAATGGCTTTGTGCAAATATTAAAATGGATTCTACATGTGTGGTGTTAAAGTAACTTTGTTATAAAGATATGGTTTTATTTCTGTTGTTAATTAAGCTTAGACACAGTAGTGAAATATATCTAATATAAGTGAAATAGCTGATGTAAGTATGTGTTATAGATATATAATACTGGCTTTTCACAAATATTAAAATGGGTTCCACATGTGTGGTGTTAAAGTAACTTTGTTATAAAAATATGGCTTTTATTTCTGTTGTTAACTAAGCTTAGACCTAGTAGTGAAATATAGTTGATATAAGCGAAATAGATGATGTAAGTATGTGCTATAGATATATAATACTGGCTTTTCACAAATATTATAATGGGTTCTATATGTGTGATGTTATAGTAACTTTGTTATCAAGATATGGTTTTTATTTCTGTCGTTAATTAAGCTTTAGACACAGTAGTGAAATACACCTGATATAAGTGAAATAGCACTGATATAAGAATGTATTATAAATAGTATAATATTGGCTTGGTGCAAATATTAAAATAGATTCTATATGTGTGATGTTAAAGTAACTTTGTTATCAAGATATGGTTTTTATTTCTGTCGTTAATTAAGTTTAGACACAGTAGTGAAATATAGTGATGATATAAGTGAAATAGCACTGATATAAGTATGTATTATAAATATATTAAAATACTGTTTTTTTGTAAATATTAAATAGATTCTATATGTGTAATGTTAAAGTGACTGTTATAAAGATATGGTTTTTATTTCTGTCATTAATTGAGCTTAGACACAGTATAAGCTTAATTAATATATATATATAATATATAAGCTTAATTAATATATATAATATATATTTCACCCTAATATAAGTGAAATAGCACTGATATAAGAATGTATTATAAATATGTATTATAATATTGGCTTTGTGCAAATATTAAAATAGATTCTATATGTGTGGTGTTAAAGTAACTTTGTTATAAAGATATGGTTTTTATTTCTGTTGTTAACTAAGCTTAGACATTGAAGTGAAATATACCTAATATAAGTGAAATAGCACTGATATAAGTATATGTTACAGATATATATTATAATATTGGCTTTTTCACAAATATTAAAATGGATTCTACATGTGTAGTGTAAGTAACTTGTTATAAAGATATGTTTTTATTTCTGTGTTAATTAAGCTCAGACATAGTAGTGAAACACAGCTGATATTAGTGAAATAGCACTGATATAAGTATGTGTTATACATACACATTACAATATTGGCTTTTTGCAAATATTAAAATGTATTTTGTATGTGTGATGTTAAATAACTTTGTTATACAGTTTTTATTTCTGTTGTTAATTAAGCTGAGCGAAATAAGTCAGCTTGTGTTAAAATGCCTGCTGGGATGGGGTAACATCCATTAGCACAGCATGAGGACACTGCACAGATCTGCCAACATCAGCATTTGCTGTCTGAAGAAACCATGGACCAAGGCCCAAAGTGGAGGTGATGAAGAGAGAAGCCAGGAAACAGGCATGCTCTGGAAAGGCAGAGCTGAGGAGGGGCCATTCCATGTTCCTGGAATATGTAAACTGCTTTATGGATATGCATAACAGTCTATGAATATGCAACAGGCTGATGTAATGGAAAAGGTATCTAAGGGGTATCCCCAAAGATGATACCCCAAGGCACACCCAGCTGTAATCTTTTCTTTGCTGTCTTTGTCTCCTGCTGTCCTTTAAACTTTAAAATTAAACTTTTTAAATTTTCAGAGGAGAGTGAACGTGTTTTTCACACTCCATACAAAATATTCCTTTCTAAACCAGAAATTTGTAAGAGATCAAATCACAGCATCTTTTCTGGTGTAGCAACTCCACCGTGGATTCTTAAATGATGTGTCCTGAGTTGCAAGATGTGGCTGGGGGTGTGAATTCTATTGTCATCTGTTAGAGATGGGGCAGTTCTCTGCTGTTCACTGTTACAATTAACACTGTTTAACACTGTTAAAACCAGGTGGGGCAGCTCTCTGCTGTTCACTGGGCAGTTCTCTTTATCTCTTCCACAAACAATCCTCCCTCTGGGAAATATCTTCTGTCCATGGCCACTGAGTGTCCCTGCAGGGCTGATCAAATTCCATCATCCCACAGGGAGATGCTCTGCCCAGGGAAGGAGCCAAGCATTCCTACCTGGATACAGTCTGAGGTTTCAAACATTCCTACCTGGACACAATCTGAGGTTTCAAACATTCCTACCTGGACACAATCTGAGGTTTGGGACACCCCAGCAGCCTTTGCCCACTGCATTCCCAGAGGAGCAGCTTTCTGCTGCCCTGCATTCCCAGAGGGAGCCCAGGCCCATCTCCAGCAGCCCTGGAGCTCCAGAGGAAAACTCCCCCCTTGGGCAGGATCCCTGCTCACCACAGCTGGCACTGCAGGAGGGCTGAGCCCCCTGGGATGGGACTGTGCCACCACCCTGAGCCCCCCTGGGATGGGACTGTGCCACCACCCTGAGCCCCCCTGGGATGGGACTGTGCCACCACCCTGAGCCACCCTGGGATGGGACTGTGCCACCACCCTGAGCCACCCTGGGATGGGACTGTGCCACCACCCTGAGCCCCCCTGGGATGGGACTGTGCCACCACCCTGAGCCCCCCTGGGATGGGACTGTGCCACCACCCTGAGCCCCCCTGGCATGGGACTGTGCCACCACCCTGAGCCCCCCTGGGATGGGACTGTGCCCCCATGCCGACACACAGGGTCTATTCTGACTCTGGCAGTGGTTTTTTTTTTGTTGTTTGTTTGTACTATTCCATTTGTATTTTTCTTTTTCCTACTAAAGAACTGTAATTCCTGCTCCCATAGCTTTCCCTGAGAGCTCCTTAATTTCTAAATTATAACAATTTGTAGGGACGGGATTTACATTTTCCATTTCAGGGGATGCTCCTGCCTTCCTCAGCAAACCAAGACAAACACATACCAATGCTGCAAGTTACTCATTCCAATGATGGATTTACACAGAGTTTAACCCTTTGTGCCCCGGGTGGCTGAGTGGCCTCACCTGATTTGATGTTGCCGTCGTCGCGGCAGATCCCGTTCCAGCGCGTGTACAGCGACGAGCTGTGCATGCTGTCACTGACGTGCTTCACCTCCTCCTGCTTCTGCCTGATCTTCTCCCAGTTCCGAACCAAGAACACGTGGTGCTTCAGCACAAAATTCCTGCAGGGATTAGGGAGCTACTCAAGAACCTCTTGGTACTGGAAAATTCATTCTTTAATGTAGGGAAAAACTGGATATTCAGAGGTGCAACCTGTGCCTTCTCTCCTCTGTGGAGAGGGATTCCAGCCTGGCTGGTCAAGGAGAACTAAAAGACACTTTTTACCAAGAAATTAATTCTTTAACGTAAGGAAAAACTGGATATTTACAGGTGCAATCTGTGCCTTCTCCTCTGTGGAGAGGAATTCCAGCCTGGCTGGTCAAGGAGAACTAAAAGACACTTTTTACCAGAAAATTCATTCTTTAATGTAGGGAAAAGCTGGATATTCAGAGGTGCAACCTGTGCCTTCTCTCCTCTGTGGAGAGGGATTCCAGCCTGGCTGGTCAAGAACTAAAAGCTGTATCCTCAGCAATTTCAGCATGCCCCATCTTCTAGAAGAACCCATCAGTATTTGCACAGCACTCCATTTCTGAGGCAAACCCCCCTGAAATCAGCCCTTACCTCTCCCTGTTAGACATGGGCTTCATCTGCAGCTGAGGTGTCAGCCTGGTTGGGGCGTTCACACTTTCACTGGGTTCCTCAGGGATGTGGCCCCTCTGGAAAACAGATTGTTCTGATAGACAGGAAAAACTGTGCCAAGAACTCAGCACAGCAGCCAAAGCAGTGCCTGAGACAGAACCTGCAGCATTATTCTCCTGTATTTCTGTTTAAAGCTTGGGTTTCTGTTTCAAGTTTAAAATTTACAAATACCCCAGTTTTTGGTCTGATTTCCCACCAACCTCACCCACCCAAACTCTGTCTTTCCTACTTACTCTCTTCTTTAGTTTGTGCTTTGACTTCCTCTTCTCTTTCGACCTCCCAGGTCTTCTGTGGGTGCTCACAGGCTGGTTGCTTTTGCTTGAGAGCCCATTCATGCGTTGACTTTTACCCCCAATTATTCCTCTGCATTTGTCAAAGCCACATTTGCAGAGTTGCTTTGAGGAAAAAGAAAACAATCCAGTAAACCCCAAAGGTCTAGATTCTCTCAATATTAAAAAGAACATTTTCTGCCTAATACAACACAACAGGTTTTGTTGTTTTTACACTTCACAGAACTGTTAGGCCTTAGTGAGATTTTTCAAGGTCTCCCAGTGGGGTTTTTACCTGTTTTTCAACATTAAATGAGTGGAAGTTGTAGTCATAGGTGAGCTCAGTCCCAGCAGGCATGTCCTTCAGGGCATACAGCCCGATCCGATACACGCCATTGACAGACCTGAGGGGAAAATGCAATCAAACACCCCAAAAATTCCACATAACATCATCTCTGTGCACAGAGTGGCAGTGTCAGAGACAGGCAGCAACACCTCTGCTGTGCCCTGGCTCATGCTTTTGCAGTAATTTTATTTATTCATCTCTTCCAATAAACTTTGAAAGCTAAAAAGAGAACACCACATTTAACAAGAGCAGTAATGCCAGGGTCTCCCCACCCTCACAGGGAACATTTCCTTCCCAAAGTTCTATCTAAGCTGGCAGTGGGAAGACATTGCCCCTTGTCCTGTCACTCCAGGCCCTTGTAAATGATCTCTCTCCATCTTTCCTGCAGCTCCTTCAGGTACTAGAAGGACACAATTAGGTCACTCAGAGCTCTTCTTCTCCAGGCTGAACAGTCCCAGTTCTCTCAGCCTTTCCTCACAGCACAGCTGCTCCTTCCCTCTAATTAATTTGGTGCCTCCTCCAGACCCACTCCAGCAGCTCTGCATCCTTGCTGTGCTGGGACCCCAGCCTGGAGGCAGCTCGGCAGGAAGGGTCTCACCTGAGCAGGGCAGAATCTTCACTTTCTCTTCAACTATTTTGAGTTGGATTTTCAAATGTAGAACTTTACTATTGCTTAAATCTAGAATTATCTGAGAACCACAAGCTATCTGTACATTATCTGATGGACACAGTGACTCCTGTTCCACCATCTGCCATTCCCCTGCAAATCACTCACTACAAATCCCTCAGCAGCATTTCCTCTAAGTGCTGGTAGGACACAGGCTGTGCTGGAATCCCACTATTTCCTTTTTTCCTGCTTAAAAAAATATTTGAACTGTCAAAACAAAGGGTTTATATGCAGATAGATGATTTTAGAGCACTACCCAGGCTTCAACCTTTGCAGCAGATTAAGAGTGTGAAAACCAGCAACACAGGGAGGGAAACAGCCCAGTGTAACCAGCAATGCTGGGAGGGCAATGTCCCAGTGGGACAGCCAGCAGTGCTGGATCTGCCAGCACACTTGGATCCTATCTCCAAAGCACCCAGCACTCACCAACACCACCTAACTTCTCCTGAGCAACATGAGCACCTGTCAGGATTATTTCCAGCTTGACTCCCTATCGGTGCAGGGTGAGTTCAATGTAGGGAACAATGTGCTGTGATTCCATTGATTCAGGAGGCTGAACAAATGCTTCATTAAGCTATGCTGTATTCCACTAATATCACACTGTATTAAAGAGATCCTATTCTAAAGAGATGCTAAAGACAAACCCACGACTGTCTGAGACACAGCTTTGACCCAACTGGCCAATCAATCCAAACAACCAGCACCAGTGTCTAATTAACAAATCACTTTCAGTAAACAATCTCCATAACACATCCCACATGTGCCAAACAAGAAAAGCAGCAAGCAGAGATAAGAATTGTTTTCTCTTCTTCTCTAAACTTCTCGCTGCCTTCTGCAGGAAAAATCCCAGGAGAGAGAATTATGTCTCTCTCTGCTCAGAGAATGTGCATACCACAACTCCCTCCCTATTTTTAGATCTGACTCCCTCAGCTGAACTGGTTCTCTGTCTCTGGGTGCACAGGTCCTGCAGGGAGCAGAATGCCTTTGCTCACCATTTCTGCATCTCACAGTTGGGGTTGCAGCTGTGGTTGATGAAGCGAGCCTCGTTGCCCATGCGGTAGCTGTCGATGACCATGCCGCTGTCCAGGTTCAGGCAGTAATGGTCACTGTGGTTGTGGTACTGCTCAATCATCCGGTTCCTGGGGGGACACAGGGTGAGCTCTGTCATTCTGCTTGACCCACACAGCACACAGGGAGTGGCACAGCGAGAGCACATCTCAGAGAGGGTTTTTGTCCTAGGTTGGAAATGGGTGTGTGTATTCTGCTCCTGTTTGTGGGGCAGCTCTCTGCTGTTCACTGGGCAGTTCTCTTTATCTCTTGCACAACCAATCCTCCCTCCAGGAGATATCTGCTGTTAATGGACCATTAATTATTAATTATCTTCTGTCCATGGCCACTGAGTGTCCCTGCATGGCTGATCAAATTCCATCATCCCATGGTGAGATGCTCCGCCCAGGGGAGGAGCCTGAATTCCTACCTGGATACAATCTGAGGTTTCAAGCATTCCTACCTGGATACAATCTGAGGTTTCAAACATTCCTACCTGGACACAATCTGAGGTTTGGGACACCCCAGCAGCCTTTGCCCACTGCATTCCCAGAGGAGCAGCTTTCTCCTGCCCTGCATTCCCAGAGGGAGCCCAGGCCCATCTCCAGCAGCCCTGGAGCTCCAGAGGAAAACTCCCCCCTTGGGCAGGATCCCTGCTCCAGCAGAACCACAGCTGGCACTGCAGGAGGGCTGAGCCACCCTGGGATGGGACTGTGCCACCACCCTGAGTCCCCCTGGGATGGGACTGTGCCACCACCCTGAGCCCCCCTGGGATGGGACTGTGCCACCACCCTGAGTCCCCCTGGGATGGGACTGTGCCACCACCTGCCCTGAAGCCACACCCTCTGGGCTTGCCACCACCGCTGAGCCCCCCTGGGATGGACTGTGCCACCAACCCTGAGCCCCCCTGGTGATGGGACTGTGCCACCACCCTGAGCCCCCCCTGGGATGGGACTGTGCCACCACCGCGACCCCATGGGCTTTCCCTGACCCCCCTGGATTGTACTGGGGCTGTGCCACCACCCTGACACACAGGGTCTATTCTGACTCTGGCAGGGTTGTTTTGTATTACTGCATTGTTTATCTTTTTTCCTTTTTTAAATTTCCTTCCCTAGTAGAGAACTGTTATTCCTGCTCCCATAGCTTTCCCTGAGAGCCCCCCCTTAATTTCAAAATCATAACGATTCAGAGGGAGGGGGGTTTACATTTTCCATTTCAGGGGAGGCTCCTGCCTTCCTTAGCACACACCTGTCCTTTCAAACCAAGACAGTTTTGAAGAAAAAGCAATGATAATCTTCTATATTTTACAGAACCCTACACCTGGAGATGGAGGAAAACCATTATTGTATCAGTTTTTATAGTCAAGGCCACTGACAGAACCATTATTGTACCAATTTTTATAAGTCAAGGCCACTGACAGAGCTTGGGTGAGAATTTAGAATTTGCTCTTCTGGCATGCTCCCTTTTGGGTTCTGCACATTACTTGTACACATTTCATGTAGGGAAGAGAAAATGCAAGTATACATTCCTTGGGGTGTCTGTATATGCATGTGTACAACAACCAGCTTCCTTCTGGGGAATGGCAGGTTCTAGAATCATCCATGGCTCACAAGAGCACAGGGATAGGAGTCAGAGCTTGTTTCTATGTGAGGAGAATGCAGCTGCCTTCTGGTGGAGCTCTGAGAGCAGCAAGTCCCTCCAACCTCAAATATCCCATGGAGTTAACAAGACAATTTCTTTCTTTTAATGTTTCCAACTTGTTCTTTTTCCTGCCCCTTCCAGCCCCACTCTGCCCCTCAGTTCCACCTGGTGCAGCCCAAATCCTGCAGAGTTCTCACTTCAGACCCAGCCACTTGTGGCATTTTGCATTTCTAGGGCAGATGCTCCATTTGAAACATTTATCACCCTCAATACTGGACTGGGAAAAACTTGGTTAACCAAAACTCCCAGAATTCTAAACCAAAACTCCCAGAATTCTAAACCAAAACTCCCAGAATTCTAAACCAAAACTCCCAGAATTCTAAACCAAAACCCCCAGAATTCTAAACCAAAACCCCCAGAATTCTAAACCAAAACCCCCAGAATTCTAAACGTTCCTTTCCCCCTCATCCTCCCCTTTGTTCCAGCCCGAGTGACCAATTAGAATTTCCCAATCTAATCACCACATGCCTGACCTAGAGTTGAATTTACAATTACTACTCAATGTCATAAAATATGTACTAATGTTACAAGTTCTTCATTGCAAGGATCTCTACACTGGATTTACACAGAGTTTAACTCTCCATGACCCTAAAGGTCACTTGTGAGCCTTCCATGCTAAATGCATTTTGCATTTCTAGGGCAGATGATCCATTTCAAACATTAATCACCCCTCAATATTGGACTGAGAAAACTTGGTCAATCAAAACCCCCAGAATTCTAAACCTTCCTTTCCCCCTCATCCTCCCTTTTGTTCCAGCCTGAGTGACCAATCAGAATTTCCCAATCTAATCACCACATGCATTTACAATTACTACTAAATGTCATAAAATCTGTACCAATGTGACAAGTCACCCATTGCAAGGATCTCTGCACTGCATTTACCCAGAGTTTGACTCTCCATGTCCCTAAAGGCCATTTGTGATCCCTCCATGCCCCAGCAGCAGAGCAATCCTCCTACCTGAACTCCTGCTCACTGACGACTTCCCCCAGGTACTCGATGATGAACTGTCCTGCCTTCAGGGGCTCCTTGGTGCGGATGCCCCAGCCCTTCTCCTCGGCCCGGAAGCGCTCCAGGCACTGCACCCACTCGTGCCGCTGGATGCGCTGGTTGCAGCACTGCTCCCCGCAGGGACACGTGTTGGGGGAGCACTCGGCAAAGATCATCCTGCAACACACAGCACAGCTCAGGGGGAGCCAGCTCGGGGAGCTGCCATGCAAGGAACAGAGTCAGACATGGAGAGATCACCACTAAAGAAATAATAAATGAAATAATAATTAAATAAAGAGAGAGATGAAATCATAATAAAATATAGAAATCATCACATAAATTATACATAAAACATTTATAACATATAAAAATATATTTATAAATATAAAATATAAAAAATAGAAAAAAATTTTAAAATACAAAATATTTAAAAATATATAAAATATATTTATAAATATAAAATATATAAGTACATAAATTTAAATATATTTATATAAAATATATTTTATATAATATAAATTTAAATATAATCATAAATACATTTATATATAAATGTATATATACGTTTATATATATTTTATATAATCATAAATACATATTTATATAAAATAGAAAATAATTCATATTAAAATATATTTATAACTACATATAAAATATAATTTATAAATATATAACATGAAATTATATAAGTATCTATTATATACTATATATATATATAATATTAATGTGTGTGTTATATTAATATAATGTAATAAATATACATAGAGTCATAATATAATATAGTATAATATATTAATATATAATTATATGTGTATATAGAATAATATAAATATATATTTTATATATCTAGAAATGGTTTATAAATATAGAATATATCAATATATGGTTATAATGATATAGAAATACAATATATTTTAATAAATATCTAAATATATAAATATAATCATGTATACAAATTATATATAATATTCTGAATTTATATAGAAATCAATAATTAATCATGAGGGGACATGAGGCCAGGAGGGGACACAGCCCGGGGGGGGACACCAGCCATGGGGAGGGACACCAGCCCAGCAGGGGGACACAGCCCAGGGAGGGGGACACAGCCCAGGGAGGGACACGAGTCCAGAAGGGGACACCAGTAATGGGGGGGGGACACCAGCCATGGAGGGGGGGAGGAGGGGGACACCAGCCCAGGGTGGGACATGAGCCCAGGAGGGGACACAGCTCGGGGGGGACACCAGCCCAGGGGGGGACATGAGCCCAGGAGGGGACACAGCTC
Source organism: Serinus canaria (assembly GCF_022539315.1). Taxonomy (NCBI): domain Eukaryota; kingdom Metazoa; phylum Chordata; class Aves; order Passeriformes; family Fringillidae; genus Serinus; species Serinus canaria. The sequence continues at coordinate 12,092,395 of NC_066338.1, forward strand.
GGGGGCGACACCAGCCCAGGGGGGGACATGAGCCCAGGAGGGGACACAGCTCGGGGGGGACACCAGCCCAGGGGGGGACATGAGCCCAGGAGAGGACACAGCTCGGGGGGGACACCAGCCCAGGGGGGACATGAGCCCAGGAGGGGACACAGCTCGGGGGGGACACCAGCCATGGAGGGGACATGAGCCCAGGAGGGGAGACAGCTCAGGGGGGGACACAGCCCAGGTGGGGACACCAGCCCAGGGTCCCAGGGAGCTGGAGCTGCTCCTGTGGCTGCTCCACCATGCCAGGGCTGGGGCTGAGCTGGGAGGGAACTGGTCTGACTGGGAGCACTGGGAGCGTGGTGGGGCCAGCAGGGCCCTGCTGGGTCCCAGCAGTGACAATCTGGGGGAGCCCAGAGCTGCTCCAGGAGGCTCCAGCTGGGAATCTCCCTCCCTTTGCTGCTGGGTGCACCCAGCACAAGTCTGCTCCTAGGAGATGATGAGAAACCATCCATTTCTCACCTGTTCAGACAATCCTCCACACAGCCCTTCCCACTGTCATCCTCGGGTTTCTTACAGTTGCAGGTGGTGGCCTCGTAGCCAGAGAGAGGTTTGACATCCACATAAACATCTGGAGGGGAAAAAAAAGGAAAAAAAAAGAAAAAAAACCAAACCCAAATAGGGAAAAGAATTCTTTTCAGGTGAAAAACCAGAACTGTTTATCTACAGGATTTTCATTCCAATCAGTAAAGTAAAATAAAAGAGCAGGTGGAAGAGTCTTTGGTAGGACAAAGGGCAGGACAGAAAGGAGGGTGTCACATGAAAATTCCACAGTTTAGGAATAAGATTTTACTTACTGGAACGGATTTTTTTATAAAGTGGGACATCTGGCTTTTTATACAGCTAAAAGGAAGAGAAAGACAATTTTAATACATTGCATAAGTGCATCTGTTATTCAAAAGGATCAGGGAAATTATGTTCTGTACATGGGCAACTGCTCTGTAATCACTACTAGAAATCTGTGTTCCCTTCCCTGGGCTCAGCCTGCATTAACAAACAGGTCACAAAAAGGACCTGAGAAAGGAGAATTTGGGCTTGGTGAGACAGTGGAGCAGTTTGTTCACCCCATTATTTACTCTGTCTGCCCAGAGCAATGTGGCAAACAGCTGTCCTGAGCACAGGCTCCTCTGAACAGGGCTTAGCAGAAGAGGAATTATTTTTAGCTACTTTGGAGAAACCATCTTTGGTGCAAGCACCGTGTGTCAGTGCTTAAAAAAGTGAAAACAAAAAATCAAGGTGCTGATTTAGGATGATCTTAAGGGGTTTTTTCCAATCTAGAGGATCCTGGGATTCTCTAAGAACTGTGAGGACAGGGGGGAGCCATGAGAAATGCAGATTCATCTTCTCTGAGAAGGGAAAGGAGAGCTTACATCACAATTCTTAATTTCATATAAATTCCAGCCTGTCAAAGAAGCTTTAAGGAATAATTTCCAATTATTCTCTATTTCCTGCACTAAGAGCCTTCCCTCAGTGAGCCCTGTGGGCCACAGGAACAACCCAGACATCTCCACACCCCTGCACAGAGAAACTCCTCTGCAAGGGCCTCAAAGATTCCAGGGAGAGCTGGAAAATGTCAAGGGAACAAATTCATGTATTTATTACTCATAAAAAACTGAAGAGATGAGACAGGCCATTGTGAATACATGGCAAGAAAGTGTCCTAGGCTGAAATGTCCCAGTGCTCCTGACTTGAGGATGAGATTCCAGAGGTGTTGGAGTGCAGCTGGAGCCACAGCCCCTGGGAGTGTGTCCTGCTCACTTCCACATCTGAGGGAAGGCTCTCCCTTAAATCCTATGCTAAATCACTTGGTGGAAACATCTCAGGCAATAAAAAAAATAATAAAAAAAAAAATCCTATTTTTAAGCCTGCACATATTTAAAGCTCTTTAAAAAGAACGAGACTGTTAAACAGTTTCTCTCCTTTCCTCAGTATGAAAATCTCAGCTTGCAAGTGAAAAATAAATTCCACTCTGCTGGGATTGATCCAAGAAAAATAAGGCCTGAAATTTCTCAGTGCTGCTGGCAGTACATCCCAATTCTCCCGAGGAGTGTCTGAAACCAGCTCCCCACAAAGCAGCACTGCCAAAATAAAAGTCTGCAGCCAAATTCCTGACTTTTCTCAGAGCAGGAACTCACAGGGTTGCTATTTTGCAGGAGCTGGAAGAAGGGGAATTTTCACCACGAAATCCATATGCAAATCCCTTCTCCCTCCCTCAGCTGGGATGGGTGAACAGGCTCTCTCTGAGTGCTGCTGGTTCCTCCTGATCCCAATTCTGGCAAGCCCAGCGAGCTCTTATCTCCTACCTGGTTGTGTTTCCACTGCCAGAGGATGTCGTAAGGCAGCTGGAAGTCGATTCTCTTTTGTCTGAGGTACTTCCCTGCAAGCACAGAGAGCTTGGTGAGGGGCACACACTCACAGCCCCCTCCTGAGAGTGGGAGCTGCTCCCAGGCACCTGGCCAGGCTCTGGCAGGGCCTCTCAGGGCTGCAGGCAGAAAGGAGAGGGGCAGAAGCCTCAGAGAACGTTCTGGATGTCAGGGCAGGCCCAGGGAACCCCCCCAGGACACAGAACCAGGTCCTGCCCAAGAGGGATGGGAAGGAGCTGGGTCAGACCCTGCCACGGGCAAGCCTGGACAGCACTGACCACACCTGAAACAACTGACCACACCTGAAACAACTGACCACAGCAGTGACCACACCTGAAACAACTGACCACAGCAGTGACCACACCTGAAACAACTGACCACACCTGAAACAACTGACCACAGCAGTGACCACACCTGAAACAACTGACCACAGCAGTGACCACACACTGACAATGAAACAACTGACCACAGCACTGACCACAGCCTGACCACAGACGACACTGAAACACTGACCACAGCACTGACCACAGCACTGACCACAGCAACTGACCATAGCACTGACCACAGCACTGACCACACAGAAACAACTGACCACAGCAGTGACCACAGCACTGAAACAGAACTGACCACAGCAACTGACCACAGCAACTGACCACACTGAAACAACTGACCACAGCACTGGGAACACACTGAACACAGTGACCACACCTGAAACAACTGACCACAGCTGAAACAACTGACCACAGCAGTGACCACACCTGAAACAACTGACCACACCTGAAACAACTGACCACAGCAGTGACCACACCTGAAACAACTGACCACAGCAGTGACCACAGCACTGACCACAGATGAAACAACTGACCACAGCAGTGACCACACCTGAAACAACTGACCACAGCAGTGACCACACCTGAAACAACTGACCACAGCAGTGACCACACCTGAAACAACTGACCACAGCTGAAACAACTGACCACAGCAGTGACCACAGATGAAACAAGTGACCACAGCAGTGACCACACCTGAAACAACTGACCACAGCAGTGACCACAGCACTGACCACAGATGAAACAAGTGACCACAGCAGTGACCACACCTGAAACAAGTGACCACACCTGAAACAACTGACCACACCTGAAACAACTGACCACAGCAGTGACCACACCTGAAACAACTGACCACAGCAGTGACCACACCTGAAACAACTGACCACACCTGAAACAACTGACCACAGCAGTGACCACACCTGAAACAACTGACCACAGCAGTGACCACACCTGAAACACTGACCACACCGAACACTGACCACACCTGAAACAAGTGACCACAGCACTGACCACAGCACTGACCACAGCACTGACCACAGAACTGACCACAGCACTGACCACACCTGTGACCACACCTGAAACAACTGACCACAGCAGTGACCACACCTGAAACAACTGACCACAGCAGTGACCACACCTGAAACAAGTGACCAGAGCACTGACCACAGCTCTGACCACAGCACTGACCACAGAACTGACCACAGCACTGACCACAGCACTGACCACAGAACTGACCACAGCACTGACCACAGCACTGACCACAGAACTGACCACAGCACTGACCACAGCACTGACCACAGAACTGACCACAGCTGAAACAAGTGACCACAGAACTGACCACAGCTGAAACAACTGACCACAGCTCTGACCACAGAACTGACCACAGCTGAAACAAGTGACCACAGCACCTGAGAGCACTGATCACAGCCCTGTGAGGGTACCACAACCAACACCTGACAGAACTGACCCCAACACCTGAAACAACTGACCACAGCACTGACCACAGCACCTGAGAGAACTGACCTGCAATACCTGACAGGGCTGACCCCAACCCCCATCAGGACTGACCCCAACCCTTATCAGGGCTGACCCCAACCCTTATCAGGACTGACCCCAACCCCCATCAGGGCTGACCCCAACCCCCATCAGGACTGACCCCAACACCCATCAGGGCTGACCCCAACCCTTATCAGGACTGACCCCAACCCTTATCAGGGCTGACCCCAACCCCCATCAGGACTGACCCCAACCCCCATCAGGACTGACCCCAACACTTATCAGGGCTGACCCCAACCCTTATCAGGGCTGACCCCAACCCCCATCAGGGCTGACCACAGAACTCATCAGGACTGACCCCAACACCCATCAGGACTGACCCCAACCCCCATCAGGGCTGACCCCAGCCCCCATCAGGGCTGACCCCAACACCCATCAGGACTGACCCCATCCACCCATCAGGACTGACCCCAACCCCCATCAGGGCTGACCCCAACCCCCATCAGGACTGACCCCAACCCCATCAGGACTGACCCCAACACCCATCAGGACTGACCCCAACCCCATCAGGACTGACCCCAGCCCCCACCAGGACTGACCCCAACCCCCATCAGGACTGACCCCAACACCCATCAGGACTGACCCCAGCCCCCATCAGGACTGACCCCAACTCCCATCAGGGCTGACCACAGAACTCATCAGGACTGACCCCAACCCTTATCAGGACTGACCCCAACCCCAACACCCACCAGGGCTGACCCCAACACCCACCAGTACTGACCCTCACACTCATCAGGGCTGACCCCAACCCTTATCAGAACTGACCCTAACCCTTATCAGGGCTGACCCCAACCCCCATCAGGACTGACCCCAGCCCCCACCAGGACTGACCCCAGCCCCCATCAGGACTGACCCCAGCCCTCTCCTCGAAGCTGCCAATTTCTCCTGAGTTTTCCTGTGCACAACCCCACACTTTAACAGCCAGGACAGGACTTGCACTGCCCATGCAGGCTGTTAAATCCCAATATTGTACTCAAAGAAATCAAATCAGTTTTGAGAAGAGTCTCCCAGCCTGTTCCCGTGACCTTTACCAGAAGGGATTTAAGAATGAATTCAGACTTGGCAAATCCATTCCTAGATTTTCTGGAAAGGCTTCAAGGGGATCTGTATTTTCAGCAAGAACTGGAACTCGTTTTAGACAGGAGTTCCTGCTTTCACTGCAGATTTTGGCTCCATTCTTTCATTCCCTGTCACCCCTAAAGGACACAGACCCATGACATCATTCACACCAGTCCCCAGGGCTGACACTGCTTAGCTCCAGCCAAGATTCAGCATTCTCTGATCATTTTGCTGGAATCCTGTGGCACAGAACTGCAGGGAGCAGAGTGTTTAGGATGAGGTGTCAGGCCCAAGCTGATTTTTATTCCCCCAGCTTTTCTAACTGTTAACAAATGCCTTTATATTCCTCCAGCAATGCTCTGTGGGTTCATATAAATTCACATGCATACCCTCACCACTGGAAAATAAAAATGGTAATGTTTTCCTTACAATTTACCCCTAAATTACTTTCCATTTTCAATGCCTTATTCATCCCTAGCAGGTTCCAGGAAAGAGCTAAATCTGCTGGGAATTTGCTTTCACTTCCATGACCTCAGCAGGCCACACAAAAGGCTCTTTCAGGTGCCCTGGCACCGTGCCCCCAGCACAGGGAAGGTGCCCCCAGCCCTCCCTGGGTGTCCTGGTCACTGCTCTGGGCTTCAACCACCCCCAGGCACCCCTGGAGCCAGGGCAGAGCTGCAGGGCAGGACCAACACTGTGAACCTGGCTTTATCAGCCTACTCAAAAAGGAGCTGAGCAAGGGCACATCTTGAAGAATTTAAATTGTCACCTTCAGCTCTGAAACCTGTTCTGTGGCTCCTGATCCTCACAGATCTGTCCAAGTGCTCTGCCTTGGGTTCAGTTACAGACACAAAGCAGGGACAGCTCGTGTCTGATGGGACAAAGATTCCTGAATTCCACAAAGCTGCTGGGCCTGACAGGACTTGCAGCAACAATCACAGCACTTCAAAAGCTGGAACAATTCCCTGAGAATCAGGAAATTACTCAATGCTGCCAGGTTGAACCTGGGAAATGGTAAGAGCTGTGAACAGTGGAGCTCTGGACCATCCCCCTGCCCCAGGAGAGGCATCCTGAGCTCCATCCCCTCTGAGGGCCTGGGACAGACCTGGCTATGAAGTGTTCAAGGCCAGGGACAGGGTTTGGAGCAAGCTGGGCTCTGGAATTCCATGGAACAGGGTGGGATAAGATGATCTGTAAGGTCCCTTCCCACCCAAACCATCCCATGATTCTGTGAAATCCTAAATCCCATTTTTTTCCTACCCAAGACCTAAAAATGGGGATGAAATAAAAGCAAAGCTAACAGCAAAGCTTTAAATTCTTTCACCCTTTTATCCCTGTGTAAAGACAGACACCATTAATGGGGGGGACATGGGGGAATTCATCATTCCAGCTCTTGGGATTTAAATGGCCATAATTTACCTTGAGGTGGAGACTATTGCTCTGCATTTCATCCAAGGACTATCACAGTTAAAGCAAGTTTTCAGCTAGAATGGCATTTTCTGACACCCCCAAAAAACCAAGAGCAATGTTTTAAGCTAAAAAAAACCTTCTTGAGTCAAACTGGGGAACACAGGGGGGATGAGCTGGCAAAGTTCATGTGCCAAAAGCCACGAGTGACCTGGCAAGGGATAAAAACCAGAGAGAAGCAGAAGCTGAGCACCCCCCCAGTGCCACCTCTGTCCCCCAACACTGCAAACACAGATGAGGTACCCACCAACGTGGATGGGGGCTGGGAAGAGCCCATGCTCGTGCTCCCCTGGGGTGTATTCCAGCTTCTCCTTCTTCAGCTGGATCAGGCGACTCTTGGGGCTGTGGAGGACAGGGACAGAAGCAAAATGTCACCATGGGGAGCAGCTGTCACTTGCAAGAATGCATTTTCTGCTTCAGGTGAGGCACAAATGTCTGGAGCATCAGGCAAGAGAGGAATGAAGAGGTGTTCTCCAGGCTGCCTGTCAAACACTGATCCCAGCCCTCCACAGTGGGGGTTTCTCCATTAATGATGTAAAGGCAACACCCAACAGGACACCACCGACTTTAAATGTGATTTAAAATTAATAACTAAAGCTACACAAATAAAAGAGGACCAGCAGATTGAGTCTGGTGGTTTTGCTGAGGAACTGGACATGTAGAGCTCTCCTAAGAGCAAACATTCATCTGCTGCTCTGTTCATCAGGAAAGGCAGAAAAAAGAACAGAAATCAGAGTTAAAAAATCAATGAGACATCCCTCTGAAGGAAGAAAGAATGAGAGTGGTTGTGTGGGTCAGGCAGGTGCCAGCTCTGGACTCTGGTGTTTATAAACATCTCCTCCTGGCCAACAACAAACCTTGGAAAATAGATCTGATGTGGTTATATTTAGGACTGCAGTCCTGCAACATTCTAAATGTTAAACAGACCAAAGATTAAATGAAATTGAAGCCTACTGAAGTTTTTTAAGGGATTTATTTTAAGAACTGGACAAGTCACAGAAAGATGGCTCAAGAAAAAAAAGTGATATTATTGTTTAACTAGTGAAGGGGAAATGCAAGCTGAAAACAAAATTTGAGATAGAGATATCAACAATTGGGAATAGCAAGGAAGAAATTCTTCCCTGTGAGGATGGGGAGGCCCAGAGCAGCTCATCCCAAAGCCAGCAGCAGAGCAGGGCAGGACTCAGCACGTGGAGGCAAAGGGAAGACAAAGCAAGCCTTGGGATTTGGGAGTCCCCCCTGAAGGGCAGGGAGGAGCAGCTCCAATCTCTGCCCTCTGTGACAGTGACAGCACCCCAGGGAGTGGCCAGGGCAGGTTTAGGATGGGTAGCAGGCAGAGGTTCTTCCCCCAGAGGGTGATGGCACAGCCCCCGGGCTGCCAGAGCTGCAGGAGGGTTTGGACCCAGCTCAGGCAGCAGGGTGGGGTGGTTGGGGCTGTGCACAGCCAGGAGTTGGACTCCACGATCTTTGTGGGTCCTTTCCAACTCAGGAACACTCCAAGTTCCAAATATTTACACTCAAGAAAAGGAGAAGACTCTCTCAGCTCCACCTCTGTGAGGTTTGAAGTGTGTACAGCAGTGCCAGACCATCCCAGTGACAAAGTTTCAGCACATCTCTTTCAAACAGATAAAATTCAAGTGGCCTCACTTTGCTCACACTGAGATCTCTGTTTCTTCCTTAGTCTCGACCCTTTCACTGATTCCTTCACACTACACAGGGAGAGATGTCAGCAGGAGCAGCTGATAACCTGCACTGGCAGTTTCCCAGAGGTCTCTGAAACATTTTAAAGTGGTCTGTGACATTGTGAGAAGGTGCCAAATTTTCTCTCTTTTCAATCTGTCAGATCATGTTGGAACAGAAGCACAAATTCCTGACTTCAAGTGATTTGTTCAGAAATTAGAAATTCAGAATTAGGCATTAGAAAACATGTGTGACTACAAAGGGAAGGGACAGAGGGAGGTGTCCACATCCTAGTGGACATCAGGCTGCAAACCAGCCAGTGGGAAAAATCAAGCAATGCTGGATTTTTCTCCCCTAAACATCTCAGAGACAACAGAGATGAACTTCACTGAGCTGTGAAATGAGCTGGGTGCATAGCTGAAATTCTTTCTGACCACTTGTCACCACTCAGCCAATGCAAACAGGAACCTACTGACCCCTTCTCTGCAGCCACCCTGTGTCACAGACATGTTTCATGGAAAAATCCTTTCCTTAGGATTTTTCCTCCTGAGGAGCTGAGAGGCCTCAAGAACAAAATGCAAACAATTCTTATCTGCTGCTGTGGGATGCAACAGCAATCTGGGATTGGTCTCATGGAATTGTTTTTAATTAATGGCCAATCCCAGCCCAGCTGTCCAGACTGTCTCAGTCAGAGACAAATCTTTGTTATTCATTCTTTTTTTATTCTTAGCCAGAATTCTTCTGGCTGAGAATATTCTTCTACAGAAATCCTTCTGTAGAATATTCTTCTACAGAAATCCTTTCTTCTATTCTTTTAGTATAGTTTTAACATAATATATATCATAAAAAATTAAACCAAACCTTCTGAACACAGAGTCAACTTTTTCATCTCTTCCCTCATCCTGGGACCCCAATGTCACCAATGGTGACCCTGACTGAGAAGACCCTCACAACCTGCACACATCCAGCTCTCCCAGCACCTGCCTGGCCAGGACCATTCAGGCTCCTGAATAAATCTCTCACCTTCCTCAAGGCTGCTTTCTGACTGGGGTCACATTTCACATCCTCATGGCTCAGGGTCTGACAATTACCATCACTCTCCACATGCTTCAATTAAGCTGATGGTTTTAGTTCACCTCCTGATGAGTGAAGCTCTTTATGGCTCTAGGTGAAAAAAGAGCTTTCCCTGCATTGTCAGAGAGCAGTTTTGCTCTGTTTCACTTACTCTGTTGTTTTGTAGACATCAGAGTAGAGCCCAGCCTTCTGGTACTTCTTCTTTGGGGGTCGAGGGGCTTTCTTCTCACGCTGGCTCAGAGGAGGCAAAGGCTGCTCAGGGCTTTCAGATTCAGGTGGTTTCCCAAGGGCCTCATGTGGACTGGGAGGTTCAGCTACTGTCTCAGAGAAACTGGAAGAAAAAGTGGAGATTAAAAAAAAAGAAAATCACCTTCCCATTAAGAGAATTTCAAAGTATTTCATTATTCCTCTTTTGAGTCTGGTTCATGTTTCTGAATTTCTGGGTGTCTCAACTGCTCAAAAAAAATATTCACTGACCATGACCAAGTGGGGGTTAAGTATAATCATAAGAAAAGCATGATTCTTTTTGTGATGTTATTATTCCAAAAAGAATGTTGTTTGTGTTGCTAATGTTTATCCTTGGAGCCTCTGAGTAATTCAGAAGGCAGCTCCTGCTCTCTGCTCTGGCACTCTGTAACCCTTCCCTGAGCCTCCAGGAGAGGCACAGAGCAGCCCCTGAGCACGTGGGGCCAGCAGCTCCCTCACAGCAGCCACTTCTGCAGAGCAGAGCTGGCAGAGTTTGTTTCTTGATGCTGAGTGTGATTTGAGATCAGGGAGATTTCTGGTGTGTGCCTTCAGCAGTGACTGCACAGTGCACCCCTTAACTCCCCCCTGCTGCTGCAGCTTCACTCTCTATGTGCTGAGCATTCCTTGACATCCTGAGCTCCTGGGAGTGTTTGTGACCCTCATGAGCACACACAGCTCCTCAGGGCTCCTCACTCTGCAGCTATGAGATTTTCTGAAAAACCCTTCCTTTAGGATTTTTCATCCTGAGAAGCTGAGAGGCTTCAGGAACAAAATGTAAACAATGATTGTTTGCTGCTGTGGAATGCAACAGGTGCATCTGTGATTGGTCTCATGTAATTGTTTTTAATTAATGGCCAATCCCAGTCCAGCTGTCCAGACTGTCTTGCTCAGAGACAAACTTGTTATTCATTCTTTTTCTCTTCTTAGTAAACTTTCTAATGAAATCTTTTCTTCTGTTCTTTTAGTACAGTTTTTAATATAATACATATCATAGAATAATAAATCAAACCTTCTAAAACACAGAGTGAAGATTCTCATCTCTTCCCTCACCCTGAGACCCCTGTGATCACCATCACATTACTCCACTCAAGATGAAGGAACAACCTGTGGCACCTCATCAGTTAGCAGCTCCTTAAACATATCCTTCACCAACACAACCAATTTTTAGATCACCTGGGTGTTTTCAGTACCTGAGGAAGGACCTGAACACACTCAGGGCTGACAGCAGCAGCTCTCTGCTCACAGAGAGCAGGCACAGACCTTCCCAGGCATTTTCCTGGGGAAGCTGTGAGAAAGCTCAGAGAAAGAATTAAAACAATTCCTGTCATCCTTGCTACACCTGCTGCTAGACACATGCAGAATGTGTAATGGAGATTTCTTTACCAAAGAGTAGTTTCTTGATTAGACACTACTAGTAGTGTTTTGGTTAGTCAACAAACTGGGTCAAACTGGCTAGAAAAAGTGATAAGTTTCTTAAAAATATCGTATAGAAGAATAAAACAATAGTTCAGCCTTCTACATCATAGAATCAATGCTAATTATGACCTGGCTGGGGGCCTGCTACCACAAAGAGCAACCCTGAGTAGACCACAGCTGGTTCCCTCTACACTGACTCCTCCATTACTGTATTTGCACTTCCCCCAGACTCTGGAAGGGAGGAATGATGAACCTGACTCCATGTTTTCAGAAGGCTAATTTATTATTTTATGATACTATATTATATTAGAGAATACTAAACTAAACTATACTAAAGAATACAGAAAGGATATTTACCTTTCTGTAAAGATAATAGTGAAAGATAATAATAGAAAAAGATAATAATTAAAACTTGTGATTTTTTACAGAGTCCTGACACAGCTTGGCACTGTTTGGCCAAAAGAACTCACAGCAGAGACCAATGAAACAATCACCTGTTGGTAAACAATCTCCAACCACATTCCAAAGGAGCCAAACACAGGAGAAGCAAATCAGATAATTCTTGTTTTCCTTTTTCTCTGAGGCTTCTCAGCTTCCCAGGAGAAGAATCCTAGATTTTCCCAGAAAACGTGAACATTTCATAAAACCAAGCAGAAGATCCCCTCAAGGCCTGAAACGTTCTAGACCCCACTGAGGTACAAAAGTGCAAGGGCATCATCACCTCTTACTGCTCTCCTGCTCATCCTCGGGCAGAGACTTGTGCCTCTTCCTGGCCTGCTCCTCGGGCAGCCACCTCTTCCTCTTCCAGCCCTTGCGCTGCTCGGGGTCCAGGCTCACGCTCTGCACCACGGCCTCGATGACGTCCGTGATGGTGTCCGGCCCCAGGTGCAGGGGGCTGCTGCTCTGCTGTCTGTCCTGCAGCTCCTGGCTGACCATCCTGGCGGCCTGCAGGGCCTGCACCGACACCACGGCCTGCATCGGGTACTTGCGCGGCCGCCCCGGCCGCCGCTTCACGAAGTTGTTGCCCGTCCTCGACTGCCTCTGCAGCTTTTTGGCTTTCAGGATTTTGTTGACGTGGTCCAGATTTTTTTTTGTGGCCAGGATCTTGTTGTAATTGCACATTTTCCTCGCTTGCCTCTGCATGGCCTCCACCACGCTCCTCTTGAGGTGCCTGGGCGAGTAGGCGCCGGGCAGGGAGGCGCCCTCGGGCGCGTCCTGCTTGCCCGGGGCTCTGTCCCGGGAGTGGCTGCGGGCAGGGCTGGCAGAGGGAGGGCTGCCCATCACCCCCTCCAGGCCTTTGTCCAGCGGGGGGGGCCCGTCCTGCTGCTGGGCCATGCGCTGCAGCAGCGCGTCCACCGCGTCCTCGGCCGCCGGCGCCAGGCGGGCAGCCCGGGCGGGCACTGCCACCCCTGAAACACACACAGGCCTGAGCACAGGGGGGCACACTGGGGGGGTCATGGGCTGGGCAACCTGCAGAGCCAGGCGGGCACTGCCACCCCTGAAACACACACAGGCCTGAGCACAGGGGGACACACTGGGGGGGTCATGGGCTGGGCAACCTGCAGAGCCAGGCGGGCACTGCCACCCCTGAAACACACACAGGCCTGAGCATGGGGGACACACGGGCACACCGGGGGGGTCATGGGCTGGGCAACCTGCAGAGCCAGGTGGGCACTGCCACCCCTGAAACACACACAGGCCTGAGCACGGGGGGCACACTGGGGGGGTCATGGGCTGGGCAACCTGCAGAGCCAGGTGGGCACTGCCACCCCTGAAACACACACAGGCCTGAGCACAGGGGGGCACACGGGCACACCGGGGGGGTCATGGGCTGGGCAACCTGCAGAGCCAGGTGGGCACTGCCACCCCTGAAACACACACAGGCCTGAGCACAGGGGGACACACTGGGGGGGTCATGGGCTGGGCAACCTGCAGCTCCTTGGGGTGTAACGCTAATCATACAGGCATTCTAACAGAATAATATTGGATAGAATATCTATGGCCCAAATAATAATAATAGTAATAATAATAATAATAGTAATAATAGTAATAATAGTAATAATAATATATCTATAATAGCTATAATAATATAGAAAACAAATTATATTAATATAAATATATGTTTGATATAATATATAATATTATTATATTATATATCCAGTATAATTATAGGTATTATATATTTATTATGATTATATATAATATGATACATATTATATAAAACTATATATAATTATATATACTATATAGTTATATATATTATATAATTATATATAATTATAATTATATTACGTTATTATATTATATGCTATATGTTATAATTATATAACATATATAATACATACTCTATACGTAACATATATCATATAATATATAATCTATATATAACATATATCATACTATATATAATCTATATATAGCATATATCATATAATATATATAACAAATATAATGATGCCACAATATATAATATAACAATAATAAATAATGCATACTATAATATATATCTAAAATATAATATATTGAATATATGTCTAGTACAATACATATGATATATGATATATAATACATGATATATTATATATAATACATTATATATCATATAAGGTATATAATATATAATGCATATATACAGTATATAATATATAATGTATAACATATATATAGTATATAATGTATCATATACAACATATATACAGTATACAATATATAATATATATCATGTACTATATACTATATATTATATACAATATAATAATTGTAATAATAAGAATATAATTCTTAGTGTATAACTCCAAACTCCATATTATTTATATATTTATATTTTATATTTTTATATATTTGTAGTCCTGCAATCCTTTGGTGCCTAACTCCAATCTCCACATACACTGCGAGCTCCAGCTGCAAACTAAACTGAGCTGGGGGGAGCAAACCTGGGCTGAATGACTTCATCACCTGAAGCTGTCATTGGAACATTGATCTCCAAAGTGTGAAACCTGTGACCCAGCTTCCATTTTTAGAGGGATCCATCTGCCCAAGATGGACCTGAAAGCCCTTCAGCAAACACACCCAACTTTTTATTCTCTTAATTCTGCCTGGCCTCTGGTTTGAGACAGCATCTGTGTCTGGGACTGCCCAGAACATTCCCTGAAGAGGTTCTGGAGTTGGACAGGGACCCAGTGACACAGCTAGTCCCATTTCATATCACCCCTGCTCACACTGAATTATTCTCTTTATTCCCACACAATCCCCCATCTCTAACAGCAAAAAGCAAAGAGGGTTCACACGGTCCCTGAGTTCCTTTCTATTCAACATTGAAAATACAAAACCCTCTGTGCACATAAAAACTCAATCCTGATAAAAAATGGAGCAACATCTGACATATTTTTAAACTGAAACAACAATTCCCATTGCTCTTGCAGCTTTTTTGTCAAACAGATTAGGCTGATGATGACAGAACTGATTGGATAAAGGTAAATCAAAGCATCTGGACAGAAGAGAAAGGCTAATTTGCACAGGAAGTAAATCTAGATCTGACTTTTGAAACTGTTATATGCTTTAGAGCTGAAGATTGATGTTGGAAAAAGAAAGTTTCCAGGTCAGCCATGTAGATTATGCTGCATTAAAAAGGGATTTATTCCAAAGCAAGAGCTTCCCAAAGCTGCCCTGTGCTCCTCAGGGATGACATTCCATCAGGAGAAATGAAATGGATGCTGCCTTCCCATAAACACATCCCAAGTGCACAAAAGGGGAGTTTAACTGGGGCCAGCTCCTTAGATCAGATCTGCCTAAGCCAGAGGGGCCCAGGGGGAGCCTGCTGTCAAGGAACTGTCAGAGGAAGACACCAAAATGGGTTGATCAGGGGCTCCAGCACTGGGCAGCACGGAGATTATTTGTCAGATGACAGAGATAAAGCACAACCAGTTTAAATATCCTCTAGCCTGCTAGCTACTCTTGCAGTATTTTCTATTTAAATATTTTCTATTTTTCCAATTGTGTCAATCTGGAGAACACATTTCTCACTGAGATCCCAAAGTCAGGAGTTTGTAAATATCTAATATCTAAAATATGATATGATATGATATGATAAGGTATTATATGATATGATATCTAACATACTTTGTTTTGCAAACAAACATGTATTTTCTAGCCTTTTAGCTATTCTTGCAGTATTTTCTAGTTTAAATATTTTCTAATATTTTTCCAATTGTGTCAATCTGGAGAACACATTTCTCACTGAAATTCCAAAATCAGGAGCTTGTAAATATCTAATATAATATTTAATATAAAATATATTTTGTTTTTCACAAAAAAAGGTGTTTTCCAGCCTTCTAGCTATTCTTGAAGTATTTTCTAGATTAAATATTTTCTAGTATTTTTCCAACTGTGTCAATCTGGAGAACACATTTCTCACTGAGATTCCAAAGTCAGGAGTTTGTAAATATCTAATATATGATATGATATGATATGATATGATATGATATGATATGATATGATATGATATGATATGATATATAATATAATATAATATATACTATAGTAATGTAATGTAATATGTAATATATTTTGTTTTGCAAACAAACATGTATTTTCTAGCCTTCTAGCTATTCCTGAAGTATTTTCTAGTTTAAATATTTTCTACTATTTTTCCAATTGTGTCAATCTGGAGAACTAATTTCTCACTGAGATTCCAAAATCAGGAGATTGAAGTGCAAACAAAAAGGTGTTTCAGAGTACACAATTTGGAGGAGAAGGAGTCAGCAAAACTTGATTTAAAAATCCTCCTCTGGACAATGCTCTCCTGGTGACACAGACAAGAGAATTCTGCTGTGAGCTGACAGGGACACCCCAACAATCCAGGACAACTGGAAGGATTTACACTCCCAGCTCTGCCTTTCAGATGGAATAAATAAATTTAAATTCCCCTTTGTGGGATGGAGCTGGGGCTCCTCACCTGCTCAGGGACCCTCAGGCAGCTCCACATTCCCTGGGGGCTGGGGCACTGCAGGCTCTGCTCTGGGACAGCTGCAGCTCCTCCCTGACAAAGCCCTGGAGCCCACCCACATTCCACAGGCATGGAAAGCACAACCAGGACTGATCTGCTCAGCTGCATCCTCACCTCGGGGGCTTTGGAGGTGATAAATTTGTGATTTATCAGTGCTCCTGCACAAAGCCCTGCTCACTTCACCTCCTGCTCCCAGCCACAACTGCAGCTGCCCCTTGCAAGGGAGTGAGGGCAAGAAAGGGATTGAGCAGAGGAGAAAGGAAGATTCCTTTCCCACTGTTCCTGCAGCACAGGCTGGATGTAAACATCTGTTTACCTGCTGTAAACATCTGTTCAAACAGGCAGGAAATGGCACTTTTGGCACATCCTCCTAGATGGAAACCATCACTTGCTCTAAGCACCAGTCCCAGGGATTCACTGCACATTTGCAGCCAGTTTGGGAGTCTGAGAAATGCCTGAATTCTGGAAACCATCACTGGTTCTAAGCACCAATCCCAAGGATTTACTGCACATTTGCAGCCAGTTTGGGAGTCTGAGAAATGTCTGAATTGTTCTAATCAGAGTGTTTCTGCAACTGAGCTTCTTACAAAATGGGTCAACCTGCTGGATTTTCTTCTGTCCACTCCCAGGGGAGCTCACATTCCATTTTTACAGCATCACAGAATGGCTTGGGTTGGAAGGGACCTTAAAGACCATCTTGTTGCACTCCCTGCCATGGGTAGGGACACCCTCCACTGGAGCAGGTTGCTCAGAGCCCACTCCAGCCTCTCCTGCTACCCTCAGTGACCTGCAGGGAATGTCAGCCCTTGGCTGTCCTGCTGCAACATCCACCCCAGATCCTGCACCCAAGATCTGCTCTTGTATCATGGATTTGCTGAGAAGCCATCAGACTTTCAGTACTTCCATTATCTCTCTCCCATGAGCATTTCTGGCCTGGCTGGGGGCAGTCACTGATGGTTGGGATCAGCCCTCCATCACCTTGGCAGGATTCTGACATGTCAGTAAGAAAACTCCACAGCACAGCCTGGCCTGATCCTCCTGTGACCTGCCCAGGGCCAAGAACCTCTGCCTCCAGAGCAGGGCCAGAGTCAGGATTTTACCCAGGGAGGAATTAATTAATTCCTCTAATCCATTAATTAACTGAAATGTCACAGCCTGGATTAAAGCCCTGAGCTCCACAAGGCCAAACTTAACCTGGTGAGGAACAGCTGTGCTGCTGCTTCTCTGAGCACCTCAAATCTTCCTGTTCTACAGCCCAACCCACAGCCCTTGTACCCCAAAATGTCAGTGGAAAAAAGGAGTGGAAATCACCAGGAGCTGAAGCTCTCACAGCCAGGCTGTCCCAGAATGTCAGAGGACAAACTCAGGATCACCATGAGCTGGAGCTCTCACAGCCAGGCTGTCCCAAAATACCAAAACACAAACTCAGGATCTCCATGAGCTGGAGCTCTCACAGCCAGGCTGTCCCAAAATACCAAAACACAAACTCAGGATCACCATGAGCTGGAGCTCTCACAGCCAGGCTGTCCCAGAATGTCAGAGGACAAACTCAGGATCTCCATGAGCTGGAGCTCTCACAGCCAGGCTGTCCCAAAATACCAGAACACAAACTCAGGATCTCCATGAGCTGGAGCTCTCACAGCCAGGCCGTGTCTCAGCACAGCTCAGAACACCCAGGGATGCCAAAGCCCAGGTCCCTGAGCAGCACTTGCCTGGAGAAGAAGTGCTCTCTGATGTGGATCTCTTCCTGGAGGGGCTGCAGTTTGTGCTCTCCGACTGCCTCTGAGAGGGCTTCTCCTGGCTGGGCAAAGTGCCTGCAAGGCAGAGCAGGGAAAGGCACAAAATCCATCATTTCAGGCTGAAGGCTCCAATTCAGGTTACTCTGAACACCTGTGGGCTCCCAGGAGGAGGGGGAGGATGGAGAGGGAAAACCAAGCAGGGATTGCACACAGAGGTAAAGAAGCCATGAATAAAAACATGTCATATTAACCACTAAAATGAGCTTGGCAGTGAGAAAAGGAGAGAAGGAAAAGAAAAGGGAAGGGGGAAGGAAGGGAAGGAAGGAGAAGGGAAGGAGGCCCCTGTTTTCTTTCTGTGCCTGTCCTTTCCTTTCCTATGACTTTCCCTTGACAGGTCCGGTCCTGTCCGTTCAGTTCAGTTTCCTTTCCGTGCCTTTCTGTCTCATTTCCTTTCATTTCCTTCCTTGACCCTTCCTTCCTTTCCTTCGTTCCTTCTCGCTTGCAACTTGCCTTCCCCTTTCCCTTCACTGCCCTTCCTTCCCTTCCGCGCCCTTCCTTCCACTCCCTTCCCCTTGCCCTTCCCTTCCCTTCCCTTCACCTTCCCTCCCGTCCGCCTGCAGGCCCGGCCCCCGCCCGTCCCGGCACCTTCCCTTCCCTCCCCCCTTCCCTCACCGTCCCTGCCCCTTCCCTTCCCTCCTGCCCTCCGTCCCTCACTCCTCCCCCCTCTGCCTCCTCTCCCCTCCCCCCCCTCCTGCTTTTCTCCTTTTTTTTCCTTTTTCCAGTTTGGTGCTTCCTGGGGTTTATCACACCCCGAAGCATTGGAGGGGTTTGGGCTGGGAGGAGGAACCCTTAAATCTCATCCCATTCAGCCCCCCTCCTTGGCAGGGACACCTTCCACTGCCAACCAGCTTTGCATCCATCTCCCCTCTTGGTTGCTGGACTTGCAAGCAGTACTGAGCACCTGAACCAGGCATCACTTGTGCTTCCTGGGCTTCATTTCCCTCTGTCCTTTCCATGACAATTATTACTATTGTTATTATTTATTATATATCATTTTATTACAATTGTTAAAGAGTTCTTATCTCAAGCCATGAGTTTCGCTTTATTCTGACCCTCTGCCCAGCCACCCCTCTGGGTTCAGGGAGCTGCTGCAGCAGGTCTGTCATTCCAGAGAGACTTTTCCTCCTGAGGAACTCCAAGATGCATTGAATTTAAAAAATCTACATTAACCGAGTACCCTGGGAGCTGGAATTGAAAATAGAAATTAAACAGCGGGAGTTAAGTGGGGAATGGACTGAAATTCACAACAGGGAAAAAAAAGAGGGAGAAAGTTTTGGATGTCGCAGAGATGGCTCTGCTGGCAGGGGGTGGCACATCCCGGGGGCTGTCACCGCCGTCCCGTTCGGGTCCCCTCGGTCCCGCTCGGGTCCCCTCGGCCCGGTTCGGTTCACCCCGGCCCCGCTCGGGTCCCCCCGGTCCGTTCGGGTCCCCCCTGCCCCGCTCGGTCCCCTCAGTCCCGTTCGGGTCACCCCGGCCCCGTTCGGTTCACCCCGGCCCCGTTCGGGTCCCCCCTGCCCCGCTCGGACCCCGCAGGTCCCTGTTCGCGGGCGACTCACGGCCCCGTTGGGGTCCCCTCCGTTCTGTAGGGTCCCCCATGCCCGCTCGTCCCTCAGTCCCGCGGGTCACCCAGCCCCTTCGGGTCCCTCAGGTCGGATTTCGGGTCCCCCCTGCCCCGCTCGGTCCCCTCAGTCCCGTTCGGGTCACCCCGGCCCCGCTCGGTCTCCCCGCCCCACCGGGCTCGGCGGGACGCGGCAGAGGAGCGGCGGGGCCGCCAGGGGGCGCTGCTGCCCGCCGGTCCCGCGGCCTCGGGGCGGGAACGGGAACGGCCGGGACCCCTCAGGACAGGGACCGGGACTGGGACACCTCGGGAACGGGACCCCTCGGAACTGGGACCAGGACCCCGACCCCTTGGGAAAGGTACCGGCACAGGGTCCGGGACTCTTTGGGGCAGGGACTGACACGCGGTCTGGGACTGCCCGGGTCACCCCAGGAGCACCGTGCCCGGTGACACCGGTTACCCCACGGGAACGGCACCCGCAGCTCACCCAGACCGGGACAGCCAGAGCGGGACCAGCCTCGCACCCGGCCCGGTGTTTGGAGAGGGAACGGAAGCGGCACCGACAGCTCAGCTGCAGCCACCCCCAGCACACGGCTGATCCCCTTTGATCCTGCACTGGGGCTGATCCCCTTTGCTCCTGCACTCGGGCTGATCCCCTTTTCCTCCTGCATGGGGCTGATCCTTTTTCCTCCTCTATGGGGCTGATCCCCTTTTCCTCCTGCACTCGGGCTGATCCCCTTTTCCTCCTGCACGGGGCTGCTCCCTTTTCCTCCCGCACGGGGCTGATCCCCTTTGCTCCTCGCACTGGGCTGATCCCCTTTTCCTCCCGCATGGGCTGATCCCCTTTTCCTCCCGCACTCGGGCTGATCCCCTTTTCCTCCTGCATGGGGCTGATCCCTTTTCCTCCTGCACTCGGGCTGATCCCCTTTTCCTCCTGCACTCGGGCTGATCCTTTTTCCTCCTGCACTCGGGCTGATCCCCTTTTCCTCCTGCACTGGGGCTGATCCTTTTTCCTCCTCTATGGGGCTGATCCCCTTTTCCTTCTGCATGGGGCTGATCCCTTTTCCTCCTCTATGGGGCTGATTCCCTTTTCCCCCTCCATGGGGCTGATCCCCTTTTCCCCCTCCATGGGGCTGATCCCCTTTTCCCCCTCCATGGGGCTGATCCCCTTTTCCTTGCTGCCTCCTGGACTGCCAGGACTCCAAGTGGAACACACCAAGCCACAGGAGCTGTAAGCAGCACCAAGGCTGGCCTAAGATAGGGCATCACTTATCCAAAATAACTCTGATGGAAAGCTGCAGGAGGTCAGGAGCAACTTTGGATGAACAGGCAGCAGAGTCCTACAAAACTCCCCTGGACAAAACCCCAGAGCCTCGTGGGCTGCCCTGCTGTGGCTGTGCCAAGGTCACACAACAGCCTCAGGTGGGAATGTCACCTGTGCTTCACCTCTCTGGAAAATCCAACCTCCTTGGGAGTCCTGTCTGCACAAACAGCCACCACAACCCTCTCCTAACACAACTCACAGCCAACACAACCCTCTCCTAACACAACTCACACACAGCCACCACAACCCTCTCCTAACACAACTCACAGCCAACACAACCCTCTCCTAACACAACTCACAGCCACCACAACCCTCTCCTAACACAACTCACAAACAGCCACCACAACCCTCCCCTAACACAACTCACACACAGCCACCACAACCCTCTCCTAACACAACTCACACACAGCCACCACAACCCTCTCCTAACACAACTCACAGCCACCACACCCTCTCCTACCACAACTCACCCGCCACCACAACCCTCTCCTAACACAACTCACAGCCACCACAACCCTCTCCTAACACAACTCACACACAGCCACCACAACCCTCTCCTAACACAACTCACACACAGCCACCACAACCCTCTCCTAACACAACTCACAGCCACCACAACCCTCTCCTAACACAACTCACAGCCACCACAACCCTCTCCTAACACAACTCACAGCCAACACAACCCTCTCCTAACACAACTCACAGCCAACACAACCCTCCCCTAACACAACTCACAGCCACCACACACCCTCTCCTAACACAACTCACAGCCAACACAACCCTCCCCTAACACAACTCACAGCCACCACAACCCTCCCCTAACACAACTCACAGCCACCACAACCCTCTCCTAACACAACTCACACACAGCCACCACAACCCTCTCCTAACACAACTCACAGCCAACACAACCCTCTCCTAACACAACTCACAGCCACCACAACCCTCCCTAACACAACTCACAAACAGCCACCACAACCCTCTCCTAACACAACTCACAGCCAACACAACCCTCCCCTAACACAACTCACACGCCACCACAAACCCTCTCCTAACACAACTCACAGCCACCACAACCCTCCCCTAACACAACTCACAGCCAACACAACCCTCTCCTAACACAACTCACAGCCACCACAACCCTCTCCTAACACAACTCACAGCCACCACAACCCTCTCCTCCCAACACAACCCACACACAGGCAAACCCCTGCAAATATCTGCCAATGTGGTAAAAAGAATTTTTTCTACCAGTTAGGCCAGGTTTCTGTTCAAAATGTGGCGGTGAGGTAGTATTGCATGGTTTTCCACATGGAATACTCTGAAATAAAGCATCACAAACATCCCCTGTGGATCCAAAAGACCCATTCTGGATGAGTTCCCTGATTGTTTATTCCAAGTCTCTGATCCAGCACCACCACGCACCTAAACTGCATCAGGTCTTATAAATAAATAATCTTTGATGCACCAAAGGTTTTCCCTCTGTCTGTGCCCTTTCTTTAATCTTTAATCCATGGTCATGGATTCAGAATCACCATTTGGCACTGTGGCTAAAACAAAAACACCCCAAACACAACATGCAAGCTGACATGGATCTAAAACCCCCAAATTTGACATTTCTCTTTCCTGGGGCTTTTTATCAGATATAGTTTAAGTTTTCCAAGTGGTGTGGGGCTCCTTGGGAATGAGCTGGGCCCCAATCCAAATGCCAGCCTCATAAAATATCCAGGTCTGAGGTGGGAATGCACTGCCTGGAAGTGACAGCAGCCTGAGGAATCACTCCAACCTCCTGGGGCAGGGAGCAGGCAGAGCCTTCACAAAAAGCATCTCTGCTCTCCCCCTCCCTGGGGTTACTCCTCACCCAAACCCAGGTCAGATCATTCACCTCAAAGGAAAACTTCTCTCAATTCCCACAGAGCCAAACTGAACTCTCTGAGTGCCCCAGCACTTGGAACTTCTCTTTCAATCACTGCAGGAGAAGCAATCTCATGGTTCTGCTGCCTTCTCCACACTCCCCTCACCACCCCAAGTAATTTCACTACCAGCACAAAGAAATAGGAATTGGTCAAAGATCCAGCTGTGCTTAAAATAAAGAAGGAAAACATCAAAAACCATAAAAACAAATCAAGAGAAAATCCCTGTCCATACACAGGTGAGCAGAGCAGAGGAGGTGGCAGCAGGCATCAGAGCAGGAGTGGCCCATGGGAAGGAGCAAGAGCAGAGCCAGGAATGTGAGGAGGGATTTTTCAGTCCTGGCAGCTGGTTCTTGCTCTGTGAAATATTAGTCACAAGTGGCTTTGGGAAATGATTTAAACTCCAAGGGAGAAGCAGCTCAGGCTTCCTTCACACGCTGGAAGCAGGCAGGAGCACGAGCTGCACTTGCCCTTTGCAGGTGATCTTTTCTTTTCCTTAATATTATGCAAATGAAAAGCTCCTGTTCCTGCTCCTCCTGCTCCAGTTTTGCTCGAGGCTGTCAGATGCATTTCCCAACTATGAATAAATCCAAAATTTCTAGGTTTGGTCTCAGGCATCCCCAGCATCAACCCCAGCTGTTCTGAGGTGTTGCAAGAGGCCTCAAGGCAAGGATTGAAAGTTCTGTTGTAGCAGAGATTGTCAAATTACCAAAATGGAGTTACATAAAGGAAGAGGAAACATTTTCTTAAATGGAAACATTACTCACAACAGTAGCAACAACAGGTGGTCTGAACCAAACCAACCAAACTTCAAACATGGCTTTGAAAGTAGCAAAAATTGTGAGAATTTCCCTAATTTCTCCAGAAAATTAAAATGTATGGAAAAAGCAAAGACCTTGGCATGAGAAAGCAAAGCCTTAGCAAGTAAAGGAGCAAGAGGAGTCAGTTGGGAGGAGGGACAGACTGCCATGGGTGGTTCTGGGGGAGGTCCCACATCAGTCTGAGCTGACACTGCAGGAACAGAGCTCCTGGTGAGGGCAGGGCTGGAGCCCAGAATGAACAGAACCCAGCAAAACTCATGGAACAGAGCTCCTGGTGAGGGCAGGAACCCAGAATGATCCCTGTAGAGCCAAAACCTCACCTGCCCCTGCTCCAGGTGTACTTGGTACAAGAGAGCCAAGCTAAACTCATGGAACAGAGCTCCTGGTGAGGGCAGGGCTGGAGCCCAGAATGAACAGAACTCAGCAAAACTCATGGAACAGAGCTCCTGGTGAGGGGCAGGAACCCAGAATGATCCCTGTAGAGCCAAAACCTCACCTGCCCTGCTCCAGGTGACTGGTACAGAGAGCCAGCTAACTCATGGAACAGAGCTCCTGGTGAGGGCAGGGCTGGAGCCCAGAATGAACAGAACTCAGCAAAACTCATGGAACAGAGCTCCTGGTGAGGGGCAGGAGCCCAGAATGATCCCAACAGAGCCAAAACCTCACCTGCGCCTGCTCCAGGTGTGTTTGGCACAAGAGAACCCAGCAAAACTCATGGAACAGAGCAATTGGTGAGGGCAGGGCTGGAGCCCAGAATGATCCCTGCAGAGCCAAAACCTCACCTGCCCCTGCTCCGGGTGTGTTTGGCACAAGAGAACCCAGCAAAACTCATGGAACAGAGCTCCTGGTGAGGGCAGGGGAAGGCTGGAGCCCAGAATGAACAGAACTCAGCAAAACTCATGGAACAGAGCTCCTGATGAGGGCAGGGGCAGGCTGGAGCCCAGAATGAACAGAACTCAGCAAAACTCATGGAACAGAGCTCCTGGTGAGGGCAGGGCTGGAGCCCAGAATGATCCCTGCAGAGCCAAAACCTCACCTGCGCCTGCTCCAGCTGTTTGGTACAGCAGAACCCAGCAAAACTCCTGCAAAGGCCGAGCTCCCTTACCTGCCAGGGGCTGCAGGGCCTTTTCCAGGGAGGAGGGCACGGGCTCCTTGCGCAGGGCCCGGCCGAGCGCCGCGTCCTGCCCGCCGAACAGCCCGGGGCTCTCAGGTAACTTTTTCCGTCCGTTGGTGCTGGCAGAGTTGCTGACCCTGCAGCTGCCTATTGCACTTGTGAAAAGGTTTGTGTGTTCATCGCTGCTGGCTGCCTCTGAGCTGGGAGTGAACCCCCCCAGGGACAGAGCTGGGGAATTTTCGGAGCAGTCAATCTGCAGAGGTGTCTGTAATCCCAGCGCCAAGGAATTGGCCTCCGAGGGCTCTCTCCTGACCCACTGCTCATCTCTGCTTAGCAAACCCTTGGAAGGTGACAGGTGAGGACAAGCCATGTGGCATCTGTGTTTCTCTTTGTGTTTGTACCTATCTCCAACAGCCTCCTTGCCAAACCTGTAGCGCTTCAAGGACTCCAGAACCGTTCTGGAGGAGCTGTTGGCCGCGATGGTGTCCATGGAAACCTGGGGCTGCTCGGAGGAGGAGCGGTGCTCCCGGTGCTTGTGGCGGTGCCTGTGCTTGTGTTCCAGCATCCAGCCGTAGGCCATCTCGGGGGGGACGCTGGGGTACGTGCTCATGGACAGCAGAGGAGTCCTGCTGGTGGTGAGGAAAGCTTCCTGGCGCAAGAGTTTATGCTTCTTCTTGTGGTATTTGGTGGGGTTGAGGAGCAGGTGGCCTGTATGCATGTAGGAAGGGGGGGGTAGGGGGGTGGTGAAAGAAGGAGAGGGTGGAGGAGGGTAAAGAGTTGGAGGGTACCTTCCGTAATAACCTAATCCTATGGGAGCAGCTGCCAGGGGAGAAGGGGAGTAAGGCATGCCATAGGAGGGGTAGAACCCGGTGCTGGACAGGGGGAAGCTGAGGCTATGCATGAAAGGCATTTCTGCCATAGCTTCCCGCATTTTTGGAGGCCTGCCTCTCTTTTTCTTTAAGTCAGGTTTTCTAATGTAGTGCAAAGGATCTAAAGGAAAAGTAGGGTGGGTGTAGAAACTGTTGAAATTTATCCTAAAAATGGTAGGCAGCAAATCTCGGGGTATAAAATGGTGACTTCTGTGGGTTATTCTAATTTCACTTAATCGACTTATTAACTCCTCCAACTCGGCGAGGAAATCAGGGTCCTGCCTCCCTCGGAGCTGAGGGTATTTCTTTTTCCTTTTCCTCTTCTGCCTCTTCATCTTGTCGTAGCTGAGGTAATCGTGGCTGCGGCGCTTGCACTTGTGCTTGTGCTTCTCCTTCAGGTTGCTGAGCACGGTGGAGGTCTCGGCCGGGATGAGGGACACGTGGTCGAACGAGTGCCTCTTCTTCTTCTGCCCGCAGAACTTCTCGGCCCGGTCCGAGGTGCTGTTGTTGTCGGTGCCGATGCCGCTGTCGCTGGGGATGGTCTCGTCGCTGTGCGACTCGCTCACGGGGGACGGGGTGGCCTCTTTGAGCGACGTCAGCTCGCTCAGGTGCGACGGCGAGTTGGGCAGCAGCGTGGGCGGCGACAACCTCCTCCTCCCCTTGGCCGCTTTCTTCATGGCCAGCGTCTGCACCACGCTGCCCTGCCTGGAGTGGAGGTGCAGGTAGGGCACCGAGCTGGGCTCGATGAAGCCGGCGTCGCTGCTGACGGGGCTCTGCCCGCCGCTGACGGCCGAGGACTGCGAGCAAACCGGGGACGGCAGGATCTCCGGGGGGGTGGCTGCCGAGGGCAGCAGGTGGGGAAGGACTTGTCCTAGGGACGTACCAGGAGCTTGCTGGGCAGATTTCTCCAGAACTGTCAGACTGGCGGCACTGCTGGCTAAAAGGCCGTTCAGGACAGCTTTAGGTTTCCTCCCTCTCCTTTTTCCTATGTAGATTGTTCCTTTCTTGCTGACGTTGATTTGCTGGCCGAGTTTGGAGCCGAATGTGGCGGCAAGAGTGGACACGGTGTTGTGGAGCTTGGATTGCATCTTCCCTTTGGTATTTGGTTCCACTGTACTGGACAGAATCTGATTCAGGAGTTTCTTTCTCTTCAGAGTTTTCATTTTATTTATTTTTCGAATAATTGTTTTCATTAACTGTCCGTTATTTCTCTTGGCAACTTTTCTGTCTGAGTCTACTTCCAAATCACTCATGCTACAAATACTGGGGCTTTGGACTTCCTCTGGCCCTCGGAGCTGGTCCTTCCTCTCAAAGAACTCCCCAGGTCGATGCTGTTCACTTTCAGGCCCCATCTTGCTCGAGTTCTCTGTTCCAACAAAAGGTGCCACAGACAGAATAGGTGGTTTCATTTTTATTGATGACCTGATCTGCCTTTTAGGTCTCCCTCTCTTTTTAGGAAAAGCTTGTCCCGATAAGCTTTGTTTTAGGGAGGGAATTTCAACTTCAGGCTGCAAAATGGGAGGTTCTTGCTCTTCTTTTGACTGCACTGAGAAGACTTTGGATGCTGGGATCTTAAGGGTTCTTTTGGGGGGACCTTCGAGTTCTGGCATTTCCTTGGATTTAGGTCTTCCTCTCTTGGGTTTGTATATGTCAGGTAAGAAATCATCTGACATACACAAGCTAGAGGGTTGTTTGTGAGAGCTGTAGAACTTGGGAGCTTGTTTGTCAGTCTCAGCCAGCAGTGCCAGAGACTGTCCATTCGCTTCATTCAGCTTTGGCAACTGATGTTTGACAAATTCGTGCTCCACAAATGAGGACGATCCGATGTTTTTCAGGAATTTGGCCTGCTCCAAATTACTGCTGGATAGTGCACTGTATGAAATGTTTTTAAAAAGCTCTGACCTTTCCAGCTCCAGACCCTTCGGAGGTCGGCACGCGCTCCTCGACACCACTTTAGTCCATCGTGGCTTCCTCCCTTTTCTTTTCTTCAAAGGTTTGGATTGCTGAGTGCTGCTCAGGTTTTTTGCTCCTTGGCAGGATTTCTCAGATGCAGCTATTGCACCGATCTTGAGGAACTGCTTGCTCCCAAAC
This sequence comes from Serinus canaria, assembly GCF_022539315.1. Classification (NCBI taxonomy): domain Eukaryota; kingdom Metazoa; phylum Chordata; class Aves; order Passeriformes; family Fringillidae; genus Serinus; species Serinus canaria. The sequence continues at coordinate 12,120,122 of NC_066338.1, forward strand.
AAGCTGGTAAAACTAACTACTGAAGGGGTGACAGTGGCGTGGATGCTTGTCTCAGCTGCCAAAATGGGCTTTTTCCCTGTGGGAGGACTTGTTCTGGAAGTTTCCACGTAAGATGCTTTTGAATCACTCAAGTCTTTCTCAGCACCTTTAAAATCCGTGCTGAGGGTGTGGCTCAATGTCCTGTTGAGACCCAGCAGGGAGCTGTCCGAGGAGAAGGGCGTTTTGCCCACGGGATCTGAAATGCCCTCCAGGAGCTCTGCCGTGGAACTTAAGTGCAAGGAGTTGGATGCCAGCTGGGAGGAGGCCGTGGAGAGGCTCCTGTTGAGGGTGGGGACAGACACGGTGGGGGAAGGAGATGGGAGATTCCCCTCTCCCACTGCACTGAACGGGGACTTGGCTGTCGACACCTCCGAGGCACCTCCTGTCCTGAAGTCTGGTGAAGTGCAATAAACTGGAGGCTGCTTCTCGTGCTTTGATGTTTCATAAATCCCCTTCTCACTGGATGAGTAGGCATCCTGTGGAACACACATTCCTTCACTGAACATCTCTTTGCCTACATCGGCGATTTCTTTCCGAATTGAAAACTTGTCCAAGATGCTTTCTTTGCTCTGTCTCATAATGTGCTTCTCAAAGGTTTTGCTGGTTGTATTTTCCTTCAGTAAATCTGCAGGCTCGTGGCTTTCAAGGCTACTGAGGTTTGAATTGCAAGGAAGCTTAAAGGGCTCTGAGGAGGGCACGAGGGCGTCTGCTTTCAGAGCTCCAGAGTCCTTGGTAGCCAAACCAGCTGGGCTGCCAATCCCTGCTGGCTTCTTCCCACACTCCTTGCTAACCAATCCCACGGGACTGCTAATTCCTGGCACCTTCCTCCCAGGGTCCTTGCTAACCAGTCCCATGGGGCTGCCAATCCCTGGTGTCTTCCTTCCAGAGTCTTTGTTAACCAGAGCAGTGCTGTTCCCTGTGCCTGGCATCTTCCTCCCAGAATCCTTGCTGAGCAGACCTGTAGGACTATTTATTCCCAACAACTTCTTCCCAGCATCCTTGTTAACCAATCCTGATGGAGTGCTGATCCCCACTGGCTTCTTGAGAGGCTCCTTGGTAGGCAGTGCAGCTGGAGAGCTGATCCCTGGAAGTTTCCTCCCCACATCTTTGCTGATCAACCCAACTGCAGAGCTGCTCACTGGCTGCTTCTTTCCTGAATCCTTGTGGACTAACCCTGTTGGAGTGCTGATGCCTGGAGGCCTCTTCCCAGAGTCTTTGTTAACCAATCCAATTAAGGGGCTGATTGCTTGGGGCTTCTTCCCAGAGTCTTTGTTGACCAGTATGGCTGCACTGCCAATCCCTAATGGCTTCTTCCCTGAGTCCTTGTTCACCAGTCCCACAGCAAGCCCAGAGCCTGGCAGCTTCTTCACCAAATCTTTGTTCACCAACCCACCTGCACTTATAGCTCCTGGCAGCTTCTTCCCAGAGTCTTTCACCAAACCAGATGTAGTTCCATTTCCACTTCCAGGCTTCTTCTGCTTGGTTTTGGAAGACTTGGAAGGAGGACAAGTTGCAATGAGCTGAGCCAATTTTTCTGTGACAGTTGTTGCTCCGTTAATTTCTGTTCTATCCTTTAAATCAGAATTATGGCTACTGATAAGGGCTGGAGGAGATGACTTTATGTAATCTGTCATTTCAGAATGCAATGGGGAAACTTTCTTAGATAAAGGGGCTGTTTCTACTTCGATACCTTCTTCCACGTGTAACTCAACTGCTGCAACTTCTCCAGCTTTCTTGTAAGCCTTGGGAGGGTCCTAGGAGTTAATAAACAAAAAAAAGTCTTTAGGAACAGGGTACAAAGTATCACTCTGAGTAACACAGTCTCTTTTTATGTCTAGGTGATTAACACTTGCTCTGGTTACTGTATAAACAGAGGATGAATGATCCCATGGATTTTAAACCAAACAATAAATATCAGTAATTTAAATAATGCAAATAATAGTGATATTCATATTTAAAGCAAAATGTTTTCATGGTGGACATGCTGAGGCTTTGCTGATGTTAACAAAACCCAAACTCCCTCCCCAGAAATACAAACCATTTAATCTGGGCCCCAATTATTACAAATATCCTCCAAAAATACTGTTGATGTTTATTAATAAAAACTCACTAACAACAAAGTGCTGGGCTATTTATAGTGTGAGAGCACTTGGAGAGCTCACGTGGGGCTGAGCAGCAGCTGAGCCGTGCCCTGGAAGGGCTGGCACTGTCACCCTGTCCCTGCTGGCAGCTCAGCCCTGTCCCCCAGCTCCTCCCAGCACAGCACTGACGGTCAGGGAAATAAACAAAATAAAATAAATCAAATTATTCTGGTTTTGTGGATGTGCACACACGTGAAATAACTGAAACTCACACTTATTTCCAGCTCACACCTAACCCAACTTGACATTTCTTCTGTAAAGGTTAAAATCAAAACTGCAACACATCACAAATCCTACTGAGAGCATCTCAATAAATTCCTCTTTTATTTTGGAAGGACTTTCTTTACACAGAGTGCCCAACACATCTCTGCAGGGCAGGGGACACATCCACTGCAAGCAGGGGCTGGCAATGGAAGGCTCTGAGCCCTGATGAGGAAATTCTGCCCATGGCTCTGATGTCCCCAGCACCACAAGGACATGGAAATGCTGGAGCAAGTCCAGAGGAGGCCATGAAGTTGCTGAGGGGACTGGAGGCAGGCTGGGAGGGCTGGGAATGTTCAGCCTGGAGAAGAGAAGGTTGTGTGGAGATCTCAGAGCCCCTTGCAGGGTCTGAAGGGGCTCCAGGGAAGCTGGAGAGGGACTGTTCATCAGGAACTGCAGTGACAGGACAAGGGGGAATGGCTTCAAACTGACAGAGAAAATTTAGGTTGGATATGTGAGAGAAATTCCTCCCTGGGAGGGTGGGCAGGCCCTGGCAGCTGTGGCTGCCCCTGGATCCCTGGCAGTGCCCACGGCCAGGCTGGACAGGGCTTGGAGCAGCCTGGGACAGGGGGAGGGGTCCCTGCCAAGGAATCAGCTGGGCTTTAAGGTCCCTCCCAGCCCAAAGTCCCTGTGATGCTGGGATTTGTTCCCAGTTTGAAAACCTCCTGGGACCCACCAGAACAAACAGGGAGTGAAAGACCCCAATGGCACAGCTCTCCATCCCTCTGCCACAAAACCTGGTGTGGCAATGGGCTGGCACTCCCAGCACCTGATCCCAGAGCTGTGGGATGCTGAAGGAAGGCACAGCCTGGATTCCTCTCAACAGCCAATCTTGGAGCTGATCAGGGAGGATTTCTTCAATCAGCTGCTCTTAACCAGGAATTTGCAGCCTGGATCCAGCTGGATGCTGCTGAGATGAGAAGCAGCCGTGTGGGTGATGGGGGAACCTCTGCACCCCAATCCAGGCTGCTCCCTCCTGCAGGGATGGCACAGGGGGGCTCTCTGTGCCCACCTCCAGGCCTGGCACTCACGTGGAAACTCCTGAGTCAGCATGACACCACCCTGAGCCTGCCATCCAAGCTCCTGGAGTTCCCTGGGGCAGACTCTGAGTGCCACAGAGTCACTGAGGAGTATTAAAGCCTTCAGAGAGCTTCATCCTCCTCCTCCAGCCTGAAATTCTGACAAGAACTTTGGAAGAAAAATCTCCTTTGTTCAGCAGACTTCAAAAATCCACCTCAATATCCATTTGGGAGTTCTGCTCCTCATCCCTGCATTTGCACCCCACCTTCTTCCTTCTTTTTTCTGCTCCTCCTGGGCCAGGTTCTGTGGTGCCCTCACTGCCACTCTGGGTGTCCAACAGCTCTTGGCAGGCTCTGCTCTTCCCTGCTCACCTCCATTTCCAAACAAAGGCTTTGGAGGTTTGAAGAGACACTTCAATAATAAATACATAACTAACAAAAGCCTTCCAAACACCAGCTTTGATCTGAGCAAGATGCCAGGATTCTGCAAACAAGACTTTAGCATCAAACACAGATCCTCTGAAAGCTGAAGGTGTGTGCCCTGGAAATCTTTCTCATCTAAGGGGGAGTGAGTTTTCCAAGCACACTGAAAATTATTTCAAAGAACATGAAGAGCAAAGTGAGATGTCAGACAAGAAGTCCAAAAAGTCTGTCATTTTTTCAGCATCTTTAACCTCTAAATTCTTACTTTTTTCCCCCCCCCCCATAAATCTACTTAATACTCAGCATGATTAACAGAAACATTTTGGAGGGAAATTCTGAAGAACAAGATTTCATCCAGTAATTTCTAACAGCAACAGCTTGAGATGTTTCCTTTGGGGAAGGTTGCAGTGGCTGCAGAAACATGAAAAAAATTCCCAACATCAGCCACAGAGTCAAAGCTTCTTCTTGCAATTCTGTATCATTAAAAATGTCAGAGTTTTGGTTGAAGTGAACAGCAGGTACTGCTGGCACTGAGGAGGAGTAAGAGTATTGGAGATACCAAAATCAAACTGCAATCATGCACAGCCCCAAACTTCAGCAATAAAAAGGACATTTAAGGACATTTCCTGTGCAGAGGCAACAGTGGAAGAACTGGACTCCAGTGCTCACACACTGAGGGAATCAGGGAAATCAACTTCAGCCACAGCAGCCCAACTCTGCCAGCACACAGACCCTGCCCTGGACACCCCTGGAACAAAGCCCAGGAACAAATTCCAGGAGACCCCCAGGAACGAATTCCAGGACACCCTCTGGGAAACAACTCCAGGACACCCCCAAGAACAAATTCCAGAACAACCCCAGGACACCCCCTGGGAAACAATCCCAGGACACCCCCAGGAACAAATTCCAGAACACCCCCAGAACACCCCCAGGACATCCCCTGGAAAAAAAATCGAGAACACCCCCAGGACACCACCAGGAACAAATTCCAGGACACCCCCAGGAACCCCCCCAAACACAGGGAGGGGTTTGGGGGACACATCCCCACATCCCCCCAGGACACACACCCCACCCACATTCTCAGGAATGTGGGCACCCCCCAGAACACAGAATTCCCAGAATTCCCAGAATCCCTGGGTTGGAAGAGACCTTCAAGAGCATCGAGTCCAACCCAGCCCCAACAGCCCAGCTAAACCCTGGCACCCAGTGCCACATCCAGGCTTGTTCCAAACACATCCAGGGGTGGCGGCTCCACCACCTCCCTGGGCAGCTCCTCCTTCCCCTCAGACACATCTGTAAACTCTGAAATAACAAATATTGACTCAGAAATGTTATGGAACAGAACAGAGATTGTTGATAGAAATGGAGCTAAAAGCAAGTTTCAAAGGATGGCCTTGCAAATAAGACTGGATACTTTAGAGAAATAAAACTGGGGAAGATGCACTGGAGTGGGAGCCAGGAGGGGGAATTTTAAATTCTTTGCTTTAAGGCATTTACAGCATGGTGTGGTTAAAGCTGATAGGCCAAGAAACACTTATAGAAATTATAATTAGGAAACAGCTTCTGATTGTGATGGCATGGATTAGAACAGCTGTACAGTCTCACCCTTGACAGGAGACTGAAAAGGGAATAAAAGTTTCTAAAACACCTCTCAGGGTCCCACCTCTGGGGCAGAAAAGGCTTAATCCAACTGGACACACCTTGGGTACAGCCCCAGGACACACCTTGGGACACAGCCCCAGGACACACCTTGGGGAACAGCCCCAGGACACACCTTGGGACACACCTTGGGAACAACCCCAGGACACACCTTGGGGTACAGCCCCAGGACACACCATGGGTACAACCCCAGGACACACCTTGGGACACACCTTGGGAACAACCCCAGGACACACCTCCAGGACACACCTTGGGATACAGCCCCAGGACACACCCTGGACACACCCCCAAGACACACCTTGGGTACACCCCCAGGACACACCTTGGGACACGCCTTGGGTACATCCTCAGGACATACCTTGGGTACACCCCTTGGACACGCTCCCCAGGACACACCTTGGGACAGACCCCCAGGACACACCTCCAGGACACACCTTGGGACACACCTTGAGACACAGCCCCAGGACACACCCTGTACGGGACATCCCCTCCAGGACACACCCCCAGTGTCACCAACTGTGGCCACGGGGTCAGGCTGACCCAGCCCAGCTCTCTCCTATTGACACATTGGGGACCCTCCCCTGGAAACTTCATGGGCAGTGACAGCCAGCACTGTCACCTGCACTGGGGACAGCAGGGACCCCAGACACAGTGACAGCCAGCACTGTCACCTGCACTGGGGACAGCAGGGACCCCAGACACAGTGACAGCCAGCACTGTCACCTGCACTGGGACACCAGGGACCCCAGACACAGTGACAGCCAGCACTGTCACCTGCACAGGGACAGCAGGGACCCCAGACACAGTGACAGCCAGCCCTGTCACCTGCACAGGGACAGCAGGGACCCCAGACACAGTGACAGCCAGCCCTGTCACCTGCACTGGGGACAGCAGGGACCCCAGACACAGTGACAGCCAGCACTGTCACCTGCACAGGGACAGCAGGGACCCCAGACACAGTGACAGCCAGCACTGTCACCTGCACAGGGACAGCAGGGACCCCAGACACAGTGACAGCCAGCACTGTCACCTGCACTGGGGACAGCAGGGACCCCAGACACAGTGACAGCCAGCACTGTCACCTACACAGGGACACCAGGGACCCCAGACACAGTGACAGCACTGTCACCTGCACTGGGGACAGCAGGGACCCCAGACACAGTGACAGCCAGCACTGTCACCTGCACAGGGACAGCAGGGACCCGGACACAGTGACAGCAATGTCACCTGCACACAGGGACAGCAGGGACCCCAGACACAGTGACAGCCAGCCCTGTCACCTGCACAGGGACAGCAGGGACCCCAGACACAGTGACAGCCAGCACTGTCACCTACACAGGGACAGCAGGGACCCCAGACACAGTGACAGCCAGCCCTGTCACCTGCACTGGGGACAGCAGGGACCCCAGACACAGTGACAGCCAGCACTGTCACCTGCACAGGGAATCAGGGAAATCAACTTCAGCCACAGCAGCCCACTCTGCCAGCACACAGACCCTGCCCGGACACCCCCTGGAACAAAGCCAGGAACAAATTCCAGAACCCCCAGGACAAATTCCAGGATGACCCCCAGGAACAATTCACAGGAGACCCCAGGACAAATTCCAGGACACCCTCGGAACAACTCCAGGACACCCCCAGAACAGATTCCAGAACACCCCAGGACACCCCCTGGGAAACAATCCCAGGACACCCCCAGGAACAATTCCAGGACACCCCCAGTAACACCCCCAGGACATCCCCTGGAAAAAAATCGAGAACACCACCAGGACAACCACCAGGACACATTCCAGGACACCCCCAGGAACCCCCCCAGAACCCCCCACAGTGACACCACCCGCACCCCTTCTCAGGAATTCACCAGAGATTCCCAGAATCCCATGTTGGAAGAGCCTCGAGCATCGAGTCCACCCAGCCCCAACAGCCCAGCTACCCTGGCACCCAGTGCCACATACAGGCTTGTTCCAACCATCCAGGGGTGGCGGCTCCACCACCTCCTGGGCAGCTCCTCCTTCCCCTCAGACACATCTGTAACTCTGAAATGACAATCATGACTCAGAAATGTTATGGACAGACAAGATTGTTGATAAAATGGAGCTAAAGCAAGTTTCAACAGGATGGCCTTGCAATAAGACTGGATACTTTAGAGGAATAAACTGGGGAGATGCACTGGAGTGGGAGCCAGGAGGGGGAACTTTAAATTCTTTGCTTTAGGCATTTACAGCATGGTGTGGTTAAAGCTGATAGGCCAAGAAACACTTAGAGAAATTATACTTAGGAAACAGCTTCTGATTGTGACGGCAGGGACAAGACACAGCTGTACAGTCTCAGCCCTTGACAGGAGACTGAACAGGGAATAAAAGTTTCTAAAACACCTCTCAGGGACCCAGGCCACAGGGGCAGAAAAGGCTTAATCCAACTGGACACACCTTGGGTACAGCCCCAGGACACACCCCAGACACACCTTGGGACAGCCCCTGGAACACACCTGGGAACAGACCCCAGGACACACCCAGGACACACCTCCCTGACACACCTGGGACACGCCTTGGGACATCCCAGGACATACCTTGGGTACACCCCTTGGACACGCTCCCCAGGACACACCTTGGGACAGACCCCCAGGACACACCTCCAGGACACACCATTGGGACACACCTGAGACACAGCCCCAGGACACACCCTGTACGGGACATCCCCTCCAGGACACACCCCCAGTGTCACCAACTGTGGCCACGGGGTCAGGCTGACCCAGCCCAGCTCTCTCCTAATTGACACCATTGGGGTACCCTCCCCTGGGAAACTTCATGTGCAGTGACAGCCAGCACTGTCACCTGCACTGGGGACAGCAGGGACCCCAGACACAGTGACAGCCAGCACTGTCACCTGCACAGGGACAGCAGGGACCCCAGACACAGTGACAGCCAGCCCTGTCACCTGCACAGGGACAGCAGGGCCCCCCTGTGCCACAGCAGGCTCTGGGTGGTGGCAGCTCAGCCCTGAACCAGCCCAGGTGCCAGAGTGTCCTCAGGGGCTGCTCCTGTCACTGTCACAGCCAGAACTGAAGGCTGGCACTGGTTCCAGGGAAGAATTCTTCATTCTAAATCTCCCAGTAGAATTTAGAGAATATTCAGCTACAGCTCAACAGCACTCACAAATTACTTTGTTACAAGATAATCAATAATTTTATGATCATATATTAATTATATAATATATAACATCGAATTGTCTAAACTAATATCTACCTTTCTAAACCAATAGAAACCTTTCTAAACTAATGGACAGCTGCCACAGAATTTATTTTACTTTTCTAATTTATCACCTTTACTCAACTTCTGCTGCACTCTGGATACTTTTGTCTCACGGCTTCTGTCTCATTGGTACACAAATGTTTCTGTGAAACTTCTACATTTTTAATTTATAAACCCTTCACCGTCTTATCTGGAGTTTCTCACTTTTTTAAGACATATTTTTACCTACATTTAAATAAGTATAAATTTATTATTTTTCTGTTTAATTTCTGTCTGCTATATTTTTCCTCTATAATTTCTCACTTATTTAATGCATATTTTTACCTACAGCTAAATAAACATAAATTTATTATTTTTCTGTTTAATTTCTGTGTGCTCCTATTTTCCTCTATCATTTCACACATTTTAAGGCACATTTTTACTTACAGCTAGAGATGTATAAGTTTATTATTTTTCTGTTTAACATCTGTGTGCTTATTTTCCCTCTATAATTTCTCACTTAAGGCATATTTTTACTTAAAACTATAGAAACATAAATTTATGATTTTTTCTGTTTAAAATCTGTGTGCTTTAATTTTCCTCTACAATTTCATTTCCTACTTCAGGCATATTTTTACTTACAACTATGAAAAATAAATTTATTCTTTTTCTGTTTAATGCTTTAATTTTCCTCTATACTTCCTCACTGATCTAAGGCATATTTTTACTTACAACTATAGAAATTTATGGTTTATGTTTATAAAAATATTATATTTTTATTTTAAATCTATTTCTATTTTACTAGGGAAGTGCAAAGTCAGGTTTTAATCACATTTATGCAAAAAGAAAACAACACCAACATCTCCTGAGTGTTTCACCTGCTCTCTCCTCCTGGCTCTGCAAGGAACTGCCTCAGTGTTGCAATCAATGGCCTAAAATGATCTAATAATAGATCATAATAATCATATCATAATAATAATAATAATACTAATAATAATTACTAATAAATAATATATAATAATCATAATATATAATAGTCCAAAAGCATTTTGGGCTTTAAAACCTGAAACATTTGTTCCTGTCTGCTTTAAGAAAAAAGTATTGCCCAAAGCAATTGTATAAAACACATCAAGTTCCTTAAAATTGCCATTATTCTTAGTTTGAAACTGAGAATTCCCCATCTCCTGTGTGAACACACAGCTCTAGACCTGCACCATTGATCTGAGGAATAATAATTCCAGGTTATTTTGAGATAAACTACCCAAATTAACAGGTTCTAATTGCTGGGACAGGGGTTGGAGTGCTGGGGAACAGCTCAGCTCCATCACCTCAAAGTTCTGGGATTGCAGAATCATCCCAGGCACCAAGAGCAAAAGAACCCTTTATTCTAGAAAGGGCACCAGGGTTTATTGCCAGTGGCTCATTAATTGCTGTCATTATCCCTGGCATTTGTGTGCTGAAAGGCCAAGGGCAGCTGCTCCTCCCTGGGAACAGGGCCATCCATCACTGCTGTCACATTTCTCAACTAAACCAAGTCACAAAAGCCAAACCAGGCTCAGCTCCCAGCACCTGAAGCAGTTCAAAGGAGCAGCCTGTTGATGGAAATGCTGCCTGGGATTTCTCTGGAGAGCCACTGGCAAGCAGGAAGGATTTTTTATCCAAGGATTTATCCATTATTGTTTTGGCTGTTGTACTTCAGTGCTCAGACTGGAATTGCAAGGAGAATTCTGAGGAATCACAGGAATTGGTTTGTGTTCCAGGCAATTCCCCAAATAAAAATGCTGTTTATTTTTCACCTCCAAGACTTTTTATTTTTTAGCCTTTTCTAAAAGCTAAACAATGATCCTGTGGAATTAACCTAAGACAAAACACTTTTAAAATATTCCTGAGCTACCCAAAACCAAAATAAACCAATTCTTCATCTTTTAAACTTTTTATTTTTTTGGGGGGGGGCTTGGAAGTCTTTCAGTGGCTGTGATTTCATCAGCAAACTTCCCTGCATGACCAAAGGCAAGAGAAAGAGCTCCAGAATCCTGCACTCAGCACTCTGACACAGGAACAAGGAGATGGAGAGGAGGGCAAGTCCCAACCTGCTGCCCTGGGCTCCCACTGTCACCTCTTGGCTTTTATTGAACCATTCCCACACCATCCTACCAAATAAAAGGGGCAAAATGGCAATTTTTGTTCAAGGCTGGGGGTTTTGGGCTCAGCCAGCAATGTCTGCCTGCCCCAGGACACTTCTGGAAAGAATGAAATCCATGCTCAGTGTCAAAAATCAAACTGAACACAGCAGGTTTTGGTTTTTGGAACACCTGGGAATGTCAGTCATTGCTGAGTTTTTCCCTTTCCTGTTCAGAAAAAAATATTTCTCCTCAGAAAAAAAATATTTATTAACTTTTATGCCTCCACGTTTCTGGAGGACAAATTGTAAATACAGCAGGAAAAATTTCTCTACTGAAAGAGGCCAGGCAGTGGGACAGGGAAGGGTGGAATTCCCATCCCTGGAAGTGCTCAAAGATTGTTCAGTGCTGGGCACTGAGCTGCATTCCAAGGTCTGGGAGGTCTTTCCCAGCCTGAAGGATTCTGTGATTCCAACTCCCATCACCTAAACTTTTCAGACTGGAGATAAAAACCTGTCAGAGATGGCAGTGCAAAGGATTTCCCTCCTATTTTCATTTTAACACTGAGGACAATCCCACCACTTCTCTCTGTCTTTCAGTGGTGAACTCTGCTAAATTTTCATTTTCATTCTGATTCTCCATTGCTCCTTTAAAAGAACACAAACCAGTCTGAAGATCTGAAGACACTCCCCAAGTTTTATCAGACCTGGCAGCACTGAACTTGGGAGATAAAAACCTGTCAGAGATGCCAAAGGATTTCCCTCCTATTTTCATTTTAACACTGAGGAGAATCCCATCACTTCTCTCTGTCTTTCAGTGGTGAACTCTGCTAAATTTTCATTTTCATTCTGATTCTTCATTGCTCCTTTAAAAGAACACAAAGTTCTTTTTCAGAGCTGCAAGCAAAGCCACACCTGGCTCTGAATGGGTCACATGTTTGATTCATGGCTGGGAATTTCCTCTGCTGAAGGGCAATTTGCAGTGCTAAAATTCACTTTATTACATGGCAGTAAGACAAAAAAAACCCAACCCTTGGGTATTCCATTCAAACCATGTGATGGTTAAAGCCATCATTCCCATTTATTTCCACTTCTGATCCCACCTCAGCAATCAGCAGGATGCTGTTTGGTGGCATTTCTAACAATCCAAAGTGCAAAATGGCAGCAGGGAACAGACAGACTTCAACACCACCTCAGAACAAGTCAGCAGAGAGCAGAGCATCTGAAGGGAGTTCTCATGAGTCAGGGATTTGAAACTCTTGTGAATAATGCAAATTTAATGCAACAGATCTGCATTCCCTGCATCCAGGGCTGCCTGCCAGGCACTGAGAGGAGCTGCAACCTCAAACTGATGTGCTGCCAACATGCATCACATCAAGAATATTCCACACCATCACCAATATTTGCCTCCTTTTTACTTTCCATTTCAAATGGGAAGCACCTCTTAAACAAAAATAAAATCCTGGTGTGTAAACAAAGATGGCAAGGATGAAGAATCACTGCTGTCACCAGAGAATTCAAATATTGATTATTTTCTCTGGTAAAAACTCCCAGGGCACGATCTCTGGATGCAAAGGGAGAATCTCCAGACACAGTGGTGCCTTTTGAGGGGAGAACCAGGGAATTATGGGATGTCCTGAGCTGGGAGGGACCCCCAGGGATCCCCCAGTCCAAACCCTGCAGTGACACCCCAAAATCTCACCCTGGGAGCTCTGGCAGCCCTGGGGAGCCTCAGGGGGGAGAACCTTTCCCTGACACCCCCCTAAGCCTCATTTAACACTAAACCTCCCCCAAAGAAGAGATTTTCAGCTGCAGGGGCCACCTCAATTCAGCCTGGTTGGATAATCCAGACTGTTCCAATACTAAAATCATTGCAACAGAGTCTTGTAAAAATAAAAAGATAGAAAAAGGGAAAAAAAAGAAAAAAAGAAAACCATCAGTGTAATAACAAACTGCCATCAACTCCTCTGATGTTTTTCAAGCCCAAAGTTAGAAACATCACTAGAAATAATAATCTTGCTCTGAAATGGAAGAATGTAAAATCAAGAGCACTGCCAAAATGTGAAGTTACACAAGGAACAGTTGAGAATTTCTTGTTCAGTGGGCTGAGAGCAAACACCTCTGTCTGCAGAGCAGGGAAAGCCCAGGCTGAGAGCACTGCAGAGTCTGGAAAAGGCAATTTCAGTCCTTCCACATCCCAGCCAGCACACTTGCTTTGTAGGCACATCATTTATCACTCAGAATCCCAGACTGGTTTGGGTTCAAAGGGATTGGAAAGATTTCATTCCACCCCTCCCACTGTGCCAGGCTGCTCCAAGCTGGCCTTGGGCACTGCCAGGGATCCAGGGGCACCCACAGCTGCTCTGGGCACCTGTGCCAGGGCCTGCCACCCTCCCAGGGAGGAATTGCTGCCCAATATCCCCTCCAAGTCTGCCCTCTGGCACTGGGAGCCATCTCCAGGTCCTTGTTCAGATTCTCTCCTGGCATTGGGAGGCCACAATGAGGTCACCCCCAAATGTCCCTTCTCTTTAAGGTGACTCTTCCTCAAGGCCAATTCCAGTCAGGTGGCCCGGGGCCCGGCCCCGTTTGGGCTGGCATGGGGTCGGCCCCGACCTGCGGGCCCTGGCCGGGGGACCGGACACGGTTTGGGCGGCGGGGACGCGCCGGTTTGGGGGATGGCCGGGCCCGGAGCAGTTTGGGGGCTGGCCGGGCCGGGGCCTAGGGCACGCCCCGGGCTGGGGCGGGCGGGGCCCGGCGCCGGTCTGGGCTGGCCGGGGCCCGGCGCCTAGTCGGGGGCTGGCCGGGCTCCGGCGCGTTTGGGGGCTGGCGGGGGCCCGGCCGCAGGTTGGGGCTGGAGGGGCTCGGCGCCGCGCAAGTTGGGCTGGCGGGGCCCGCGCAGGTTTGGGGCGTCCGGGGCCGGAGCGCGCAGCGCCGGTTTGGGGCTGGCCCGGGGACCGGGCGACGGGTGTGCAACAGGCGGCGCAGGTTGGGGACCCGGGCCGGGGCCGGCCCCGGTCTGGGGATTGGCCGGGGCGCGAGGGTGGCCCCCGGGAAGGCGCGCCCTGGGGATGCCGGGGACAGGCGCCGGTTCTTGTGGGGAGGCCGGGGCTCCGGCGAAGTCTGGGCTGGAGGGGAGCACGGAGACGGTTGGGGCTGCCAGGGGAGCCAGCCCCGGTCTGGGGCTGGCGGGGCCAGAAACCGGTCTGGGGCTGGCCCCGGGACCGGCCCGTTTGGGCTGGCGGGGACAGCCCCCTGTCGGGGCTGGCTCGGGGACGGCCCGGTCTGGGCTTGGCAGGGGCCGGACAAGGTTGGGGCTGGCCGGGGACGACACGGTTCTGGGGCTGGCAGGGGCCCGGGCGGAGGTCTGGGGCTGGTCGGGGACAGGCAGAGAGACGGGTGTGCCACCGGACCGGAAAGGTATGGGGGGGGATGGCAGGCACACATCACCCAGCACAAAGTGAGGAATTTTCCTTCCCCTTGGGCAGGTTCTGACAGGACAGACTGATGCAGGGAGCCTTGAGAACAGCACACAGGCTGCAGAAATGGAAATGCTTCAGAGGAAGAACACCCTGAACAGAAAATCCCTGCAAAGGAAGGACTCCAACTCCCAGGGATTCCCTGGATTCCCCTGGCAGTTCTACACAAGGATATATTCCAACCTTGATTACCAAAACTTTTATGTTTACGGAAGAAAAAAAAGAGCAGGATGTAACCAAACCTTTCAAAAATTAACATCTCTGCACCTGTATTTGTGATCCTTGCCATTTATCCTGTTTTCCCTGTCTGCTACTGCTGCTCTTACTGCTGACATCATGGAGATGATAAAAACAAATCCTCCAGGCAGGGCTGCTTCCTGGTGTTTGGAAAAGCCCTGGCACATCCCTGCAGCCACTGCATTTACATGCAGTTTCTAACTCCTTTGGAAAGATCTATCTAACTTTTCAGCCCCTGCCTGAGCAGTGACAGGTGAGACACAGCAAAAGTGCTTCTAACAGGTAGGAAAAGCCAGAAATCCAAGCACAGCACATCCAGAGCCCCATCTCAAACCCTTCCACTTTGTTACAGAAAGGATTAAAAATCTCCCCACTACTTTTCAGTTCAAGTGAGCGTGGCAATCATCTCTCACTGCTGCTGAAACAACAAACTGGCACACTGGGAAAGAGCATTTTATCCTGCTAATGGCTACAAAACAAACCCATTCCTAACTGCAGCCACTCCAGTATCAGAGGTTCCACAGCAAACCAGCAGGACCCAGCAGTGCAGAGATGATGAAGCTTTTAAACCCAGCTGAAGTGTCCCATGACTTGCAAACCACCCCTCAGCCACATCACTCACTTGCTTTGAAGGACAGTGCTCGCTCTTCTCCTCTGTCATCTTCCCCCCCTTGGGAGCCCTTCTTGGCTGCTTGATGCTGGTTTTTATGGCAGGCCTGCAGACATAATTCTCCAGGTTCTTGGGAGGCTTTTTGGTCCTCTTGGCTTGGAGGCCAATCTTCAGTTTGAGGTTTCCCTCAGAGAAGTTGGTTTCTTTCACTGAGAACTGCTGGGCATCGCCCAGAGCCTCGCTCTTGCTGCTCTCTGTGCTGCCCTCCCTGCTCTTCTTCTTGCCCTCCTCCTCCTCCTTCTTGCCCTCGAGCTCTGCCTCCCCTTTGCCCACCAAGGTGCCAATGTTGGCCACGGAGGGGCTTTTCCCAGCAAACCCTTCAGAATCAGAAGCCAAGGCTAACATAGCAGAGCTCCGAGGGTCCATCACAGAGTATTTGCCTGCAGCAGACTGGGAGGGAAGGTTTACAGAGATGTGTTCCTCAGCAGAGCTCTTCCACCATGGGCACTCGGCATCTTTCACTCTGAGAGAGGAAAAGACACACAGCATCAGCTTGGGTTTTCTAGAGAAATTAAATTCATGCTAAATAAAACCCATGGAGAAATATAAAAACTATATAGCAATAATAATATAATACAAAATCAATCTAGAAATAATAATGCATAAACCGATATAGAAATAATATATATAAAACCAAAATATAAAGAATATATATAAAACCAATCTAGAAATAATAATATACAAAACCAATATAAAAATAATATAGATAAAACCAAAATATAAAGAATATATATAAAGTCAATCTAGAAATAAAAATATACAAAACCAATATAAAAATAATATATAACCAATCTAGAAATAATAGGATATAAAGCCAATATATAAATAATATATATAAAACCAATATATAAATGATAATATATATAACCAATATATTAAATAATATATAATCCAATATAATATATATATAACAAATATATAAATAATAATATATAAAGCGAATATATAAATATGACTAATATAGAAATAAATGTAAAGCCATATATAAATAATATATATCAAACCCCAATATATAAATAATAATATAAATCTCTAATAATATATCACCAATATAAACAATAATATATAAAACAAATATATAAATTAGATATATAACCAATATAAAATAATAATAATAAACAATATATAAATGATATCAACCCAATATATAAATAATAATATATAGATCTATATATAAATACACAACAATATAGAAATAATATATATAAAGCCAATATAGAACACTAAATATAACTAATAATACATAAAGCAACATATAAATATAATACATAAGCCCTAATATGATATATAAACCAATATATAAATATAATCTATAACCCAAATATATAAATATAAATATATGATTAATGATATATAAGTATATAATCTATAAAACCAATTAGAAAACAAACAATTGTACTCCAGACAAGCACAGCAGCTGATTCTCCCACACACCAAGGCTTCCAGTCACCTCCTTCAAAACCACAATTTAGCTGCAAAACCCTTTCAAACAGCAAAATAAAAAGCATGTGATTCTTGTAACCTCCCAATTATCCACAGGATGGCTACAGATTTTAATAGTGACCATCAAATTAATTTCTGTATTAATAACCAGAGCCCAGCTAGTGCCAGCCTTGCTGGAGCTGCACCTGAGCAGGGAGCAGGAGCAAGTGAGAGCCATGAGAGAGCACCCAAAGCCCAGCAAAATTCTGGTTTTAGTTCTCTGGAAAGCACCCAAAGCCCAGCAAAATTCTGGTTTGAATTCTCAGTTTACACCTTGGTAGCTGAGCACTGTCCCCAGCTCAGGAAGAAAGGTGGGGGACAGCCACCAACCCCAACACTCACACACAAAGGTGGGGGACAGCCACCAACCCCAACCCTCACACACAAAGGTGGGGGACAGCCACCAACCCCAACACTCACACACTGCCTGTGCTTCCTGAGGGGAAATCCACGTTTCCACCAGCACAGATATTGGTAGGAATATTAAACTGACTTATTGAGCAGAAAATAATAGAGGGAATTGTCTGAACTACAGCAAACTGGAGTCAAGCTCTGAGTTTGGGAGGGTGCCCTGACCCTGAGCTCCCCTCCCCGGCACAGAACAAACCAAACCTGTGCTCCTTGTCATTTTTCATGCAGACCAGAACCCCAAAATCTCAAAATCCCAGAACTCTCTGGGCTGGGAGGAGCTTTCAAGATCATCTCATTCCACTCCTGCCTCAGCAGGGACACCTTCCACTAGCCCAGGTTGCTCCAAGTCCTGTCCAAGCTGGAATCCTTCCAGGGATGGGGAACCTTGGGCCAGGGTCTCACCACAATTCCCCTCTGTCCTGTCCCTAAACCTTTGTAAATTCTCTCTCCATCTTTCTTCCAGGCTCTCTTAAAGCACTGAAAAATTATTTGGTGTGGGGGCATTCGAAGGAGAAAATGTTTAAACACCTTTATCATTTTTGATAACAGAAACAGGTCTGAAAAAACCACTGATTTGCTGAAAAATGCATCACAGGCACCAAAGCAGCCTGAATCTTCTGCCCTTATCTCCAGTCATTAAGTCATTTATGAAGTCATTAATTGTGAGCATGGAAAGATGCCATGATCTCAAAAGCAGTTTCAGGTAAAGGTCTCAAGGTGCCCAGCACTTTTTTGGGATGGTTGGCATCCTGGCAGGTCAGAGGGCACACAGAGCACCTGGCAGGTGGCACAGCCCCCCTGGGCAGCCAAACCTGGGGAAGCAGCAGCAAGGAGCTGAGTTTAGGGGTGGCTCAGGGAAAGGATCAGTGATGTGAAAGGTGACACCAGAGAGCACCAAGGCAACTGCAGGGGACACAGGCTGGGGACAGATGCCAGGATTAGTGGGGGCAGAGGAAATGCTGCTGGGAGCACCAGATGCAGCCAGTCACAAAGAGAAAACAAACTTATTTCCAGGTGTTCTGGGCACGTTATCCATGGGGTTTCTAACTGCAGCTCTGGCTTCCCAACTCCACACATCCTCAGCAATCAAACCTGCTATTATTACTCATAAGAGCAGAGGTAATTCAATAAAATCTCCATTTTACAAGGAGGAAACAAGGGTAGAGCAGTGTGACATGGACACAGAGAGTGAGTCAGTTCAGAGCCCAGTGTTAGTCCAACAGGCTTCAGCATGTCACTAAAAATGGGATATTTCTTATTTATCAATGTGCAAGGAAAACTGGCCAGCAGGTAAATCACTCTGAGCTAAAGCCCAAGAAAAGGGACAATCCCACATGCCATCCTCTCCTCTCAAACCTGGGCTCACACAACTCTTTCTCTGGAGTGCAGAGCAGGGACAACACTTCATTTTCTTACAAATAAAATTAATTCATCAGCGTCAAGGCAAGACTCACAGCTGACTCAAAATGCAGAGTGGGAGAGAGCAGAGGAAAGGTGTTCACCCCCTGCTCTGTGCTGAGAGGGTCAGTGACCACCCCAAAACAAAGCTGATGGCCCCACAAACACAGAGCAGGTCATTTATTTCTCCACTAATTACTCTGGACACAGACAATAAAAATGTTAATCCTGGGTTTGGCTCCATCACTGTCACCTCCTCCCAGGCACTCAGATCTCACCTCCCTGCCTGATCAAGTTCAAGCTTCCCCCTGTGCTGTCTCCAAGGTGTTCTCAAGTGTTCCCT
Source organism: Serinus canaria (assembly GCF_022539315.1). Classification (NCBI taxonomy): domain Eukaryota; kingdom Metazoa; phylum Chordata; class Aves; order Passeriformes; family Fringillidae; genus Serinus; species Serinus canaria. The sequence goes on from NC_066338.1 coordinate 12,139,030, forward strand.
GGCTCTCCCCTGCTCCTGTCACCCCAGTGATGCCACTGTTTGTTTTCTTTTCTCACTTCCCTTCCTCTGTGCTGCTCCTCGGGCTCTGCTCCACTCCTCTCAGCCTGCTGGATGTCAAAGCAGATGAGCAGCCAAGTGGTGACAGCCACAGTTAAAAAAACTTGCAAGAATTCACCCTGAAAACTCTGCTGGGCACTTGAAAGCCCTAAAATGATCCTATTTAACCATGTGAGTGAGGCCCTTATCTGTGCTTCTGCTTTCCATGCTTGCTGCATGAAGCTCCAAGGCTTGTTCTGAGTTATCACTCACCCATGCTGTCAGATTAAAACATACATTGCAGCTAAGAAATGGTAAATTTCTGATTATAATTATATTTTAAGTCTTATTCTGAATTATCCCTCACCCATGCTGTCAGATTAAATCATACATTGCAGCTAAGAAATAGTTAATTTCTGATTATAATTATATTTCAAGTCTTGTTCTGAGTTATCACTCATCCATGGTGTCAGAATAAATCATATAATATATTTTAGTTAAGAAATAGTTAATTTCTGATTATAATTATAGTCAAAGTCTTGTTCTGAATTATCCCTCACCCACAGTGTCAGATTAAATAATATAATATATTGCAGTTAAGAAATAGTTAACTTCTTATAATAATTATATTTCAAGTCTTGTTCTGAATTATCCCTCATCCATGGTGTCAGATTAAACCTTTATATTTTAGTTAAGAAATAGTTAATTTCTGATTATAATTATATTCCAAGTCTTGTTCCGAGTTATCACTCACCCATGTGTCAGATTAAATCATACATTGCAGCTAAGAAATGGTTAATATCTGATTATAACATCTATATTCCAAGTCTTGTTCTGAGTTATCACTCATCCATGTGTCAGAATAAATAATATAATATATTTTAGCTAAGAAATAGTTAATTTCTGATTATGATTATATTCCAAGTCTTGTTCTGAATTATCCCTCATCCATGCTGTCAGATTAAATCATGTAACATACTGCAGCTAGGAAATAGTTAATTTCTGGTTATAATTATAGTCCAAGTCTTGTTCTGAGTTATCCTCATCTATGTGTCAGATTAAATAATACATTGTAGCTAAGAAATAGTTAATTTCTGATTATAATTATATTTCAAGTCTTGTTCTGAGTTATCACTCATCCAAGGTGTCAGAATAAATAATATATTTAATTAAGAAATAGTTAATTTCTGATTATAATTTTAACATCATGTGAAGGGTTGTCTCACCCTTCACATGAGACTGAAAACAAAATAAAAGTTTTTTTCTCGCTTGCCCCATCTCTAGGTCAGAAAAAAGCCTTGATCTGACCCATGGGATTTAGGGTTAATGAAATTTGCTGGACTGAAAAGCACCCAGTCCCAAAGCCCTGCCTGGCTCTCAGGTGAGGAGCAGACACGTCCCCACCACTCCCTACCAAGGAAATCCCATCCAGCCCCCAGCCCCTCAGCTTCTGTACACCTCAAATCCCTCCTGAAATTCTTCTTCCCCCCAAAATGACCTGTGAGGGATCTGAACATCCATTCTGACCCGTGCCACTGATCCAAGGGCTGCTCAGGAGGGATTTCTCCCATGCCAGGCACTCTTTTCACCCCTGGAGCTCCCCCTCATTCCCTGTCACATCCCAAACCCTCTCTGCCCATTTCTGCTCCTCTGCTCCCCCAAAACCAAACTGCCAGACCCAGACATGTCCCCACACCGCTCAGCAATATTAACTGACATTTCCCTCTCTTCATTCCTCTGCTGCTGTTCTGGATGAAAACAAGCTCTCATCTCCTATTTGGAAGGTGAATATTTTTCTTTTGGCTCCTTTCATTGCTTCAGCTCCAAAGGACATGAAAACCAACTCAGCTAAGCGTCAGAAATCCCAGAATATTAATATTAACTCTCCAGAATATTACTATTAACTCTCCAGAATATGACTATTAACTCTCCAGAATATGACTATTAACTCTCCAGAATATGACTATTAACTCTCCAGAATATGACTATTAACTCTGTGGCCTCCCACAGTCCCCTCTCAAACTCCTTGTCTTCTTTTCTTGGCCAAAAAAGACAGAGCACACTCAGAAAAGTGAAATAAAAAGTGAAATAAAAAGTGGAATAAAGCCTGAAAGAATTTCTCTACATCACAGGGGAATCAGGAGCTCAAGGCCCATGGATCACCTGCACAAGCATCCTTAAAATGTTTAGAGATGGAGACATTTCCCAGTCCCCTCTCAAATCCCTTGTCTTCTTTTCTTGGCTAAAAAAGACAGAGCACACTCAGAAAAGTGAAATGAAAAGTGGAATAGAGCCTTAAAGAATTTCTCTGCATCACAGGGGAACAGGAGCTCAAGGCCCCTGGATCACCTGCACAAGAATCCTTAAAATGTTTAGAGATTGAGACATTTCCCAGGAATAAAGTTCCTGTCCCCTCTCAAATTCCTTTTTCTTGGTTAAAAAACACAGACCACACTCAGAAAAAATAAATAAAAAGTGGAATAAAAAGTGGAATAAAGGCTTAAACAACTTCTCTACATCACAATCCTTGAGCAGGGGAAACAGGAGCTCAAGGCCCCTGGATCACCTGCACAAGAATCCTTAAAATGTTTAGAGATTGAGACATGTTCCTGTCTCCTCTCAAACTCCTTGTCTTCTTTTCTTGGCTAAAAAACACAGACCACACTCAGAAAAAATAAAAAAAAAAGTGGAATAAAGCCTTAAAGTATTTCTCTGCATCACAGGGGAACCAGGAGCACAAGGCCCTTGGATCACCTGCACAAGGATCCTTAAAATGTTTAGAGCTGGAGACATTTCCCAGGAATAAAGTTCCTGTTTGCTTGACAGGAGGTAACCAATCAAACTCTTTCCAATCAGAAGCTGCTGGGCTGTTCTTCTGACAGACAGAAATCCCAAGGGATCTGTCTTGTCAGGAAGAATATTCCACAGAAGTGCTGGGAGCAGAGGGAAAGCACCTGGAACAGGACACTGATTTTTTTTTTTTTTTGGGGAAGATAAGCAGAGGACAGACAGGGTAAAACACCCTGGAAAAATGCTCCAGTGGGAGGAAAATTGGGAGGCAGAAATAGAGTTTCTCCTGGTTTTTAAGCTGGCCCCAGCTTTGACTGCAGGTCAGGGATCACAGGGCTGACTTTGGAGGTGCAGGATAATTCTGTTGGTTCTTTATTCATATGCAAATGAAGGCAAAATTGTTAAATCTGCATAACCTACCCAAGGTTCCTCCAGCCTTAGGCTGTGAGTGCCAGCACTGAGGGAAAAGCAGTTTGGGAATTCTCCTGAAATCTTATCCCAGCTGCTACAGGGTGGGCCAGGAGCTCCCTGAGAGCTCTCGACATCCAGGGGATTTTTTTTTGATAAAATCCATTTATTTCTATCCATCCAGTAAAAGATAAGGCTCACAACAAACCAGAACTTCCCTTTGAAATCCTCTGGTTATTCCCAAGCCACACCTGTGCCACAGGTAAGGGCCAAACACAGATTTTGCTTTCTCACAACAATCACAACAGGTCTCATGACAGATTTTTATTTCCCTTTGCAAGCTGGAGATGGGAACTCATGACCTCACTGGAGGGGAAAATGTGTCCACAACAGCACCAGCCCTTCCAATTATTGAATTTTAAAACAGCCAACAATCCCACAGACAACAATATCTATTTTTAAAATACTTTAATTCAGTAACTCCATGTGCTGTTGCCACTTTTCTCTTGTAACAACAGCACTGCCATTTTTACCAATATGTCTGTCTCTTCCACCAAGGAAAAAAACTGCTTTTTATATCCTGCAGGACACTTTAAACTTAAAAAAAAAAAAGAAAGCTTCTTCTGGAAATTGTAACTCAAATTTTGTCACTGGTTATTATCACTCCAACCTTTTTAGGGTGACTGCCTGTAGCAATGAATTCAAGTCCAAAAAGAAGTTGTGGTAATTTTGTCTTTTAAACCAAGATGTTTCAGACTTTAAAAAAAAAAAAGAAAGCCTCTCTTTTATACTCTCAGACAGCTGAGAAAAGCTCTGGGTAAGAACACTTCAGAAGAACTCAAGCAGGCAGACAGATGATGATTTTAGAGCCCTTCTCTCCCCATATGTTCAAGCAGCTGCCAGAATTCCCCTGTTTGCCACAGAGGCACCAGGGATGGTCCCAAGGTCCTCAAGATGACCACAGGATTCACCCCAAACCCCTGGAAAAGAAGGGCAGGTGGAATTTAAACCACTTAGCAAGGACAGCCAAAACAAAACAGCAAAAAGGGGCTGAAAATGAAAATTGAGGAGATTTGAAGGGATGGGGGCAAAGCCACAGGTTGTGTCCCTGCTCGCAGAGCTGGCAGCAGCTCCAGGTTCCCCTGAGTGGCTCCTGACAAGGCAGGAGGGTGAATTCGTGTCCCGAGGCCATGGGATGGAAACCCACATTCCAAGCAGCTTCCAGTTCCCTGCTCCATAATTAACAGGGTGCAGAACCACAAACCAAGGGCCAAAAGCAGGGCTTGGGAAGTCAAGAGACCACGGAAGAGAGGGACGAGGATGGGAACCACATTTTGGGTTTTGATGGATAAGATAAGGGTCAAGCACCTGAACTCAAATTCACGGGCAATAAGGCTCAAATAGGATGAAAAATGTAACGAAATAATAAATAAAACTTCAAGTATAATTTTGGACAAGGAAGATCACAAAGTCTACAAGACACTGACCCAATAAACCAGCCGATATCCCAAAAAACCCCCAAAAAACTCACATCGATATTTGGCAGGGACACCCCCGGCTCCATCCCCCGCCCGTCACTCGGGGCACGACCGGGAAACACCGAACTTCGGGGATGCGCAGCCTGGGGCACGGCCCCGCTCCGCAGGGACCCGGCACCCACCGGGGGCCCCCGGTGCCACCGCAGCCCCCGGTGCCACCGCAGCCCCCGGCCCAGGGCCGAGCGCGGCTCCCCGGCCCCGCCGCCGCTGTCAGCGGGCCCCGCCGCCAGCGGGGATCCCCCGCCCCTCGCCGCGATGCCTGTCAGGGATCCCCCGGTACCTCCCGGTGCCTCCCGGTGCGGCGGGGACTCCCCGGGCCACCCCCGGCTGGCGGGGACCCCCCGCGCCGCTCCCGGTCCGGCTCCACGCTGCGCTCCGGGCCCTGCCGGGGATCCCCCCCCGCCGCCCCCAGGGATCCCCCGCCCTCACCGGGGATCCCCAGCGCTCGCCCCCGCGGCCGGAGCGGGGCTGCGGTGCGGGGCTGCGGGGGGGATACGGCGGAGATGCGGGGGGGGAGCGAGGCGGCCCCGCGGCGGAGCCCAGCGCGCCTCCCCTCCCCCCGGGCCGCGGGCCTGAGGCGGTCCCAGTCCCCGCCCGCTCCTCACCGTGTCAGCGGCAGCGCGGCCGGGGCCGAGCACGGGCTGCTCCGCGCCGCATCCCCGCGGCCGCCCGGGCGCGGACGGGGCCGGGGCGGGACCGGGACCGAGCGGCCGCCGCGGCGGGGCCTGAGCCGAGCGAGGCGGCGGAACCAAAATGGCGGCGGCTCCTGCTCCGCCGCGAGCGAGCGCACGGCCACGCCCCCGCCGCCGGCCACGCCCGCTCCGCGCCCGGCCACGCCCCCAGCGCGGCCACACCCCCGCGGGGCAGAGGGCGCGGCGGCCACGCCCCCGTCTTAACCACGCCCTGAAGATTTAGCCACGCCCATAAACCACGCCCTTTATTATCCCGGCCACGCCCACCGGGAAAAGGGCTCGGGAAAGGGGAAAAGAGGGGAAGGAAAAGGGGAATTTTTGCCCCAAAACGATGCAGGTGGTTTGTTCATCCTCAAATCCATCTTTGGCCGAATGCCACACCCGCGCGCTTGCCGGGTCTGGGTCGTTAAACTCTTCGTGTGAATGTGGAATCGTGGGATCTTCAGGGGTTGGGATGGACCTCAAAGGTCATTTAGGCTCAACACTCCTGCCCTGGGCAGGGACATCTCCCACCAGACCAGGTCACTCAAGGCTTGTCCATCCCTTCCAGTGATGCAGGGGCAGCCTCTGCCAGGGCCTCCCCACCCTCACAGGAAGGAATTCCTTCCTAATACCTGACCTAACTTCTCCCTCTGTCAATTTGTACCCATCACCCCTCGTCCTCTCACTACAGTTCCTGATGAAGAGTCCCTCTCCATCTCCCTGGAGCTCCTTTTAGACCCTGCTCTTCTCCAGACTGAATATTCCCAGCTCTCCCACCCTTTTCGTGACGTTGTTGTCCCCACTGGACCTCCCGCAACAATTCCACACCCTTGGTATTTTGGGAATGATGCTCACAATATCTGATGGGAATTACTACAACCATTTGTAATTGCTGCTAAAAAGTGGTTTAAAACATTGTCTACCAGAAGTAGGAAAAATTAATTTAAAGATTAATTGTATATGCAATATGTATACACAAAACCCAAATGAACAAAATTCCCTGGGACTAAAACACCCACAGCAAAAAGAAACTTGAGGTCTTTGCAGAAGCAGAGATTTAAGTTGTCAATACCTGAAAACCTGGCAATGAAACCACAAACAGCGAATTGCTCTTGCACCACGCATGCAAAATTCAATCCTGAGGATCCAGATGACTCCTCAGCAATGAAAACCAGCCTGTCCCCGAGCCAGCCCTGGGCCCTGGAGGCCAAGAAAATACTGGCCTGGGTGAGGAAGAGCATTCCCAGCAGGTCAGGGAGTGAGCTGGGCAGTGCTGAACCTCTGCAGGGCTGTGCCCAGCTCGGGCACCCTCAGCACAGCAGGGACAGGCAGCTCCTGCAGGGTGACAAAGATGGGCCTGGAGGGTCCCTGCCCAGGAAAGGCTGAGGGGGCTGGGGCTGCTCAGCCTGGAGAGGAGCCCCAGGGAGAGGGCTCAGCCCTGGCTGTGCCTGGGTGTCCCCAGGTGTCCCTGGGTGTCCCTGGGTTTCCATGAGTGTCCCCAGGTGTCTCTGAGTGTCGCTGGGTTTCCATGAGTGTCCCCAGGTGTCCCTGGGTGTCACTGTCTGTTCCTGGGTGTCCCTGGCTGTGCCCAGGTGTCCTTGGGTGTCCCTGGGTGTCTCTGAGTGTCCCCAGATGTCCCTGGGTGTCCCTGTCTGTCTGTTCCAGTCTGTCCCAGTCTGTCCCAGTCTGTCCCTGGGTATCCCTGTCTGTCCATGAGTGTCCCTGGGTGTCCCAGTCTGTCCCCAGATGTCCCTGGGTGTCTCTGGGTATCCCTGTGTGTCCCAGTCTGTCTGTCCTGGTCTGTCCCAGTCTATCCCAGTCTCTTCCTGTCTGTCTGTCCCTGTGTCTGTCTGTCCCAGTGTGCCGAGGTCAGGGCAGCCCCAGGCTCTGCTCCAGGCCCAGCCATGGCCCCAGAGCCACCTGTGCCCACCTGTGCCCTGGGATGGCCCTGTCTGGGGAGCCCAGAGCCACCTGTGCCCACCTGTGCCCTGGGATGGCCCTGCCCGCACAGGGCGGTGCCCCCAGATGTGTCCCCAGATGTGCCCCACAGCTCTCCCTCCCATCCCGGCGCTCTGATTTCATTCGCCCATTTCTGCAAACCTGCCCACAAACCCGAAGGACGAAATCAATTAAACAAATGAACGCCGCTCCTACAGAACCGCCGCCATCGAGGCCACGCCCACAGCCACGCCCACGCGGTCACGCCCTTCAGAACCACGCCTCTTTTGTCCCTCAGCGCTTCCCGTAGCGGCGCCGTCATCGCGGCGGGAGCGGCCCCGGTGAGTGCGGGGGCACCGCGGTGGCACCGCGGGCCCTTCGGTCACACCGCGGCTCCCTCGGGGGCACGGCCGCGCCCTCCCGCTCCCCCCGGGGCCGCCCCAGAACGGCCGAGCCGCTCTGACCCCCGGTGTGACCGGGAATGGGGAACGGAGCCGGGCGGGCGGCACGTGGGGGGCACCGGCGGGGACCGGGCCGCGCTCGGTGCGCGGAGACCGCGGGTTGGTTTTGTTTGATCGGGACAAACGGGGCGTTCTGGCCGCTGTAAATGCCCAGGGTCTGGTGGTAAACCCACGGGAATCCACGCGTGGTGCTCCCGGTGCTCTCCCGCTGCACCGGGGCTGTGCTGGCCCGGCCCCGGTGCGCTCAGGGCCGCGCGTTCCGTCCCTTCCCCCGGGGCTGAGCCCCAAAGCTGCGCTGGTCGTTCAGGGCTTCTGTCAGAATGCTCAAAATTAACCCCAGCTTTTAAAAGGAGTCAGCAGTAAATTTAAAAATAAAATAAAAATCAGCAGGAAATTGAAAAGCACGAACAGAATTCAGGTTTTGTGACTCCTTAATTGCCCTGGCTGTGTCTGGAAATGAACATTTCCCGTCCCTGCTTTCTTTGCAGCCAAAGCTGATGTGCAATCACTGGGATGTGCAGGGTTTCTCAGCAAAGGGTGTAAAATATCCCAAATTCCCTCTTGACTCCTGAAATAGCAGGGCTGGGGGGTTATTTTAACACGTTTATTTCTTTCTTTATTGAGCTGAAGGGATGAAAACTCCAATTTAGTTTAGTTCGGTAACAGCAAATGCTCTTCTGTGCAGGTGAGCCAGCTTTGTTTGGCTCCCCAGGTCCAGCGAGGCAGCAGCTCCTCCTGAGGAATTCAGGGAATTCATTCTCCTTACTGCACACAGGAACTCCCCCAGCATCCCTGCTAGGCAATATAAGCATTTTCTCCTTGGGAGGTTCTGGGGAAAAAGCCCCTGATAAAGGGGATTAAAAAAAAAAAATTAAGATTTTATTTTCCATTAAGCTATTCCATTAAAATGTTAAAATTTAATTTTAACAGATTTTAAAAATTGAATATTTTCATTTAAAACTATTTATAAGTTGTATTTTAATGTCATTGGGCTATTATTATTATTATTAGTAAACAATTCCATTTAAAATGTTAAAATTTAATTTTAACATATTTTAAAAATTGAATATTTTCATGTAAAACTATTTATAATTTTTATTTTAATGTCATTGGGCTATTATTATTATTATTATCAAACTATTCCATTAAAATGTTAAAATTTAATTTTAACATATTTTAAAAATTGAATATTTTCATGTAAAACTATTTATAAATTTGATTTTAATGTCATTGTATTATTATTTATTTTTTTTTTTTAATTATTTAATAATAGTTTTTCTAAGCAAGTGGTGCTGACCACCACTCTGAGTCCCTGCAGAGCTCTGACACTTGCTCTCAATTATTTCTGTGCTTTGTCATGAAGGTCTTTCAACACAAAATTCTCTCTCAGCATAAAATAATCCGGCATAATAAAAAAAAATTAAAATATCCACTTTTGCTCCTGCAGGAAAATGCTGAGGAGCCTGAGAGGACTCGTGTGCCGTTCTCTGAAGGTGAGTCCTGCTGGAGCCTGGTGCTCTTTCTGATATTTTGATTTTCCTGTGGCCTGGAGTGACAATTTTCAGCCCTAAAAAAGGAGTGAACTGAGGAAAGGGCAGATCCAGCATTCCCCCATTTCCCTGGGGGCAGAGGGAGCCTGGCTGCAGTCAGGGCTCTGAAACCCTGCCCCTTCCATTCCCGTGTTCCTCAGCAATCAGGGATTACTCCCCCTGCTCTGCACGGCTGGGATGTGCAGGGGAGCAGCCCACCAGCCTTGCACAGGTGCTGCTGGCAGGAGTTTTGCCCAAAACCCCAGAATTGTGGCATAGCCCGAGCTGGAAGGATCATGGCAGCAATCCCCCCTGTGCTGGGAGCCCCTGGCAGCCTTGGGGCTGTGCCCAGCACTCTCTGGGAGGAGAATCTTTGATTTTATTTTCATTTTCTGAGCCAAACCTGGCTTGGTGCTGGGGGTGGGTGTGGTGCCACACTCTGTGCCACCCAAGAGCCTCCTTTAGCCCGGAACAGCAGCAGGAGCTCGTGGAGCAGGTCTGGAGTGGATTCCTGATGGAGCAGGGTTCCAGCTGTGTGGTCTGCTGCCTTTTCCAGCTGTTCCCCTCCAGAGCAGGCACCTGGTGCAGCTCTGGCTGGGCAGTGCTTCCCTTCCTGGGCAGGCTGTGGGAGCAGCCCGGGATCCCCGGGGATCCCTGGGACAATGGGAACAGCCCGGGATCCCCAGGGATCCCTGGGACATTGGGAACAGCCTGGGATCCCTGGGACATGGGGAACGGCCTGGAGATCCCTGGGACATTGGGAACAGCCCAGAGATCCCTGGGGCATTGGGAACAGCCTGGGATCCCTGGGACATTGGGAACAGCCTGGGATCCCTGGGACATGGGGAACAGCCCGGGATCCCTGGGACATTGGGAACAGCCCAGAGATCCCTGGGGATCCCTGGGACAATGGGAACAGCCCAGAGATCCCTGGGACATTGGGAACAGCCCGGGATCCCTGGGACATTGGGAACAGCCCGGGATCCCTGGGACAATGGGAACAGCCCAGGATCCCTGGGACATGGGGAACAGCCTGGGATCCCTGGGACATTGGGAACAGCCTGGGATCCCTGGGACATGGGGAACAGCCCGGGATCCCTGGGACAATGGGAACAGCCCGAGATCCCTGGGACATTGGGAACAGCCAGGGATCCCCAGGGATCCCTGGGACATTGGGAACAGCCCGGGATCCCTGGGACATTGGGAACAGCCCGGGATCCCTGGGACATGGGGAACAGTCCGGGATCCCTGGGACATTGGGAACAGCCCTGGATCCCTGGGACATGGGGAACAGCTCGGGATTCCCGGGAAGGTGCGGGAACAGCTCGGGATTCCCGGGAAGATGCGGGAACAGCTCGGGATCCCCGGGAAGGTGCGGGAACAGCTCGGGATTCCCGGGAAGGTGCGGGAACAGCTCGGGATTCCCGGGAAGATGCGGGAACAGCTCGGGATTCCCGGGAAGATGCGGGAACAGCTCGGGATTCCCGGGAAGGTGCGGGAACAGCTCGGGATTCCCGGGAAGGTGCGGGAACAGCTCGGGATTCCCGGGAAGGTGCGGGAACAGCTCGGGATTCCCGGGAAGGTGCGGGAACAGCTCGGGATGCCCGGGAAGGTGCGGGAACAGCTCGGGATTCCCGGGAAGGTGCGGGAACAGCTCGGGATTCCCGGGAAGGTGCGGGAACAGCTCGGGATTCCCGGGAAGGTGCGGGAACAGCTCCACCTCCCGGCTCGGCACTCCAGGTTCATCTCGGGCACCACGTGATGATTTCGCTGCCATTTCAGGGATCCCGGAGAGGCGGCTCCGGTCCTTTGGCAGATGGGAAAACAGCCCCAGATCCGCTCCTCGCTCCGGGGACACGGAGATGGAGCGGCCGTGGGGATGGGGATGGGCTGGGGGTGGCTGTGCAGGGCTCTGTGGATGTTCCTGGAGTTCCAGAGCTCAGGGATGAGCTGGGGGTGGCTGTGCAGGGCTCTGTGGGTGTTCCTGGAGTTCCAGAGCCCAGGGATGGGCTGGGGGTGGCTGTGCAGGGCTCTGTGGATGTTCCTGGATTTCCAATTCCCAGGGATGGGCTGGGGGTGGCTGTGCAGGGCTCTGTGGGTGTTCCTGGAGTTCCAGAGCCCAGGGATGGGCTGGGGGTGGCTGTGCAGGGCTCTGTGGGTGTTCCTGGAGTTCCAGAGCCCAGGGGTGGCTGTACAGGGTTGTCTGGATGTTCCTGGAGTTCCAGAGCTCAGGGATGGGCTGGGGGTGGCTGTGCAGGGCTCTGTGGGTGTTCCTGGAGTTCCAGAGCTCAGGGATGAGCTGGGGGTGGCTGTGCAGGGCTCTGTGGATGTTCCTGGAGTTCCAGAGCCCAGGGATGGGCTGGGGGTGGCTGTGCAGGGCTCTGTGGGTGTTCCTGGAGTTCCAGAGCTCAGGGATGGGCTGGGGGTGGCTGTGCAGGGCTCTGTGGGTGTTCCTGGAGTTCCAGAGCTCAGGGATGGGCTGGGGGTGGCTGTGCAGGGCTCTGTGGATGTTCCTGGAGTTCCAGAGCCCAGGGATGTGCTGGGGGTGGCTGTGCAGGGCTCTGTGGATGTTCCTGGAGTTCCAGTTCCCAGGGGTGGCTGTACAGGGTTGTCTGGATGTTCCTGGAGTTCCAGAGCTCAGGGATGGGCTGGGGGTGGCTGTGCAGGGCTCTGTGGGTGTTCCTGGAGTTCCAGAGCCCAGGGATGTGCTGGGGGTGGCTGTGCAGGGATCTGTGGGTGTTCCTGGAGTTCCAGAGCCCAGGGGTGGCTGTACAGGGTTGTCTGGATGTTCCTGGAGTTCCAGAGCTCAGGGATGGATGCTGAGCTTTTGTTCATGAGGAAGGACCGAGCTCCTTGCTGCTCTAAACTCAGTATATAATTTCAATATATAACCTCAGGGTGTAAAATGCTGCAGCAGGGCTGTCCTGAGCCGTCTGTGGGCAGTTTGAATTGTGGATTTTGTAAATGGAAATTTTTTGGTGTAGTTTAAGTCTGTGTCTCAGGGCACCACTCACTGCCTGTGTTGATTTTGTAGCACCTCAGGCTGGAGAAATTCCCTCTCCAGTGCCTGGGAGCTGCTGCCACACCCACAGCCCGCAGGGCCAAACTTCCAAAGTGCCCAAAGTTTAATTTAAACCCTAATTACAGTGCCCTAGAAGTGGTTTTTAGCTTATCAACTTTAACTACACTGTGTTGTAAAGAGTTTAAAACAATCATCTAAAATTTCCCCTGGTGAGTCTTAATGCAATGAATTTTTCATAGTTGTGTTTCTCCAAAGTATTTAATCTTATTTGCAAAGCCATCTTTTAAAACTTATTTCTGGTTTAGAAATAATAGAACTTATTTCTGGCTTAGTTTCTCACTCAGCAGTGTCTGTCCTGTTCCATAACATTTCTAAATCAGCATTTCTTAGCCTGTATTTGTGTGTAAACTTTGAGATATGTGAACCTCCTGTCAGGTTTTAAGAATTTTCTAATTACAAATCATTGTAAACATAAAAATAATGTTTAACATTACAGAGCAGTTTCTATTTTAACATTATCACCTAAAAATTTATTTAACACACTACTTAAGAACATTAATAAATGTTTATTTTTATGTTTACAGGTATTATATTAATGTTTAACATTACAGCACAGTTTCTATTTTAACATTATCACCTAAAAATTTATTTACCACACTACTAAAGAGCATTAATACATGATTATATTAAACATGTATTAATGTTCTTGTAAACATAAAAATAATGTTTAACATTACAGCAGTTTCTATTTTAACTTTATAACCTAAAATTTATTTAGCACACTACTTGAGGACATTAATACATGTTTAATATAATCCATGTAAACATAAAAATAATGTTTAACATTATACATTGTTTCTATTTTAACTTTATAACCTAAACATTTATTTAGCACACTACTGAAGAACATTAATAAATATAATACCTGTAATATAATTTTTAATATAATTAATATAATGTTTAATATAATACCTGTAAAAATAAAAATGTTTAACATTACAGCACAGTTTCTATTTTAACTTTATAACCTAAAAATTTATTTAACACACTACTTAAGAACATTAATACATGTTTAATATAATACCTGTAAACATAAAATAATGTTTAACATTACAGCACAGTTTCTATTTTAACTTTATTACCTAAAACTACATTTAACACACTACTTAATTAATACATGTTTAATATAATCCCTGTAAACATAAAAACAATGTTTAACATTACAGCACAGTTTCTATTTTAACTTTATAACCTAAAACTACATTTACCACACTACTTAAGAACATTCATACATGTTTAATATAATACCTGTAAACATAAAAATAATGTTTAACATTACAGACAGTTTCTATTTTAACTTTATAACCTTAAACTTTATTTACCACTCTACTTAAGAACATTAATACAGAAAATTACTTCAGAAAATTACTTTAAAAATGAATAAAAAGTTCCTGATGTTCTCCCAAAGACCTGAAATGTTCATTTTAATGTGTTTCCCACCCTGCTGTCCCCTCAGCTGCACGGTGGCCGTGCCCTGCCCAGGGCTGGCCTGAGCTCTGTGCCCAGCCAGGATGTCCCAGCAGGGACAGCGCCAGGGATTTTCCACACCAGCGAGAGCGACCCGGTGAGTGACGGCCACCAGGGCCACCCTGCTGCCACCACTGTCCCCTGCTGCCACCAGGGCCACCCTGCTGCCACCAGTGTCCCCTGCTGCCACCAGTGTCCCCTGCTTCCACCAGGGCCACCCTGCCCTGCCACCAGTGTCCCCTGGCTGTGAGGGGGATAAAAACCCCACCCCAGATGAGCTCAGCCCAGCTCTGAGCACCCCAGCTCCAGCCTGACACCGTCTGTCTGTCTGCCTGTCTGCCTGTCTCTCTGTCTGCTTGTCTCTCTGTCTGTCTGCCTGTCTCTCTGTCTGCCTGTCTCTCTGTCTGCTTTCTCTGTCTGCTGCCTGTCTCTCTGTCTCTCTGTCTGTCTGCCTGTCTCTCTCTGTCTGCCTGTCTCTCTGTCTGTCTGCCTGTCTCTCTGTCTGTCTGCCTGTCTCTCTGTCTGCCTGTCCCTCCGTCTGTCTGTCTCTCTGTCTGTCTGCCTGTCTCTCTGTCTGCCTGTCTCTCTCTCTGTCTGCCTGTCCCTCCGTCTGTCTGTCTCTCTCTCTGTCTGCCTGTCTCTCTCTCTGTCTGCCTGTCTCTCTGTCTGTCTGCTTGTCCCTCTGTCTGCCTGTCTCTCTGTCTGCCTGTCTCTCTGTCTGTCTCTCTCTCTGTCTGCCTGTCTCTCTGTCTGCCTGTCTCTCTGTCTGCCTGTCTCTCTCTCTGTCTGCCTGTCTCTCTGTCTGCCTGTCTCTCTGTCTGCCTGTCTCTCTGTCTGCCTGTCTCTCTGTCTGCCTGTCCCTCCGTCTGCCTGTCTCTCTGTCTGTCTGCCTGTCTGTCTGCCTGTCTCTCTGTCTCTCTGCCTGTCCCTCCGTCTGTCTGTCTCTGTCTGTCTGCCTGTCTCTCTGTCTGCTTGTCTCTCTGTCTGCCTGTCTCTCTCTCTGTCTGCCTGTCCCTCCGTCTGTCTGTCTCTCTGTCTGGAGCACAGAACGAGGGCAGGGAATGAACGGGAGGAGCCCTCCAGGTCCTTTTTGCTGCTGCTGTGTCATTGGAGCCTCTCGGGTTCCTCCGGGGTCTCCATGGCAACGGCAGCAGGATGCTCTGCCACGTGACCCCGCCGTGTCTCCACCAGATGGCCACCATTGTCCCCACTGTCCTGGGCCTGCTTTGGGGTTGCCAGGCAACCAGCACTGGCATCCTGGCTGGTCCCTGACCTTGGCCAGCTCAGCCTGCCCGGGGCCCCCCAGCTCCTGCACAGTCCCGTGGCAATGGGGCTGACAGAGCCACTGAACCCCACTTTTCCAGCTGAGTTTGTCCTACCCTGCCATCAGCAAAGCTCCAGGTGATCCAGGTGGGGATAAATGACCCACCTGGGGTAGGAGAGTGCAGGAATTTGCCCAAAGTCGATGAAGCTGAGGATGGAAAAGGGCTCTGGAGTCCTTCCCTGGTGCAGAACCTCGGGTGCTGTGTGCAGCACGTGCAGGAGAAGCCACAGGCTGAAACAAGCTTGGGAAAAAGAAGTTTTTCACCCTCCTTTTGAACACCAGGGTTTAACATTTCCCCCCTGTTGTGAGGATTTCCTGACCAGTGAACCCTCCCCAGGTTTGGCAGCTCCAGCAGCCCAGCCCTTTGCTGAAGTTCCCAAATTTCCTAGAAATCATTCCTGGGATCAGGAATTCCTCAAATCCTGCAGCTGTGCCGAGGTCAAGCACAGAGTGCAGGACAGCCTGGCCTGTCCTGGGTGTCCCAGGGAGGGGTGGAAGGGGCAGAAGGTGACAGCAGAGATGCATTTTGTGCTGAAAGGCTGCACATCTGTCCTGAAGAAGGGAATCCTGAAAATTCATGGATATGCACCAGAGCTTCCAGCAGTGCTCCAGGAAGAGCCCAGCAAGAACTGGGAAAAGCCAAATATTCCTGGCCAGGCAGGCAGAAGAAACCTGCACACAAAAATGCTGGCACCTAAAATCAAGAAAAGGAGGAAATTATTGTATTTGGTGTTTGCATGGCAGTTTTTAAATACAACAGGAATCAAGAGGAGGAAATCCATGGGGGGAAAAAATGCAGAAAGCAGAGCAGGACAAGATCTGAGCTTCAAAGATTAACACAAACCTGCTAAAAATCACCCAGGGAAGGCTGCAGAGGAGTCTCTGATGAGACAAGACACAAAAAAGCATGATTTGAGCAAGAGGAAATAAGTGCTTTGGCAGGAAAAGAGAATAATGAAGGGGAAAAGCAGGCAAAATTAAAATTAAATTCTCAGTGACAACAGCTTCTCAGTGTCATTGTGAGACCTGCAGGGTGAACACCACAAATAAATGCACCAGAAATAAATGCAGCAGGATCCAAACTGAGGTCACCACAAGGGACTGGGAATTATCACCCTGGAAAAGAAATTAAAGAGTTTTTGCACCTCCAGCCCCAGTGACCAAATGGGAATCACTGCTGGGAGGCTGAAAACATCCTTGTGTCCCAGGAGGAAGTGACAGTGCCAGCAGCAGGGACCCAGAGGGTGCCACACCTGTGCCAAGGTGTGGGGAGGTCGATCCGTGGTGTCCCCAGCTCACCACAGGTTGGGCACGAGCTCAGGGAGTCCCTTCCCTGCTTGGTGCCAGGTGGGATCTCCTTTCTCTCCCCTGGAGATGCCAGGCAGTGCCAGCCGTGTCCTCACCCCACAGCTCCTGCTCTGTTCCTTTTGTTGTTACTCCTCTTGCTCTGCCCCAGGGAGAGGACATGGCCTGAGACTGGGCATGGCCTGCCTGTGCCACCCTGCCTGTGCCACCCTGCCAGGCCACCCGTGTCCAGGACAGGCACCACCCAGTGCCAGCTGCCCTTGTCCCTGCCAGGGTGCCAATTGCCCTTTCCAGGGTCCCAATTCCCCTTTCTCAGATGCCAATTCCCCTTTCCAGGTGCCAACTGCCCTCTCTCAGATGCCAATTCCCCTTTCCCAGATGCCAGTTCCCCTTTCCCAGATGCCAATTCCCCTTTCCAGGTGCCAGCTGCCCTTTCCCTGATGCCAACTGCTCTTTCCCAGATGCCAATTGCCCTTTTCTCTTCCAGGGTGCCAATTGCCCTTTCCAGGGTCCCCATTCCCCTCTCCCAGATGCCAGTTGCCAATTCCAGATGCCAGTTCCCTTTTCCCAGATGCCAATTGCCCTTTCCCAGATGCCAACTGCCCTTTTCTCTTTCAGAGTCCCAATTCCCCTTTCCCAGTTGCCAGCTGCCCTTTCCCAGATGCCAGTTCCCCTCTCCCAGATGCCAATACCCCTCTCCCAGGTGCCAGCTGCCCTTTCCCAAGTGCCAGCTGCCCTTCCCAGATGCCAATCCCTCTCCCAGATGCCAATCCCTCTCCCAGGTGCCACTGCCCTCTCCAGAGCCAATCCCCTCTCCCAGATGCCATCCCTCTCCCAGATTGCCAGCTGCCCTCTCCCAGATGCCAGTGTCCCTCCCCGATGCCAATCCCTCTCCAGGTGCCACTGCCCTCTCCCAGGGCCCCTTCCCATCCTCCCCCAGGGCCAGTCCCTCTCCCAGGTTGCCAGCTGGCCCCCTCTCCCAATGCCAGTGCCCTCTCCCAGTGCACTGCCCTCTCCCAGGTGCCAGCTCCCGTCCCAGGTGCCAGCTGCCCTTCCCAGATGCCAATCCCTCTCCCAGGTGCCAGCTGCCCTTCCCAGATGCCAGTCCCTCTCCCAGGTGCCAGCTGCCCCTCTCCCAGATGCCAGTCCCTGTCCCAGGTGCCAGCTGCCCCTCTCCCAGATGCCAATCCCTCTCCCAGATGCCAATCCCTCTCCCAAGTGCCAGCTGCCCTTTCCCAGATGCCAGTCCCTCTCCCAGATGCCAATCCCTCTCCCAGTGCCAGCTGCCCTCTCCCAAGTGCCAGCTGCCCCTCTCCCAGATGCCAGTCCCTCTCCCAGGTGCCAGCTGCCCCTCTCCCAGATGCCAGTCCCTGTCCCAGGTGCCAGCTGCCCCTCTCCCAGATGCCAGTCCCTCTCCCAAGTGCCAGCTGCCCCTCTCCCAGATGCCAGTCCCTGTCCCAGATGCCAATCCCTCTCCCAGATGCCAGCTGCCCTCTCCCAGGTGCCAGCTGCCCCTCCCAGGTGCCAGTCCCTGTCCCAGGTGCCAGCTGCCCCTCTCCCAGATGCCAGTCCCTGTCCCAGGTGCCAGCTGCCCCTTCTCTTGCAGGCCAGGCACTCGGAGCAGCACGAGGGCCGTCTGTACAGCATCCCCCTGGAGGAGCTGAGGGCTGTGTTCCCCCAGGGGCTGCCCCATCGCTTCCAGCAGCAGGTACTGCCCTCAGGCTGCCCAGGGGGGCACTGCCCTGCACCCCTGGCAGTGCCCAGGGCCAGCCTGGGGGGGGTTGGAGCACCCTGGGCTGGTGGGATGGACCCGAAGGTGCCACCCAGCCCAAACCATGGCATGGCTGAGTGGGCAGAGCCAGATCCACTGGGGACTGGGGGGTTCTCCTGGTGGGATCAGAGAGAGCAGGAATTCCCTGTCCTGGGGTGTTTGCAGCATCCAAAAGAGAGGAGAAAACCACCCAGAGCAGCAGCAGAAGAGTTTGAGGGGTCCCCCTTGGGCACCTTTCATTGAGGGGTTCTCATCTGTAACATCCAAGTACAAAATGAATCACAGAAATATTTTCTAAATGAATTCTAGAAATATTTTCTAAATGAATCACAGAAATATTTTCTAAATGAATTCCAGAAATATTTTCTAAATGAATCACAGAAATATTTTTTAAATGAATTCCTGAAATATTTTCTAAATGAATCACAGAAATATTTTCTAAATGAATTCCAGAAATATTTTCTAAATAAATTCCAGAAATATTTTCTAAATGAATTCCAGAAATAATTTCTAAATGAATTCCGCAAATAATTTCTAAAGCTGGGGGTGCTGGGAGCCTGCAGGCAGGTTGGGAGCAGGGCTGGGGCCAGGTTGGTGCCAGGGCTGGGGCCAGGTTGGTGCCAGGGCTGGGGCCAGGTTGGTGACAGGGCTGGGGCCAGGTTGGTGCCAGGGCTGGGGCCAGGTTGGTGACAGGGCTCCTTTCCAGGAGCAGGGCTGGGGCCAGGTTGGTGACAGGGCTCCTTTCCAGGAGCAGGGCTGGGGCCAGGTTGGTGACAGGGCTCCTTTCCAGGAGCAGGGCTGGGGCCAGGTTGGTGACAGGGCTGGGGCCAGGTTGGTGACAGGGCTGGGGCCAGGTTGGTGACAGGGCTCCTTTCAGGAGCGGCTGGGCAGGTTGGTGACAGGGCTGGGGCCAGGTTGGTGACAGGGCTGGGGCCAGGTTGGTGACAGGGCTCCTTCCCAGGTGACAGGGCTGGGGCCAGGTTGGTGACAGGGCTGGGGCCAGGTTGGTGACAGGGCTGGGGCCAGGTTGGTGACAGGGCTGGGGCCAGGTTGGTGACAGGGCTCCTTTCCCAGGTCCAGACCTTTAACGAGGCGCGGCTGATGGTGCGGAGGCCGGCGCTGGAGATCCTGGCCTGCCTGAAGGGCTCCAACTTTGCCCACCCTGCTGTCAGATATGTGATCTGTATCCTTCACCTGGAGGGGGAGAAACACCAGGAATTCCTGCAGGGACAGGGTGGTGGTGGGCCTGAGCTGCTCCAGTCTCCAGGAGGTGGAGATGAAAATGAAAAATCATTCCTGTGATTTTCATCTGTGACTTCCAAGCACAAAATGAATTCCTGTCACTGACAGGTTCTAGAAAAATCCTTTCCTTAGGAATTGTTCCTCCTGAGGAGCTGAGAGGCCTCAGGAACAAAATGCAAACAATTCTTATCTGCTGCTGGGGGATGCAACAGCAATCTGGGATTGGTCTCATGTGATTGTTTTTAATTAATGGCCAATTCATTGATTGGTCTCATGGAATTGTTTTTAATAATGGCCAATCCCAGTCCAGCTGTCCAGGCTGTCTCAGTCAGTCCCAGCCTTTGTTATTCATTCCTTTTCTATTCTTAGCCAGCCTTCTGCTGAAATCCTTTCTTTTGTTCTTTTGGTATAGTTTTAATATAATATAGATCATAAAATCATAAACCAAACCTTCTGAGCATGGAGTCAGGACTCTCATCTCTTCCCTCATCCTGTGAACATTGTCACAAATTACAGAAATATTTTGTAAATGAATTTTAGAAATATTTTTTGAATGAATTACAGAAATACTTTCTATATGAATTACAGGAATATTTTGTAAATGAATTTCAGAAATATTTTCTAAAGGAATTACAGAATTATTTTGTAAATGAATTACAGAAATATTTTGTGAATGAATTTCAGAAATATTTCTAAAGGAATTACAGAATTATTTTGTAAATGAATTACAGAATATTTTGTGAATGAATTCGGAAATATATTCTAAAGGAATTACAGAATATTTTCTGAATGAATTTTAGAATATTTTCTGTATGAATTACGGAAATATTTTCTAAATGAATTTACTAGAATATGTTTTCTGAATGAATTACAGAAATATTTTCTGAATGAATTACAGAAATATTTTCTAATGAATTACAGAAATATTTTTAATGAATTCCAGAAATATTTTCTGATTGAATTCCAGAAATATTTTCTATTGAATTCCAGAAATATTTTCTGAATGAATTTCAGGAATATTTTCTGAATGAATTTCAGGAATATTTTCTAAATGAAATTTCAAGAACTATTTTCTGAATGAATTACAGAAATATCTTCTAAATAAATTACAGAAATATTTTCTATATGAATTTCAGGAATATTTTCTATATGAATTTCAGGAATATTTTCTATATGAATTACAGGAATATTTTCTATATGAATTACAGAATCTTTCTAAATGAATTACGATTTCTGAATGAATTTCAGAATATTTTCTGAATTAATTCCAGAACTATTTTCTATATGAATTCCAGAACTATTTTCTGAATGAATGTCAGGAATATTTTCTGAATGAATTCCAGAAATCTTTTCCATGGCTGTGCTGTAGCTGAGGCACAGCCAAGGCCCAGCAATGCTCTCCATGTTCAGAAGGTTTCACAGCTGGTTTTATTCTGCCATTCCTGCCTTTACCCATCCCTGGGCTCTGGGCACTTCAGGGAGCTCAGAGCTTGGATTCTTTCCTTATTCCTGCTCCTGGCACAGAGCTTCAGACAGGGGCAGCACAGGGGGCAGGGGCTCCTCAGCCCTGCCCAGCAGGGTGGGCACAGGCACAAGGAGCTCCTGGCTCTGCTGGGTGAAATGCCAGCCTTGCCTTGGCAGCCCTGGGCTCCCTTCCTGCCCTGCTGGGCAATCCCAGCCAAGCACAAACTGAAATGGTGTCTCAGACTTTCCTTGACAGCCTGGAGATGGGGAGAGAGGAACAGGCAAGACCCTGACCCTGTGCCACGTGGTTCACTACTGCTCCAGGCAGGGCTGGCTGGTGCTGCACGTCCCAGATGGTGAGAAAAGCAGGGCTGGCACCACAGCCAACACCAAAAGGAGCTGGGGGACATCCCACACAACCTACCCTTGTTTGTCCATAGTGGAAACACAAAACATAAACCACAAAACATAAAACACAAAAAACCCCAAATAAAACAGAGCATAATCAGTTATTTTCACTGCTCACACATCCTTTGGGCCAGTTTGGTTTTCTCCATTGTTAATGAGCATGGGAAGAGATTGTTTGGGAGCTGTAGGACATCCCACCACAATCTATCCTTGTTTTTCCATAGTGGAAACATAAAACACAAAATATAAAACACAACTAATTATGCTCTGTTTTATTTGGGGTTTTTTCATTTTCACTGCTCACACATCCTTTGGACCAGTTTGGTTTTCTCCCATTGATAACAAGCATGGGAAGAGATTGTTTGGGGTCTGTAGGACATCCCACACAACCTACCCTTGTTGTTCCATAGTGGAAACACAAAACATAAACCACAAAACGTAAAACACAAAAAATCCCAAATAAAGTAGAGCATAATTAGTTATTTTCACCTGCTCACACATCCTTTGGGCCAGTTTGGTTTTCTCCCATGAGCATGGGAAGAGATTGTTTGGGAGCTGTAGGATATCCCACACAACCTACCCTTGTTTGTCCATAGTAGAAAAGGCTCATAAATCACAAAACCCCAAATAAAGTAGAGCATAATCAGTTATTTTCACTTCTCACACATCCTTTGGACCAGTTTGGTTTTCTCCATTGATAACAAGCATGGGAAGAGATTGTTTGGGGTCTGTAGAACATCCCACACAACCTACCCTTGTTGTTCCATAGTGGAAACACAAAACATAAACCACAAAACGTAAAACACAAAAAATCCCAAATAAAGTAGAGCATAATTAGTTATTTTCACTGCTCACACATCCTTTGGGCCAGTTTGGTTTTCTCCATTGCTAACAAGCATGGAAGGAGATTGGGAGCTGTAGGATATCCCACACAACCTACCCTTGTTTGTCCATAGTGGAAAAGGCTCATAAATCACAAAACCCCAGATAAAACAGAGCCTAATTAGTTATTTTCACCTGCTCACACATCCTGTGAGCCAGTTTGGTTTTCTCCATTGTTAACAAGCATGGGAAGAGATTTTGGGGTAAGTTTGGGGTCTGTGTGGCCTCCTCTGATCCTGAAGGAGCAGGAAGGATGTTCTGGTTCTCCAGGAAGGATGGAGCTGCATCCAGCCCTGGGGTCCCAGAGGATGACCCTGTGGGAATGAATCCAGAGGATTCCAAGGTGGTCAGAGGGATCAGGGGGGCAGCTCTGCTCTGAGGAGAGAGTTGGGATTGCTCAGCCTGGAGAAGGAAAGGCTCTGGGTTTATCTGACTGTGACCTTCCAGGACCTAACGGGACTGCAAGAAAAATGGAGAGAGGATGTTTGCAAGGGATTGGAGGGACAGGACAGGGGGGATGGTGGATGGGATGTTGGGAAGTTCCTCCCTGGGAGGGTGGGGAGGCCCTGAACAGCTGGGGCTGCCCCTGGATCCCTGGCAGTGCCCAGGCCAGGTTGGAGCAGCCTGGGACAGGGGAAGGTGTCCCTGCCATGGCAGGGGTGGCACTGGTTGATCTTTAAGGTCCCTCCCAAGCCAAACCATCCCATGATTCTGTGACTTTCCTGACCAGAGCTGCAGAATAAGGACAAGCAGCCCAAACACCCCCACCATCCCCACCTCCTGAGTAAAAAAAAACCCAAAAAATTCAAGTTTTATTTTGCTGACAGCTCATCTCTGGGTGAAGAACTGCAAGGAGCTCTTTCAGTCTTCCTACAACAAAGCCAGGCTGGATCAGCCTCTGCAGGCCTCTGTGTGGCTCAAGAACTTCAAAACCTCCAATGAACGTTTCCTGGAAGAGGTTTGTGGCTGCAAACCCCCTGTCCTGTGCTGGTTTCCAGCCCTTTGGATCCCTCTGTGGGGCTGCCTGGTGGGGGATGCTTCTCCCAGATTCTTCATTTGCCCCCAATCTCATCAGAGTTTTCTTCCCACAGATAAAAACACAAAAAAAATACATCTGGGGCAGAAGAGAGAGCACAGAGGAGGGCAGACCTTTGAGGGAAGTGGTGGAGCAGGTAAGGAGCAAGGAGTGCTGCTGGTGTGGTCTCACCTTGTGCCAGAGGGGCAGATTGCTCCTAAAGGTCCTGGCAAGCAGAAGGTGTCTCCCTGTCAGCACAAGATGATGTGGTGGATCTGTAACAAACATTATACTGAGGATTTGGATAGAAAACCAAGTTAGAATTAAAATTCCCATGTTGTGATGCTCAGACTGCTTTGGGAGAGGTTGGTGAGGTCAGTTTGCCTTCCCCTGGAGGGGCTGCCCAAAAGTCACCCCCTAGCTAGAAATTGTCTTGGTTTGAACAGCCAGGTGTGTGCTGAGGAGGGCAGGAGCCTCCCCTGGAATGGAAAATGTAAAACCCTTCCCTCTGAATTGTCGTAGTTTTGAAATTAGGGGCACTCAGGGAAAGCTATGGGAGCAGGAATAACAGTTCTTTAGTAGGAAAAAGAAAAATACAAATGGAATAGTTCAAAAAAAGAGAAAAAAAACCCTGACAGAGTCAGAGCAGGCCCTGCCCACTGTGTGTCAGGGTGGTGGCACAGTCCCATCCCAGGGGGCTCAGGGTGGTGGCACAGTCCCATCCCAGGGTGGCTCAGGGTGGTGGC
>NC_066338.1:12163609-12181109 GCF_022539315.1 Serinus canaria
TGGGGGTTAATCTCCCAATTACAGCTTCAGGTATGAAGCCATTCACCCCAAATTTGCTCCCCCCAGCTCAGTTTAGTTTGCATTTTTCAAGGCCTGAGGCAGTGAGGTGTCCCTGAGTGCCAGGCTGGAGAGGAATTGCTGTGTCTGCCCAAAGTGGGACAGCTGGAGCTCGCAGTGTATGTGGAGTTTGGAGTTAGACACCAAAGGATTGCAGGATTACAAATATATAAAAAAAATAAAAATGATTTATTTTAGTCCCCAGCTCTGCCCTGGGGACAGCCCTGATTCCTGCTGCAGGGAGGAGCAGCGAGGCTCTCTCAGTTGGTTTCTGTGGCTATCCCTGAAAACATTCAGGCTTTGGAGGGGCCTGAGAGGTTCATATTGCTCTTTAGACAGTTTTTCCTGAGTTTTTGCTGTCTCTCCCCGAGGCAGAAGTGCAGGTGGGTGTTGGAGGAGCAGGGCCTGGCTGTTGCTCAGTGCATGACTCAGGTTTGATGCTGCAGGGTGAAGGGAAGGCAAAGGAAAAACCGTGGCTGGGGGATGGAAATGATCCTGGAGGATAGAAATGATCCAGGGGGATAGAAATGATCCTGGTGGATAGAAGTGATCCTGGAGGGTAGAAATGATCCTGGGGGATAGAAATGATCCTGAGGATAGAAATGATCCTGGAGGGTAGAAGTGATCCTGGAGGACAGAAGTGATCCTGGGGGATGGAAATGATCCTGGAGGATGGAAATGATCCTGGAGGATAGAAATGATCCTGGAGGATGAAATGATCCTGGAGGATAGAAATGATCCTGGAGGATAGAAATGATCCTGGAGGATAGAAGTGATCCTGGAGGATAGAAATGATCCTAGAGGATAGAAATGATCCTGGAGGATAGAAATGATCCTGGAGGATAGAAGTGATCCTGGAGGGTAGAAATGATCCTGGGGGATAGAAATGATCCTGGTGGATAGAAGTGATCCTGGAAGAAAGAAGTGATCCTAGAGGATAGAAATGATCCTGGAAGATAGAAATGATCCTGGGGGATAGAAATTATCCTGGAGGATAGAAATGATCCTGGAGGGTAGAAATGATCCTGGAGGGTAGAAATGATCCTGGAGGATAGAAATGATCCTGGGGGATAGAAATGATCCTGGAGGATAGAAATGATCCTGGAGTAGATAAGTGTTCCTGGAGGATAGAAATGATCCTGGAGGATAGAAATGATCCTGGAGGATAGAAATGATCCTGGAGGATAGAAATGATCCTGGAGGATAGAAATGATCCTGGAGGATAGAAATGATCCTGGAGGATAGAAATGATCCTGGAGGATAGAAATGATCCTGGAGGATAGAAGTGATCCTGGAGGATAGAATGATCCTGGTGGTGGATAAATGATCCTGGAGGATAGAATGATCCGGGATAGAAGTGATCCTGGAAGATAGAAAGTGATCCTGGAGTAGATAAGTGATCCTGGAGGATAGAAATGATCCTGGGGGATAGAAATGATCCTGGAGGATAGAAATGATCCTGGAGTAGATAAGTGATCCTGGAGGATAGAAGTGATCCTGGAGGATAGAAATGATCCTGGGGGATAGAAATGATCCTGAGGATAGAAATGATCCTGGTGGATAGAAGTGATCCTGGAGATAGAAATGATCCTGGGGATAGAATGATCCTGCGGATAGAAATGATCCTGGGGGATAGAAATGATCCTGGTGGATAGAAGTGATCCTGGAGTAGATAAGTGATCCTGGAGGATAGAAATGATCCTGGAGGATAGAAGTGATCCTGGAGGATAGAAGTGATCCTGGAGTAGATAAGTGATCCTGCCAGCCTGGTTGGAGGGAGGGGAGGGGGGTTTGTGTCTCAGAAGCTGCTGGCAGTGCAGGTGATGCAGGCCATCCCCTCCAGGTTTCTCCAGAGGAGCTGACACTGGTGCACAGCCTGCGCAAGATGCTGACCAACGACTGGGTGAGTTCTGCCTCTGCCAGCAGTGAAACCCCAGCAGTTCAATCTGCCACAAACCAGAGTCCAGCAGTGCTGAGGGCACAGCAGCAGTGTCTGACAGCCCTGGGGACAATGAGCACAGCTGGAATCTGCAGCAGCATTTCCTGGTTCCTCTGCTGGAGCTGGAGGGGTCTGACAGCCCTGGGGACAGTTTGGGTTCCTTGAGCTCCTTGAGCTAATCAGAACTTCTGGTTTCTGAACGTTCTGCTGTAGCATTCAGCTCCTGCTGCTGCTTTTTCAACCCCCTGGATGCTCAGAGCTAGAACCAGTAGCTGCAGGTTTAAAGGGGTACAGGGAAGTCCATTTTAAAGTGTTTGACTTGTTGGCATAGAAAACCCCTTAAAGGTAAGAAAAGTTTCAATGCCAGCCCTGGGAACATGAGCTGTGTATTTATTTTC
Organism: Serinus canaria; assembly: GCF_022539315.1. Classification (NCBI taxonomy): domain Eukaryota; kingdom Metazoa; phylum Chordata; class Aves; order Passeriformes; family Fringillidae; genus Serinus; species Serinus canaria. The sequence continues at coordinate 12,166,004 of NC_066338.1, forward strand.
CCTGTGCTCACGTGGAGCAGCCAGGATTGGTGTGATTGGAGCATGATAAAAAGTGAATCTTGCAGAATTTCTGAAGAATCCAGATCCCAAGTTGGGATCTTAAATCCCACCCAGTGCCACCCCTGACACCTTCCATGAACCCAGGTGGCTCCAGCTTGGCCTTGGGCACTGCCAGGGATCCAGGGACAGCCCCAGCTGCGCTGGGCACCTCCCAGGGAACAATTCCTGCCCAATATCCCCTCCATCCCCCTTCTCCTGTCCCTCCAGGCCTTGTCCCCAGTCCCTCTCCAGCTCTCCTGGAGCTCCTTTAGGTACTGGAAGGGGCTCTGAGCTCTCCTTGGAGCTTCACCTCTCCAGGTGAGCACCCCCAGCTCTCCCAGGCTGGCTCCAGAGGGGCTCCATCATGGAACCTCCTCTGCACTTGCTCCAGCAGCTCCATCCTGCAATAAAAAACGCCCCAGGGGTTGATCCTCAACCAGCCCTGGGTTTGCAGCTGACAGGATTTTTATTTCTGATCTGCCTTCCAGACTGGAGGTGCCATTGTCACCACCCTCAGCCAGACTGGCTCGCTCTTCAAACCCAGCTCAGCCTACACTCCCCAGGAGCTGCTGGGAAAGGTGAGTCAAGGCCTCTTTTGGAGTTTTTTAACTCTCTTCACATTGAGAAACAAACAAAAAAATTGGTTGGTGACCTGGTTTTGTTCAAGGGGACACTGCTCAGGCTCTCTGTGGGTCACACACACCTTGGGGTCAGCAGTGCCCTGAGTGCCAGGGGAGCCAAAAGTGTCCTGGGCTGTGCCAGGCACAGGGACAGGGCAGGGACTGTCCCCGCCCTGGGGCAGTTTGGGCATCCCGATCTCTGAAAGCTCTGCAGCTGCTGGAGAGTGGCCCCAGGAGGGTCTGGAGGAGCATCTGAGGGCAGTTCTGTCCAGCTGGGAAAGAGGAGCCTGGAAGGATCTCAGGGATCTGCAGCTCTGATTTCTGTGGCCAGGACAGGGCCCGAGGGAATGCCTGGAGCTGTGGCAGGGGAGGGTTGGGCTGGAAAAGGAAAAGGCTCTTCCAGAGGGTGCTGGGCACTTACAGGGAATGGGCACAGCCAGAGCTCCAGGAGCACCTGGACACCACTCCCAGGCACAGGATGGGATCGCTGGGGGGTCTCAGGGCCAGGAGTTGGACTGGGTGATCCTTGGGGGTCCCTTCCAACTCTGGATTCTCCAGAACTCCATGACTGAGCTCCCAAGGCTTCTGGGCCGTGTCCCCACCCAGCCCCAGCACTGACCCTGCCTGACCTCCCTTCCCAGGAGGGCTTCGATGCCTTGGACCCCTTTGTGCCCATCCCGGTCCCCAACTACAGCCCGAAGGAGTTCGAGAGCTGCTACGGCTACTACCTGGAGCGCCGCTGGCTGCAGCACGAGAAAGGTCAGTGCTGGGAGAGGGGGGAAACCCGGGGCTCGGCCGGGGGCCGTGCCCGCCCTGCCGTGCCATTCCCTCCCTCCATCCCGCTCCCAGCCCCTCCATCCCTCCCCCAGCCCCTCCAGCTCCGTTTTTCTCGGTTTTTCTCTGTTTTTCTCTCGCAGCGCGCACGGAGGAAGGCAAGGCGGAGCTGCGGTTCCTCAGCGGCTCCAACCCGCGGCAGCTGGACCGGCTGGCGGGACCCCTATAGCGCAATAAAGGCTCCGTTCCCCCGGTGTCCGTGTCCGTGTCCCGCCCCCGCTCGCGTCTCCGCCCGTCCGGGGCGGGCCCCGTGACGCGCTCCCGGTTCCTGCGGCGGGGCCATGCTGGGGGAGGCGGTCACGCTGCAGCTCGGCCACTACTCGGGCTGCGTGGGCGCGCACTGGTGGGGGCTGCAGGTGCGGGGGGAGCTGCGGGACGGGCTGGGGGTCGGCCCGGGCCCGGGGCTCGCTCTGATCGCTTCTCGGCCGCCGTTCCCCGCAGGCCGCCGCGCTGCGCAGCCCCGCCGAGCCCGCCGAGCTCCGCGCGGCCGCGCTGCTCCGCTTCGGGCGGGGCCCGGGCGGCACCGAGAGCCCCGCGCCGCGGCTGGTGGCGCTGGAGCTGAAAGGTAGCGCGGGATGGATGCGGGGGCCGGGCGGGATGGGGCACCGGGCGGCCCCGCCGTCACCGGGCTCTGTTTGCAGGCGGCGTGGGCGCGCTCAGACCGGACGAGGCGGGCACGGAGCCGCCGGTGAGCTGGTGAGTGCGGGACGGGAGAGAACGGGGCTGCCGGTGAGCTGGGGAGTGCGGGACGGAGAGAGAACGGGAGGGAACGGGGCTGCCGGTGAGCTGGGGAGTGCGGGACGGGAGGGAACGGAGCCGCCGGTGAGCTGGGGAGTGCGGGACGGGCCGGGGTCCCGCAGCTGCCGCCGCTTTGTGTCGCAGGGACGGGGCTATCGCCGATTACCGGGACCGGGACTGCGCGTCGCGGGACACCGGGAGCCGCAGGGTGAGCGCGGCCGCGGGTCCCGCAGCGCTCCCGGGGACGAGGACCCCGCTCCTCCCGGGGACGAGGCCAAGCGCCCCGTAACAGCCGTGCCGGGATTGTTCCCGTAGGGAGACGCTGCCGGGGACGCCAAGGGGAATCCCGGTGCTGCGGGACCAGGTGTGTGCGCGGGGCCGGTGCGGGGCGGGTTCCTTCTCTGGGATCAGTTCCAGAAAGGCAGAATGAGAATTCCCAGGCCCCTGCTGTGGGACAGCGTGTTAGGGAACAGGGAGAAGGAAAACTGTGGGATAAGAGTGCTTGGCTTAGGGGGAGCTGGGTCAGCAACAGATGGGCTAAAAACTGGGTAAGTTAAAAAACAGATTTTGCATTCTCAGGGATGCTCAGAGCTGAAGGGGATGCTCAGAGCCAAAGGGGAGGCTCAGAGCTTTCAGGACCTTTGCTCTCCCTCTGCCTCCCTGCAGGTGCAGCTCCTGCAGGCTCCCAGGACGCTCCCTCAGTGAGGCTCTGGTCTGATTACCTCAACGTGCCCCTGCACCCCAAGAGCCTCTACGTGATCCGGCAGTACCTGCACGATGGGTATGGCCAGGCCTTTGGTCCAGACCCCAAACCAGGAGCTGAGTTTTGCCTTCAGGGATGAACAGAAAGGATGAAATAACCCCTTTGTCCCTTAGGGACTGTGGTTGTCTCGAAGCCTTTGGGCAGGGTGAAAGTCTCCTGCAGGACCCTGCCTGTGTGGAGGAGTTGGAAGATCGGCTGCACTTCTACGTGGAGGAGTGTGACTACCTTCAGGTGCTCACCTTGTCCAGGCTCCCTTTGCTTCCAGGAACCTTTCTGCTCGAGGTGAAGCTGAACCTGAGCTGCTGCTGCTGTTTCCCCCAGGGGTTTCAGGTGCTTTGTGACCTGCACAATGGATTCTCTGGAGTTGGTGCCAAGGTGACAGAGCTGCTCCACGACGAGTACTCACGGAAGGGGATCCTGACCTGGGGCCTGACTCCAGCCCTGAGTGCTGTGGGAGTGAGTAAACACTGGGGAGAGCCAAGAGCAGGTGCCCAGCCTGCCTCTGACAGGTTCTTGGTTCCAAGGGTTGGATTTTCCCCCCAGGACCCTCAGAAGAGTTTCTGCAGACTGATGAACACAGCCCTGGGCATTGCCCACCTCTCCCGTCACAGCTCTCTCTTCTGCCCCCTGTCCCTCAGCGGGAGTTTGGGACTCAAGCCAGAACCTCCTGTGACCTTTCCATACATAAATTACAATGTAAGTCCTGGTCTGGGCATCGAGCTCCTGCAGCTCCAGCCCTCTCTCAGTGTTTCCTGCAGCTCTGTTGTTATTTTATGGCTTTTCATGGTGCTGTTCTGCTCAGCAGAAACCTTCTCCTGCTTTTTCACTGGCACTTAGCTGCCAGCTTTTCATTTCTCTGTCGTTTTCTTCCTGCTTTTGAGGATAGTAACACATTTCCTTGGCCACTGTGCTGCCTGCAGTGCTGGCACTGAAGAAAAGCCTTCACCACATTATTCTCCATGCTTGGAGTCACTCCAGCCTCACTGGAGCCCCAAGGAGCCAAGGAAAGAGAAAGAAACTGGCACCAAAGCATTTATCAGCCAACAGCTGGGCTGGAACTGCAGCTACACCCTGGCTGCTCGTCCCAGCCCTGAAATAACTGCAAACCACCTCTTCTAGAGGCACAATTTACAGTCTGGTTAAATTAAATACACAAACTGGGAGCTGTCCTGCAACTCCTGCCTCTGTCTCCTCCCCAGGCATCCCTGAACTACCACAGCAGTGCAATTCTGGCTGCAGCACTCGACACCCTCACGGCTCCCTACAGGCTCTGCTCCTCCCAGGCCTCCATGCTGCACTTTGCCGACTCCCTCACCTTCTCTGGGAGGAAGGTGAGGATGAGGAGACCTTCCAGCTGTGCTGCAGCTGTTCTGCACGCCCCCAGCCGTGCTCCAGACTCTGCTCTGTGCCCCCACTCCAGGTTGTGGCTGCCTGGGCAGCTCTTCCCTTCCCTGCCTTGTCGGGCTCCTCGCTCCCTGATGTTCTAAGTGCCCACCAGGACCTGCCCTGGAAGCTCCTGTCCTCCTGGAAGGAGCAGAAGGTCAGCTCCTGCTTTGCTCAGTCTGTTGTGCTGCGAGGAATGTGCCAGGAGAAAGCCACCAGGTAAATCTGCATTTGAGCTGCATTTCCTGCAGGATTCCTCACTGGGGGCCCCGCTGAGGAGCAGCCTGCTGACTGAGTGCTGCTAATTTTAGAGCAGAACAGCTGAAAAGCAGCTGAGGCATGGATGGTTCCAGGCTGGAACACCCTGAATTTCCTTTGCAGCAGCTGCCCAGGCCAGCCCAGGTCCCCCCTGCACAGCTGTGAGAGCCCTGGGCAGGTGCTGCAGCACCACCTGCACTCCCAGTTCCCAGGAGCCTTCAGGTGGGTGCAGGGCTGGAGCTTCAGGGGGGGCTGGTTCAGAGCAGGGAGCTCGGGGTGACTTCATTCCTCTCCTCACAGCACATGCCAGGTGCTCCAGCAGCCCTGCCACACCCAGCCTCCCTTCCCCCAGTTCTTCTCTCCTCTCCTGAGCAGACGAGGCTTCCTCCTGGATAGAGCTCAGGGCTTTTCCTCAGCAGGTAACAAACACCCCTTCAACCCTGCAGCACAGAGATCAGGGCCTGACAGAGCTCAAAATGATCAACAACAGCCCAGAGTTATTAACAACAAACCGAAATTATTGAAAACCAAAATTACTGAAAACCAAAATTACTGAAAACCAAAATTACCAACAACGAGCCGAGCCGGTGTGCAGAGCTGAGCTCGGGCTCGGTGCTTGTGACAGCACAGGGGACAAGCTGAGGCTGTGGTGGCTCTTTAACCCCTGCAGGTGTGGAGAGCATCCCTGTGCTGGCAGCCCTGCACAGCTGTGAGAGCTGAGCTCCAGCTCGGTGCTTGTGACAGCACAGGGACAAGCTGAGGTTCTGGTGGCTCTTTAACCCCTTGTGACAGCTCCAGCCGGGTGCTGTGACAGCACAGGGACAAGCTGAGGTTCTGGTGGCTCTTTAACCCCTTGTGACAGCTCCAGCTGGGTGCTGTGACAGCACAGGGACAAGCTGAGGCTGTGGTGGCTCTTTAACCCCTTGTGACAGCTCCAGCTGGGTGCTGTGACAGCACAGGGGACAAGCTGAGGCTGTGGTGGCTCTTTAACCCCTGCTGTGCTGTCACCCTGCAGAGCTGTGACAGCTCCAGCTGGGTGCTGTGACAGCACAGGGGACAAGCTGAGGCTGTGGTGGCTCTTTAACCCCTGCAGGTGTGCAGAGCATGCCCGTGCTGGCAGCCCTGCAGAGCTGCCCTGGCCTGCACTCGCTGCTCTCGGGGCTCTGCCGGGAGCTGCGGCCGCGGCGCTGGGGCGGCTCCTGTGCAGCTGGGCTGGAGCAGGACGACTTCCAGGAGGCCCTGGAGGAGCTGAGAACCCTGGCCCAGTGCTATGAGACAGGCTGTGGAGCTGCTGGATCTGAGGAGGAAGGAGATTCTGACTAACCCAGGCTCCCCCAAGGAAGGGAGTGGTTTTGGGGATGGCCCAGCTGTTGCTTTCTTCTCATTTTACCTAAAAAAAAAACTCTCCTCACTTCTGGGTGAAGTTCTCCCAGTTGTGTTACAAAGGAGGAAAGCTGCTTTTGTGAGGGATGGTTTTATATATTTTGGTGGTTTTTTGGTTCTTTTTTACCAGCTGTGCAAACTGGATTTGCTCTGTAAACCCCCACAATAAATAGAAAATGCAGCCTGTGAGGTCTCACACACAATCAGCACAAGGGGAGAACTTAGAAAAGGTCTCGTGTTTGTTCCAGATGAAAACTGACATCTCAGGGTACAATATTTACAGTCCTGGTCAGAGGCTTCACCCCAAGGCCAGCTCAGTGTCCACAAGTTCTCGTATTCCACTGCTGAAACTCCCCAGGGGAGTCCTAAAGAATTTTCCCCTTTTCCTTCCTGCCTTTGGTTTGGAACAGGCTGGAAATGGAACAACAAAACAATAAAAATTTAAGGTGCTGTCTCAAGTACCTGTGCAAACATTTTTCCACAGCACCTGTCTAGCAGCAAACTGAGAATAAAACCAAAACTCTCTTGTGGTGAGGCAGTGATTGATCCTCTCAGTCATCAGGTTCTTCCTCAGAGAGCAGCAGGTCTTTGTCTGACAGCTGGTCGGTGTTACTGGTGCTGGTGGCATCCTCCTCATCCTCAGAGCTGCCGTCACAGGAGGTGTGGAACAGCCTCATCAGCTCCCTGAACCTGTGGGACACCTGCAGACAGGGGGACCAGGGTGACAAGGGGGACAAGGGACCTGGCAGCTGCCAGCAGCTGGGATTTCGTCTGACCAAGCTCAGGGTGTTCTCTAACACCAAAAAACCAAAAAATCAACACCCCAGTGGCACTTGATACAAGACTGAGTCATAAGGAAGAGAACTGGAAGGGTTTTGTTCTCTCTGGAGGAAACAGTTCCATTCCCAGGGCACATCTGGCAGATTGGGAGGGAACAGTTCCATTCCCAGGGCACATCTGGCACTTGGGGAGGGAACAGTTCCATTCCCCAGGGCACATCTGGCAGATTGGGGAGGGAACAGTTCCATTCCCAGGGCACATCTGGCAGATTGGGGAGGGAACAGTTCCATTCCCCAGGGCACATCTGGCAGATTGGGAGGGAACAGTTCCATTCCCAGGGCACATCTGGCACTTTGGGAGGGAACAGTTCCATTCTCCAGGGCACATCTGGCACTTTGGGAGGGAACAGTTCCATTCCCAGGGCACATCTGGCACTTGGGAGGGAACAGTTCCATTCTCCAGGCACATCTGGCAGATTGGGAGGGAACAGTTCCATTCCCAGGGCACATCTGGCACTTGGGGAGGGAACAGTTCCATTCCCAGGGCACATCTGGCACTTTGGGAGGGAACAGTTCCATTCCCAGGGCACATCTGGCAGATTAGAACAGTTCCATTCCCAGGGCACATCTGGCAGATTGGGGAGGGAACAGTTCCATTCCCCAGGGCACATCTGGCACTTTGGGAGGGAACAGTTCCATTCCCAGGGCACATCTGGCACTTTGGGAGGGAACAGTTCCATTCCCAGGGCACATCTGGCACTTTGGGAGGGAACAGTTCCATTCCCAGGGCACATCTGGCAGATTAGAACAGTTCCATTCCCAGGGCACATCTGGCAGATTGGGGAGGGAACAGTTCCATTCCCAGGGCACATCTGGCAGATTGGGAGGGAACAGTTCCATTCCCCAGGGCACATCTGGCAGATTGGGAGGGAACAGTTCCATTCCCAGGGCACATCTGGCACTTGGGGAGTGAACAGTTCCATTCCCAGGGCACATCTGGCAGATTGGGAGGGAACAGTTCCATCCCCAGGGCACATCTGGCAGATTGGGAGGGAACAGTTCCATTCCCAGGGCACATCTGGCAGATTGGGAGGGAACAGTTCCATTCCCCAGGGCACATCTGGCACGATGGGGAGGAACAGTTCCATTCCCAGGGCACATCTGGCAGATTGGAAACAGTTCCATTCCCCAGGGCACATCTGGCAGATTGGGAGGGAACAGTTCCATTCCCAGGGCACATCTGCACAGTGGGGAGGGAACAGTTCCATTCCCAGGGCACATCTGGCAGATGGGGAGGGAACAGTTCCATTCCCAGGCACATCTGGCAGATTGGGGAGGAACAGTTCCATTCCAGGGCACATCTGGCAGATTGGGAGGGAACAGTTCCATTCCCAGGCACATCTGGCAGTTGGGGAGGGAACAGTTCCATTCCCAGGGCACATCTGGCAGATGGGGAGGAACAGTTCCATTCCCAGGCACATCTGGCAGATTGGGAGGGAACAGTCCATTCCCAGGGCACATCTGGCAGATTGAGGGAACAGTTCCATTCCCAGGGCACATCTGGCAGATTGGGAGGGAACAGTTCCATTCCCAGGCACATCTGGCAATTGGAACAGTTCCATTCCCAGGGCACATCTGGCAGATTGGGAGGGAACAGTTCCTTCCGGGCACTCTGGCAGATTGGGAGGCGAACAGTTCCATTCCCCGGGCACATCTGGCAGATGGGGAGGGAACAGTTCCATTCCCAGGGCACATCTGGCACTTGGGGAGGGAACAGTTCCATTCTCCAGGGCACATCTGGCACTTGGGGAGGGAACAGTTCCATTCCCCAGGGCACATCTGGCAGATTGGGAGGGAACAGTTCCATTCCCAGGGCACATCTGGCAGATTAGCACAGTTCCATTCCCCAGGGCACATCTGGCAGATTAGAACAGTTCCATTCCCAGGGCACATCTGGCAGATTAGAACAGTTCCACTCCCCAGGGCACATCTGGCAGATTGGGAGGGAACAGTTCCATTCCCCAGGGCACATCTGGCAGATTGGGAGGGTTGTTTCAGAGACAGAACAGATCCTTGGGAGGAGGAGGAGGCTGAGCAGCAGCCACTGAAACAAGCCCAGTGCCAAATGCCAGCTCAGGTGTCCCTAAATGCCAGCTCAGGTGTCCCTGGTGACCCTGCCAGCACCAGGGCACGCAGGGCTCTGGGCACCACTCAAACACAACAGGGTTTGGTTTGGTTTGTGTTCCTTCTATTTGCAGCTGAGATGATTTTTTCCTCAGACTGAGAGGGCAGCCCCCCTCCCCTCCCAGCCCCTCTCCCCCAGCCCCCCTCACCTCACTGGCTGTCTTGTTGCCCAGTTTCTGGGAGATGGCGTGGAAGGTGTCCAGGTGGGCTCCCTTCTCCTGGCAGGTGGTGAGGATCACTCTGTCAGCCTCCCTGCAGAGCAGAGCCCCTGTGAGAGCAGCCCAGAGCCAGCAGGAGACCCAAATACCCCAGCCCTGATCCCAGCCCTGATCCCAGCCCTGATCCCAGCTCAGCAATCCCAGCTCAATCCCAGCTCAGCAATCCCAGCTCAGCACAGCTCAATCCCAGCCCTGTTCAATCCCAGCTCAGCAATCCCAGCTCAATCCCAGTTCTATCCCTGAGCAAGGCTCCTCCTGCCACCCCCACCCAGACCCTTCTCAGAGCCCCTTTAGCCTGGTTCCAGTTTTCTGAAGGAGGTTTTAAGGCTTTTTGAGGAACCTTTTGAGAAGGTTTGAAGTTTTTTCCCCCAGTGAGAGCCCAGCCAGGAGCAGCTGAACTGAGCAAGGTGCAAAGGGAAGGCCCAGAGGACAGGGACAGAAAATGAAAAGAAAGGACCCAGTAAGAGCTGGAGCCCAGCAGGAGGCACAGGAGGAAGAGGAGGAGGTGAGGCAGGAGTACCTGGTCCAGAGCACGACCTTCTCCCCAGTGGAGCTGACTTTGCTGTTCTTGGCACACACGGTGGCCTCTGTCACCCTCTGCTGCTGCTGCTCCTCCTCCCGGGGCCCCGCTCTGGCCTCGGGCTGCTGCTGCCCCAGGGAGCTGCTGCTGCCTGCACCGGAGCCTGGCCTGGCCTGGGGAGCACCTCCAGTGTCCCCCCTGCAGCCCTGCCCTGCTGCAGCTGCTCCCCGCAGCTCTGGGGCAGAGCCCCCCGGCTGGGGGAGCCCCCCGGGCGGGCAGGGAGCAGCTCCTGGGGCTGCTGAGGGCAGCAGGTCCCCCCCAGGCTGCTGCAGCCCCTCGGGGCAGGGGCAGCCTCTGCTCCCCTGAGGCAGCTCCAGAGCCCACCTGGGACCCGGGGCTGCAGAGTCCCCGTCCCTGGCAGCGCCCACACCTGCACTGGAACCTTCTGGAACACGGGCAGCAGCAGCAGCAGGGGCAGCAGCAGGGGCAGCAGCAGCAGCAGGGGCAGCAGGGGCAGCAGGGGCTGCCTTGTCCCCAGGTGTGCTGGAGGCCAGCCTTGCTTCCAGCTGAGATCCTGCTGAGAAACCCAACAAGGTCAGGGAGCTGCAAGGAGCCCTCATGGCCCGAGAGCTGGAGGGGATTATTGAGATTACAGAGCCCAGGGCTGCACCTGACAGCAACGGGATGGAATGGAATGGAATGGAATGGAATGGAAAGGGGGAATGGAAGGGAGAGGATAGAGAGAGTTAAAGTGGAGAGGAACAGAATGAGAAGCAATAGAGAGACAGAGGAGGAAGAGACAGGAGAGAAGGGAGTGGAAGAAAGAGAAGGTAAGAGAATGAGAAGAGAAGAAAATAGAAGAGAAGACATAGCAAGATAAGAGAAGAGAAGTAGTAAGATAATATAATATAATATAATAGAATAGATATAAGATAAATAATATAATATAATATAATATATAATATAATATAATATAAATAATAAATATAATATAATATAATATATATAATGTAATGTATAGAAGATCTATTAACTATATAGGAATATAATGTAATGTATAAAATATATGTAATGTAATGTAATGTAATATATAGAATATCTATTAAATATATAGTAATATAATATAACATAACATCATATCATATAACATATATTAGAGAAAGAATAGAATAATAAAAATATATTGTAATAGAATATAATGTAATGTAATATGATGTAATGTACTGTAACATATAGAATAGAATATCTATTAAATATATAGGAATATATTATAATATATATTATGTAATGTAATGTAATATAATATAATATAATATATAGAATAGAATATCTATTAGATATATAGTATTATATTTATAGAATTAGAATTATAATATATAAATAGAATATAGAATTAATAGAATAGAATTAACAGAATAGAATATCTATTAAATATATAGTAATAGAGTAGAACTAATAGAATAGAATACTATTAAATATATTGAATATATTAAATATATTGAATATATAGTAATAGAATAGAATAGAACAGAATAAATAGGATAGAATATCTATTAAATATTTAGTAATATATAGGAATAGAATAGAATAGAATAGAATAGAATAGAATAGAGTGAATAGAATAGAATAGAATATCTATTAAATATTTAGTAATATATAGTAATAGAATAGAATATATTTAATAGAATAAATATCAATAACTCTCTAGAGGTAAATGAGCAGGAGCAGTGCCTGAGGCCCTGGAGCGGTGCCTGCAGGTGACAGGAGCTGCACCCACCTGGGGACAGGCACTCCCCCCTCCTGCTGCCGGGCCTGGCCCTGCCCGGGCCGTCCTCGGGCCCCTCCCGGCTCTCGGGCACCTCCTGGGCCTGCCCAGGCTCGGGGGGCGCCCCGGGCTCCTTCCCCTCCCTGGGGGTGAGGGGGCCGGGCAGCTCCTGGGGCTCCCTGTGCCGGTAGAGCCGGGGAGGGTCACACACCTGCAGGGGACAGAGGGAGGGTCACTGTCCTGGGCACCCACAGCTGGGGGGCTGCACCTCTGGGGGATCCCTGCTCACAGCTGGATGGCTGCACAGCTGGGGGATCCCTGCTCACAGCTGGGGGGCTGCACCTCTGGGGGATCCCTGCTCACAGCTGGGGGGCTGCACCTCTGGGGGATCCCTGCTCACAGCTGGGGGGATCCCTGCTCACAGCTGGATGGATCCCTGCTCACAGCTGGGGGGATCCCTCCTCACAGCTGGATAGATCCCTGCTCACAGCTGGAGGGATCCCTGCTCACAGCTGGATGGATCCCTGCTCACAGCTGGGGGATCCCTGCTCACAGCTGGGGGGATCCCTGCTCACAGCTGGATGGATCCCTGCTCACAGCTGGGGGGATCCCTCCTCACAGCTGGATAGATCCCTGCTCACAGCTGGATGGATCCCTGCTCACAGCTGGATGGATCCCTGCTCACAGCTGGGGGATCCCTGCTCACAGCTGGGGGGATCCCTGCTCAGAGCTGGAGGGATCCCTGCTCACAGCTGGGGGGATCCCTGCTCACAGCTGGGGGGCTGCACCTCTGGGGGGATCCCTGCTCACAGCTGGATGGGGATCCCTGCTCACAGCTGGATGGATCCCTGCTCACAGCTGGATGGATCCCTGCTCACAGCTGGGGGATCCCTGCTCACAGCTGGGGGGATCCCTGCTCACAGCTGATGGATCCCTCTCACGCTGGATGGATCCCTGCTCACAGCTGGGGGGGATCCTGCTCACAGCTGGGGGATCCCTGCTCACAGCTGGGGGGATCCCTGCTCACAGCTGGATGGATCCCTGCTCACAGCTGGGGGGATCCCTGCTCACAGCTGGATGGATCCCTGCTCACAGCTGGATGGATCCCTGCTCACAGCTGGAGGGATCCCTGCTCACAGCTGGAGGGATCCCTGCTCACAGCTGGATGGATTTCTGCTCACAGCTGAGGGATCCCTGCTCACAGCTGGATGGATCCCTGCTCACAGCTGGGGGGATCCCTGCTCACAGCTGGGGGATCCCTGCTCACAGCTGGATGGATCCCTGCTCACAGCTGGATGGATCCCTGCTCACAGCTGGGGGGATCCCTGCTCACAGCTGGGGGAATCCTGCTCACAGCTGGGGGAATCCCTGCTCACAGCTGGGGGATCCCTGCTCACAGCTGGAGGGATCCCTGCTCACAGCTGATGGATCTCTGCTCACGGAGGTCCGTCCAGCGGGGGATCCCTGCTCACAGCTGGATGGATCCCTGCTCACAGCTGGATGGATCCCTGCTCACAGCTGGGGGATCCCTGCTCACAGCTGGATGGATCCCTGCTCACAGCTGGGTGGATCCCTGCTCACAGCTGGGGGGATCCCTGCTCACAGCTGGGGGATCCCTACTCACAGCTGGATGGATCTCCTCCTCACATCTGGATGGATCCGCCCCTCCTCACATCTGGATGGATCCCCTCCCTCCCCAGGGTCTGGGGGCTCCAGGACTCCCTGCCCTCCCCCAGGACCCCCCTGCCCCCTCCAGGACCCCCTCCCCAGCCCCCCCCCCCACCTTGCTGCCGCAGTGGCTGCAGCTCCTCCTCTTGCTCTTCTTCAGCCTCGGGTCGCTGCTCCCCTCGTGGCAGGAGCAGGGGCAGGAGCAATCCTTCAGCCCCTCCACCCACTCCACCTCCTGTGCATGGACAGACAGACACACGGACAGACACACAGACAGGCAGACACACGGACAGGCAGACACACGGACAGGCAGACAGACAGAGAGACACACAGACACACACACACAGACACACACACAGACACACACAGAGACAGACACACACAGAGACACACAGACAGACAGACAGACACACAGACAGACACACACACACACAGACACACACAGACACAGACACACAGACAGACAGACAGACAGACACACAGACAGACAGACAGACAGACAGACAGGCAGACACACAGACACACAGACAGACAGACAGACACAAGGACAGACAGACACACAGACACAGACACACAGACAGACAGACAGGCAGACACACAGACAGACAGACAGACAGACAGACAGGGGACACGGGGGCTGAACACCCGCAGGGAGCTGAGCTGCTGCTGGCAAGCAAAGCTCGGCAGGAACAGCCCCTGCCCCTCCTCCACCTCTGCCAGGCTGGTGCCACACCCTCAGGAACACCAACCAACCCCAATTCAATCCCAATCCAACCCCAATTCAATCCCAATCCAACCCCAATTCAATCCCAATCCAACCCCAATTCAACCCAAATTTAATCCAGATTAATTCCCAATTCAACCCCAATTTAATCCCAACCAACCCAAATCCAACCCCAATCCAATCCCAAATTTAATCCCAATCCAACCACAATTCAACCCCAATTTAATCCCAATCCAACCCAAATTTAATCATAATCCAAGCCAAATTTTATCCCAATTCAACCCAAATCCAACCCCAATTTAATCCCAATCTAACCCCAATTCAATCCCAATTCATTCCCAATTTAATCTGCTCACAGGTGAGAAATATCACGGAGATGCTCCAGGCCCAATTGAATCCCAGTTTAATCCCAATTTTTAATTTGCTCACAGATGAGAAATACCAGGAAAATACCCCAAACCCAATTTAATCCCAATTGAATTAAAATTTAATCCAAATTTAATTTCCTCAGGGGTGAGAAACACCAGGAAAATACCCCAAACCAAATTTAATCCAAATTTTTAATTTGCTCACAGATGTGAAATACCAGGGAGGTGCCCCAGGCCCAATTTAATCCCAATTTAATTCTAATTTAATCCAAATTTAATCCCAATTTCATTTGCTCACAGGTGTGAAACACCAGGGCAGTGCCCCAGATCCAATTAATCACAATTCAATCCCATTTAATCCTAATTCAATCCCAATTTAATCCAAATTTATTCCCAATTTAATCCCAATTTCATGTTCTCACAGGTGTGAAACACCAGGGAGATGCCCCAGGCCAATTTAATCCCATTTAATCCCAATTTAATCCCATTTAATCCCAATTCAATCCCAATTTAATCCCATTTAATCCCAATTTCATGTGCTCACAGGTGTGAAGCACCAGGGAGATGCCCCAGGCCAATTCAATCCCATTTAATCCCAATTCAATCCCATTTAATCCCAATTCAATCCCATTTAATCCCAATTTCAACACCAGGCCCACCTTCTCGTGGTGTTGGCCTCCCATCTCCTTCCTCTTCTTGTTCCTGCTGCCCCCATGAATTTTGGGTGGTTCATCCTCCTCTTCCACATCTGGCAGCGACACCTCCTCAAAGCCATCAAACTGCAGCAGAACAAACCCACCACAGCTGCCCTGAGCCGACCCAAATTTGGGGTTTTTTCCCCCAGAAACCCCAAAATTGTTTT
>NC_066338.1:12186109-12208573 GCF_022539315.1 Serinus canaria
AGTGCAGGAATAAACAACTCCACCCCAGCCAGGCCCAGCAGTTCTGTGACAGAAAACCCCAAATTTCTGCTGTGCCTGGGCTGCCTTACCCTGCTCAGGTAGGCCTGGGCAAAGGCCAGGTCCTTCTGCTCCCTCAGGGGGTCCCTCTCCAGGATGTCCTCGTCGTAGAGCAGCAGCAGCTTGGAGCTGTCCTTGCTGCCACGAGCTCTGCCCCTCTTGCTCCTGGTCCTGTGGCAGCTCCTGCTCTTCCCAGGGGCTTTCAGGGTCTCTCCTGTGGAGGAGCAGCAGGGCACAGGGTGGCAGAGGCACCCAGGGCTCTGCCAGGGCAGGATTCCAGCAGAAATGGTGAAATGGATGGAAAATCCACATTGTCTGTGCTGCTGGAAAGAGAGAAACACACTGCCCCTAATTCTGCTGCTTGTTTGCAAAGTGTCTGACTGGAGAAACCTCTGGGTGCAGCCACAGCCTCATCCCAGCTCCTTCTGGGGCTAAAAAAGGGAAATTCCTGCACACCAGGGCACAGGAACCACCAGGGGAACAGAGACAGCACGAGCCCCAGAGCTGTCAGCCCTGCAAATCTGAGATAATTATTGACATGGTTAAAATCACAGATAAACACCTGGGAACTGAACAGGGAACTGCAGCCAGATTTTTGTGGCTTTAGGTTTAGGAATCTGTTGGTTTAATCTCATAATTCCACACACCAGGGAATTAAATAAGGAACTAGATCCAGATTTTTGTGGCTATAAATTTAGGAATCTGCTGATTTAATCTCAAAATTCCACACACCAGGGAACTAAACCCAGATTTTTGTGGCTTTAGGTTTAATCTCAGAATTCCACACACCAGGGAATTAAACAGGGAACTGCAAACCCAAAGCCCCCAGCTCTCACCTGCTGTCCCCAGCCCTCACCTGCTGTCCCCATCCCCTCACCTGCTGTCCCCAAACCCTCACCTGCTGTCCCAAACTCTCACCTGCTGTCCCCTGCTGTCCCCAGCTCTCACCTGCTGTCCCCAGCTCTCACCTGCTGTCCCCAAACCCCCCAGCTCTCACCTGGGGGCCTCCTGTGAGCCTCCACCTGTGGTGCAGCTGCCTTGGCCGTGCTGGAAGCCGATTTGGGCTCCTCTGCTGCATCCCCAGAGGTTTCATCGTCCTTCTGCAGGCTCTCAGCTCCTTCCCCTTCCTCCTCCTCCTCCTCCTCGGGCTCTGAGTTCTCCTCCTGGGAATTCTCCTCCTCTGAATCTCCCTCTTGGCTCAGACGTCTCTCTGTTGCAAGCCAGGTCAGTTTCTCCATGGTCTCCTTAGAAATAATTATTTAAAAATCCAATTATTTTATTATATTTTATTTTATTTGGGTTAACATCATTGAGCTTCCTCAGCAGGCAATCTCAGAGATCAGCACTGCCCAGCTGGAGGGTTCTGCTCAGGAACAGAACCCAAACCCCTCCAGAGCTGCCTGAAACTGGAAAATTGAATTTCAGAGTCTGCCATTCAGCAAATGAGGCCTTAATTTAGAAGGGATTCATTAATAATTCCTTAATGATCATAAAGGCCTGCTGGAATTGTGACCTGCAAAGACATTTTTACTTTTTGTATTTCAAGCACTTCACAGAGAGCAGCCTCACTGTGCAATCCTTGCAGCTCTGCAGAGTTTAAATATATTGCAATATATTCCCTTAATATGGATTGCAATATATTCCCTTAGTCTGGGCTTAAATCTTCCCAGGAAAACAGGATTTTCAATTTCTCTGTGAGCAGCACAAAGACAGGATCTTGGAGAGTTACCAGGCCCTGTTCCCAGTGGGATTTCCAGTGGGATTAATTAATGATTCCTTAATGATCATCCCAGCTCTTAAAGCCTTGCTGGAATTTTTGACCTGGATAATCATTTTTATTTCCAGCACTTCCCAGAGAGCAGCCTCACTCAGCAGAGTTTAAATCTGCAGATTTGCAATATATTCCTTTAATATGGATTGCAATATATTCCCTTAGTCTGGGCTTAAATCTGCCCAGGAAAACCTGGGGTTTAATTTCCTGGGCTAAATCTGCCCAGGAAAATAGGATTTTAATTTCTCTGTGAGCAGCACAAAGCCAGTTACCAGCCCATGCTCCCAGAGGGATTTCCACTGGGATTCCCAGTGGGATTTCCATTGGGATTTCCAGTGGGATCTCCAGTGGGATTTCCATTGGGATTTCCATTGGGATCTCCATTGGGATTTCCAGTGGGATCTCCAGTGGGATCTCCAGTGGGATTTCCATTGGGATTTCCAATGGGATTTCCATTGGGATCCCCAGAGGGATTCCCAGTGTGATCCCCAGAGGGACCCCAGACTCCCCAGGGTGTTCAGGACCCCCACACTTGTCAGGTCCCTTTTTAAGGCTTTTCCAGGTTTTTTCTCCTTACCTGCAGCTCTGGCACTGACAGAACGGACTCTTCCGAAGCTGATGACATCTCCTCATCCTCATCTTGTGTCAAATCATCAAACTCATCCTCCTCCTCCTCCTCCTGCCCCTCCCTGTCCCCTGCAGCCTCGGGGCCGGCCGGTGTCCCCACCGACTGCCCGTCCGTGCTGCCCGAGTCCTCCGGCCTCCCCGGGGGGCTGCTGAACTCTGCCTCCCTCTCAGGGGGGTCCCTTGGAGAGTCACTGGTGCCTGGGGGTCCTGCAGCCCCCCCAGGCTCCCCCTGGGGCGGGGAGGGCACAGCCACAGCCTGGCCTTCCTCCTCTCCCTTCTCCTCACAGGCCACCTGCTCCTTCTTGGCCTCATCCCCAGGGGAACAAGCAGCCTCCATGTTCAGCTCCTGGCCGAGGCCCAGCATGAACTCCTCCTTCCTTTCAGCAGGTAAAAGTTCCCTTTTCAGGGCCAGCTTGGCCTCTTTGGGAGCATCACTTCCATCTTCAGCCTTGATTTCCTTGGGATCCAAGCGAGGCAAAAGCTCCACCACGGGCAAAGGCTCTGCTGTGTTCCCATCTCCCTCTGCCACTGCCCAGCTGTCACCCTCATTCCCCTTGTCCTTGGTGTCCCCAAGGGTGGGGTTTGTGCCACGCTCCTCCTTTGGGGACAAGGAGCAGGGCACGAAGAGCTCCGGGGGCTCCACCTTGGGCTCCACGGCAGGGAAAGCAGCAGGAGCGGGGAGCAGGGTCAGCTTCTCCTCCCCTTCACCCCCAGCAGGAGCAGGCAGACCCACAGGGCTGGGGGACACCAGCAGGGACGGGATGGAGGAGGTGACCAGAGGCTGACTGAGGGGACATGGGAAGGGGGAAGGGTTCACCAGCAGGGTGGTGACAGGGATGGCCTGGGCGCCCTGCGTGCTCAGGGGCTGGATCACGTTGCAGCCATTGCCGATGTTCAGCACCTTCACCGTGGTGGCAGGCACGGTCAGGATGACGGGGGAGGGCTGCAGCAGAGGGGAGGCTTTGATCACCGGGGAGGTTTTGAGCACTGGGGCAGCTCTGGTCCCTTTTTTCCTCTGGTAGCTCTTCCTCACGCACGCCTTGCGCGCCCTCGCCCCGCCCGAGGCCGGCAGCGCCGGCTTGGCCTGCAGAGTCACCTCGGAGGCCACCAGAGCTGGGGACACAGCAGCTGGGAAGGCTTGTCTGGAGTTTGGCTGGCCAGCAGGAAGAACCTTCTGGAATTGCAAGGCATCCCCAGCTCCCAGCAGGGCCGGGACTCGCAGGGGAGGCGGCGCCGGTTGGATGGGCCGGGGGACGCGGCCCCGGAGGCGGCCGGGGGCAGCCTCAGCCTGAGCCAACTTCTGGCTCTTCTGCAGGCCCAGGGGGCTGGAGCTGGGCTGCAGGCAGGGGCTGGGCCGGAGCAGGACAGGTTTCAGAGCTGCAGACCTCTGCCTCCTCCAGGGCCTCCTGGAGAAGCGGTTGCCCAAAGGTTTCAGGGTGAGCACGAGCCCCTTGGGCATCAGCAGAGGGTATTTGTCGTCACCTTCCCCTCCTGCAGGGCCCTTCTCTGTCCCCAGAGGGGCACAGCCTCCACCTGCAGGGCAAGCTGGGGCCTCCTTGGCATCTTCTGCCAGCTGCTTCAGCTTGTCCTGGATGGAGGGCAGGCTCGCCTGAAGGGAGAGAGAATTAAAAATATTTTCCAATTTTCCAATGAAATAAATTCATTGGAGTTTATTAGTTCTGTGTTCCCACCTTCTCACAGAAAGCAACAGAGCTCCCTCCCCTTTATCTCCTTTATACTTTAATAGCATTTTAAATTCATGAGTTGCATGAATTTAGGAGACTCTGAGATGCTAAAAAACCCCAATTTTTTTTGGTTGATAAAGGTTGTATTAATCAAGAGAAGATTGAGGGGGAGGGAAGGTTCCCTGTGGGACAGGGGGTGAGCAGAGAAATGGATTTGATGGCACTGGAGGAATGTCCCTCCCTGCCTGACTGACCCACAGGAATGGTCTCTGTGCCTCCAAGGAAATCCACACTAAAGGAGATCCACAAGGGAAAAAATCCACAAGGAAAAAATGCACAAGGGAAAAAATCCACAAGGGAAATCTACAAGGGAAAAAAATCCACAAGGAAAAAATGCACAAGGGAAAAAATCCATAAGGAAAATCCACAAGGGAAAAAATGCACATGGGGAAAATCCACAAGGGGAAAATCCACAAGGAAAAAAATCTGCAAGGGGAATCCACAAGGAAAGGAATCCACAAAGAAAAAAATCCACAAGAAAAAAAAACCCACAAGGAAAAAAATCCACAAGGGGAAAAAACCCACAAGGGGAAAACCCACAAGGAAAAAATCCACAAGGGGAAAAAATCCAGAAGGAAAATCCACAGGGGAAAAAATCCTCAAAGAAGAAAATCTACCAAGGGAAAATCTACCAGGGGAAAATCCACATGGGTAAAAATCCACAAGGGGAAAAATCCAAAAGGGGAAAATCCACAAGGAAAATCCACAAGGGAAAAAATCCACCAGGGGAAAAAATCCAGAAGGAAAATCCACAAAGAAGAAAATCCACCAGGGGAAAATCCACGAGGGGAAAACCCACAGGAAAAAATCCACAAGGAGAAAAATTCACCAGGGGAAAAAATCCACCAGGGGAAAAACTCACAAAGGGAAAAACTCACAAAAGAAAAATCCATGGGGAAAATCCACAAGGGGAAAATCCACCAGGGGAAAATCCACAGGAAAAAAATCCACAAGGGGAAAATCCACCAGGGGAAAAATTCATAAAGAAAATCCACCAGGGCAAACCCCAAGGGCAAACCCCCCCCAAGCCCCCCAGGCCCACCAAACCCCCCAACCCCCCAAACCCCAACCCCCCAACCCACCCCCCAAGCCCCCCAAACCCCCCAGGCCCCCCCAGGCCCCCCAGGCCCAGCAGCACCTTCAGCCAGAAGGGCAGGCGATGCTCCTCGCTGTCCACGGGGGCTCGGCACTCGCGGGGCTGCAGCTCCTCACAGACCTTCAGCAGCACCGGCAGCTGCTTGGTCCTCTTGTAGTGCTGGGGGGACACAGGGACAGCCTGGGGACACTGCCCAGGGACACTGATACACTGACACTGCCCCAGGGACACTGACACTGCCCCAGGGACACTGACACTGCCCAGGGGACACTGACACTGCCCAGGGGACACTGCCCAGGGACACTGACACTGCCCAGGGACACTGACACTGCCCCGGGGGACACTGCCCAGGGACACTGACACTGCCCCAGGGACACTGACACTGCCCCGGGGACACTGACACTGCCCAGGGACACTGACACTGCCCAGGGGACACTGCCCAGGGACACTGACACTGCCCAGGGACACTGACACTGCCCCAGGGACACTGACACTGCCAGGGGACACTGCCCAGGGACACTGACACTGCCCAGGGACACTGACACTGCCCAGGGACACTGACACTGCCCCGGGGACACTGCCCAGGGACACTGACACTGCCCAGGGACACTGATACACTGACACTGCCCCAGGGGACACTGACACTGCCCAGGGACACTGACACTGCCCAGGGACACTGACACTGCCCAGGGGACACTGACACTGCCCGGGGACACTGACACTGCCCAGGGGACACTGACACTGCCTGGGACACTGACACTGCCCAGGGACACTGACACTGCCCCGGGACACTGACACTGCCAGGGGACACTGCCCAGGGACACTGACACTGCCCAGGGACACTGACACTGCCCCAGGGACACTGACATTGCCCCAGGGACACTGACATTGCCCCGGGGACACTGACACTGCCCCAGGGACACTGACATTGCCCCAGGGACACTGACATTGCCCCGGGGACACTGACACTGCCCAGGGGGACACTGACACTGCCCAGGGGGACACTGACACTGCCCAGGGACACTGACACTGCCCCACTGACACTGCCCAGGGGGACACTGACACTGCCCGGGACACTGACACTGCCCAGGTGACAGTGCCCAGGTGACACTGACACTGCCCCAGTGACACTGCCCGGGGGACACTGACACTGCCCAGGGGACACTGACAGTGCCAGGGGACACTGACACTGCCCAGGGACACTGACACTGCCCAGGGGACACTGACAGTGCCAGGGGACACTGACACTGCCCAGGGACACTGATACACTGACACTGCCCAGGGACACTGACACTGCCCAGGGGACACTGACACTACCTCGGGGACACTGACACTGCCCCGGGGACACTGACACTGCCCCGGGGACACTGACACTGCCCAGGTGACAGTGCCCAGGTGACACTGACACTGCCCCGGGGACACTGATACACTGACACTGCCCAGGGACACTGACACTGCCCCGGGGACACTGACACTGCCAGGGGACACTGACACTGCCCCACTGACACTGCCCAGGGGGACACTGACAGTGCCCCGGGACACTGACACTGCCCAGGTGACAGTGCCCAGGTGACACTGACACTGCCCAGGGGACAGTGACACTGCCCAGGGGGACATTGACAGTGCCCAGGTGACAGTGCCCAGGTGACAGTGACAGTGCCCAGGTGACAGTGCCCAGGCCAGCTGCTGGCATGGAGCTCTGGGCTCTCTGCAGGGGCTCAGGGCAGTGACAATTCCTGAGCCAGGTTCTACCCAGGGAACAGCAACAGCAACAGCCAGAGCTGCTGCCAGGCTGGCACTGCCTGCTGGGCACGGCTGGCAGGGCTTGATCTGCTTTGGTTTACCTGGTTTGTTTTACCTGGTTTGGTTTGATCTGCTTTGGTTTACCTGGTTTGGTTTGACCTGGTTTGGTTTCACCTGGGTTGGTTTGACCTGCTTTGGTTTACCTGGTTTGGTTTACCTGGTTTGGTTTGACCTGGTTTGGTTTCACCTGGTTTGGTTTGACCTGGTTTGGTTTCACCTGGGTTGGTTTCACCTGGTTTGGTTTCACCTGGTTTATTTGACCTGGTTTGGTTTATCTGGTTTGGTTTCACCTGGTTTGGTTTGACCTGCTTTGGTTTACCTGGTTTGATTTACCTGGTTTGGTTTGACCTGGTTTGGTTTCATGCAGGTGTTGTTTTATTTTATCAGGTTTTGCTTTATGCAGCTGTTGTTCTGTCTGGTTTTATCTGGTTTTGTTTTATCTGGTGTTGTTTTATCTGGTTTTACCTGGTGTTGTTTCATGCAGGTGTTGTTTTATCACATAAAACCACTTGTTTTCTCTAGTTTTGCTTTCTCTGGTTTTGTTTTATCTGGTGTTTTTTATCTCTTTTGTTTTCTTGGGTTTGTTTTCTCTGGTTTTGTTTTCTCTGCTTTTGCTCCCAGCACTTCACAGCATCACTGCCCAGCTGCCTGCAAGCAGCACTTGGCTTTCAGTTTTGTTACTCCAAACCTCACCTGGATGAATTTTCACCAGGATTTCTGAGTTTTACTGAGCTCTAAATAATGAAATCGGTACCTGGACACCTCCCAGTCCAGATCCAGCCTTTTATTTCCCAGACTAAGGGAAATAAATCCTCCCTGCTAGCACCAGGATGATTTTTTATTTGAAATAAGAGCCTACTCTATTTTGTTACTCAATTTTGCTACTCCAAACCTCACCTGGATGAATTTTTAACCAGGATTTCTGAGTTTTACTGAGCTCTAAATAACGAAATCAGACTCTAAACACCTCCCAGTCCAGTAGCTAAGGGAAATAAAACCTAAATCCTCCCTGCTAGCACCAGGATGATTTTATTTGAAATAAGAGCCTACTCTATTTTCTTTCAGTGTTGTTACTCCAAACCTCACCTGGATGAATTTCCACCAGGATTTCTGAGTTTTACCAGGACTATCTGAGCTCCAAAGACTCAAATCAGACTCTAAACACCTCCCAGTCCAGTGGCTAAAGGAAATAAATCCTAAATCCTCCCTGCTAGCACCAGGATGACTTTTTGTTAATCAATTTTGTTTCAATTCTGCTACTCCAAACCTCACCTGGATGAATTTTTCACCAGGATTTTTGAGTTTTACTGAGCTCTAAATAATCAAATCAGACTCTAAACATCTCCCAATCCAGATTCAGCCTTTAATTTCCCAGTGGCTAAAGGAAATAAATCCTAAATCCTCCCTGCTAGCACCAGGATGACTTTTTATTTAAAATAAGTGGCTACTCAATTTTGTTACTCAATTTGGTTTCAATTCTGCTACTCCAAACCTCACCTGGATGAATTTCCACCAGGATTTCTGAGTTTTACCAGGACTATCTGAGCTCCAAAGACTCAAATCAGACTCTGAACACCTCCCTTACCCTGATGATGTTGTCAGGGGCTCTGTTCATGGTCAGGTTCTTGATCCTCACTGTCAGCTGGTGAGCAGTTTTGGTGGGCAGCAGGTATTTACTGATCAGAGGCTTGGGGAAATCCGTGCCCTCGAAATGCTTCAGCCCTAGAGCCAACAAACTGCACAGGGAGAGAGGGAAAGGAGGAGATAAAAACCTCTCAGCTCTCCCCAGGGACTGAAATTCTCCTTTTCAAACCAATTCCCACCTGTTCTTCAAAATATTTCAGCCTTAAAGGGAAAGGACAGGGAGAAAGGGGAGGAGATAAAAAACCTCTCAGCTCTCCCCAGGGACTGAAATTCTCCCTAACAAACCAATTCCCACCTGTTTGGTGCAAAAATTGGAAAATCCATCCCTTCAAAAAGTTTCAGCCCTAAAGGGAATGGACAGGGAGAGAGGGGAGGGGATAAAAAACCTCCCAGCTCTCCCCAGGGACTGAAATTCTCCCTAACAAACCAATTCCCACCCATTTTATACCAGAATTGGAAAATCCATCCCTTCAAAAGGTTTCAGCCCTAAAGGGAAAGGACAGGGAAAGAGGGAAGGGAATAAAAAAATTCTCTGTGCAATAATTGAAAAATCCATCCCTTCAAAATATTTTTGCCTTAAAGGGAAAGGACAGGGAGAGAGGGAAGGGAATAAAAACCTCTCAGCTCTCCCCAGGGATTGAAATTCTCCCTAACAAACCAATTCCCACCTGTTTTATACCAGAATTGGAAAATCCATCCCTTCAAAAGGTTTCAGCCCTAAAGGGAAAGGACAGGGAGAGAGGGGAGGGGATAAAGAACTTCTCAGCCCTAAAGGGACAGAGCAGGGACAGAGGGAAGGGAATAAAAAACCTCTCAGCTCTCTCCAGGGAGTGAAATTCTCCCTAACAAACCAATTCCCACCCATTTTGTACCAGAATTGGAAAATCCATCCCTTCAAAAGGTTTCAGCCCAAAACCAATGTTCAACCTAAAACCAAGCTGGAGAGAGAGAGAGGGAAGGGAATAAAAAATTTCTCTGTGCAATAATTGGAAAATTCATCCCTTCAAAAGGTTTCAGTTTAAAGGGACAGAGCAGGGAAAGAAGGAAGGGAATAAAAAACCTCTCAGCTCTCCCCAGGGAGTGAAATTCTCCCTAACAAACCAATTCCCACCTGTTTTATACCAGAATTGGAAAATCCAACCCTTCAAAAGGTTTCAGGTTTAAAAGCCAACAAGCTGGAGAGGGAGAGAGGGAAAGGAGGAGATAAAAAACTTCTCAGCTCTCCTCAGGGATTGAAATTTTCCTTGAAAAACCAATTCCCACCCATTTTGTACAAAAATCGGGAAATCCATCCCCTCAAAAGGTTTCAGCCCTAAAGGGAAAGGACAGGGAAAGAGGGAAGGGAATAAAAAATTTCTCTGTGCAATAATTGGAAAATCCATCCCTTCAAAATATTTCAGATTTACAGGGAAAGGACAGGGACAGAGGGAAGGGAAGGGAATAAAAAACTTTTCAGCCCTAAAGGGACAGAACAGGGAGAGAGGGGAGGGAATAAAAACCTCTCAGCTCTCCCCAGGGACTGAAATTCTCCTTTTCAAACCAATTCCCACCTGTTTTATACCAGAATTGAAAAATCCATCCCTTCAAAATATTTCTGCCTTAAAGGGAAAGGACAGGGAGAGAGGGAAGGGAATAAAAACCTCTCAGCTCTCCCCAGGGACGGAAATTCTCCTTTTCAGAGCAGCTCTGCCCCTTTGGCACAGAGCCTGCAGCACCTACTTGTCCTCAGCCTTGGTGAAGAGGATCTTGTCCCGGGGGGGGCTGGCTCTCAGGGCACACACTGGCAGCAGCTCGGGGTACATGAACACTTTCCTGGTGGCCAGGATCCAGGCCACCTGCTTTGGCAGGCAGGAGAATTCATTGGCTGGCAAGGGAAGGAGAGTTTTGTGTGTGAGGGATGATTTTCAGAGCTCACCTCTTAAAAACTCTGCTCCTTTTGCTCCTTTCACTGCCCAAATGTTTCTTTTTGGTTTGAGGGTTTGTAGTTGCCTCGGTTTCCCCTTTGGGTTCCCAGCAGCAAAAGGTGAAATTCTCTTCTCCTTCCACCTTTTCCTTTGCTCTGCAGTGAGGCAAAGGCCAAGGGGCCACTCTGAGCCAAAAAACAACTTTAGAATCTTGCAATTAGGAAATAATTAATTTCTGGTGGTGATGGTGTGAGTTACAACATCTGGATTGTCTCACCCATCAAATGGGACTGAAAATGGAATAAAACCCCTCTCAGTGCCCAAATCTGGGTGAGAAAAGGGCCCAATCCACCCTGTGGGGAATGGATTGGTAAAAAATTGGTGTGGAGGTCAAAAAACACCTTTAATATATTGTAATTAAGAAGTAATTAACTTCTGATTGTGATGGTGTGAGTTACAACATCTGGGTTGTCTCACCTTTGACATGAGACTGAAAATGGAATAAAACCCCTCTTAACTGCACAAATTTGGGT
Organism: Serinus canaria; assembly: GCF_022539315.1. Classification (NCBI taxonomy): domain Eukaryota; kingdom Metazoa; phylum Chordata; class Aves; order Passeriformes; family Fringillidae; genus Serinus; species Serinus canaria. The sequence goes on from NC_066338.1 coordinate 12,197,290, forward strand.
GAGAAAAGGGCCCAACCCACCCTGTGGGGAATGGATTTGTAGAAAATTGGTGTGGAGGCCAAAAACACCTTTAATATCCTGTAACTAAGAACTCATTAACTTCTGATGGTGCTGGTGTGAGTTACAACATCTGGATTGTCTCACTCTTTACATGAGACTGAAAATGGAATTAAAGGTTTTTAAAACCCCTCTCAGTGCCCAAATTTGGGTGAGAAAAGAGCCCAACCCACCCTTACCACTCTTGGCCGCCTTCCGGGGGCTCCAGTCCGGGGGCACCTGGGCGTGGAAGTCCTGCAGCAGCTGCAGCGCCCCCTGCAGGTTGCAGGGCTGGAACATGCTCTGCAGGCGGGGCTGCGGCACAGCCTGCTGCAGGCGGGAGCTGCAGGCGAAGCTGCACAGCTCGCTCTGCACGGGAGGGGACACAGACAGGGGGGAAATCGGTTATCGATGAGCTGATTGACAGAAATGATCGGTTATCGATGAGCTGATTGATAGGAATGATCGGTTATTGATGAGCTGATTGACAGAATGATCCGTTATTGATGAGCTGATTGACAGGAATGATCGGTTATCAATGAGCTGATTGACAAAATGATCGGTTATCGATGAGCTGATTGATAGGAATGATCGGTTATCGATGAGCTGAGTGACAGGAATGATTGGTTATTGATGAGCTGATTGACAGAATGATCGGTTATTGAGGAGCTGATTGACAGGAATGATCGGTTATCAATGAGCTGATTGACAGGAATGATCGGTTATCGATGAGCTGATTGACAGAATGATCGGTTATTGAGGAGCTGATTGACAGGAATGATCGGGTATTGAGGAGCTGATTGACAGGATAAGATCGGTGATCGATGAGATGATTGAGAGGAATGAGCGGGGAGCGAGGAGCGGAGGGACAGGAATGAGCGGGGAGCAAGGAGCTGATGGAGAGGAAGAGCGGACGGGATGAGCTGAGATGGAGAGGAAGGACGGGGAGCAGATGGAGAAGATGACAGGAGGGGCAGACGGAAGGACCGGGGAGGAAGGAGCGGCAGGGATAGAAGGAGCATGAGGAATAGAGCAGGGAGAAAGTGAGCAGAGGGACGAATAGGAGCAGGGAGAAAGGAGCAGGGTAGAAATGAGCAGACGAGAGAAATGGGGATAGGGAACCCGAGGAGGGGCAATGAGCGGAGATAGCGGCAGGGAGCCCAAGGAATGCAGAGCCAAGCCAAGGGCAGCCCGAGGAAAAGGCAGGAGCCAGAGCCAGAGGAGCCCAGAGGAAGCAGGAGCCAGTCCCGAGTAAGCCCAAGGAACGCAGGAGCCAAGCCGAGGGAGCCCAAGGAAACGCAGGAGCAAGCCAGAGGTAGCCAAGGAACGAGGAGCCATGCCCAGAGGGTAGCCCAAGGAGGAACGCAGGAGCCAGCCAAGAGGGAGCCCAAGAACGCAGGAGCCAGGCCCAGAGGGAGCCCAAGGAACGCAGGAGCCAGCCAAGGAGGGAGCCCAAGGAAGCAGGAGCAGGGCCAGAGGGAGCCCAAGGAACGCAGGAGCCAGCCCAGAGGGAGCCCAAAGGAACGCAGGACGCCAGGCCCAGAGGAGCCCAAGGAACGCAGGAGCCAGGCCCAGAGGGAGCCCAGGAAGCGCAGGAGCCAAGCCAGAGGGAGCCCAAGGAACGCAGGAGCAGGCCCCAGAGGGAGCCCAAGGAACGCAGGAGCCAGCCCAGAGGGGCCCAGGAACGCAGGAGCCAGCCAGAGGAGCCCAAGGAAGCAGGAGCCAGCCAGAGGGAGCCAAGGAACGCAGGAGCCAGGCCCAGAGGGAGCCCAAGGAACGCAGGAGCCAGCCCAGAGGGAGCCCAAGGAACGCAGGAGCCAGCCCAGAGGGAGCCCAAGGAACGCAGGAGCCAAGCCCAGAGGGAGCCCAAGGGAACGCAGGAGCCAAGCCAGAGGGAGCCCAAGGAACGCGAGCGAGCCCAGAGGGAGCCCAAGGACGCAGGAGCCAAGCCCAGAGGGAGCCCAAGGAACGCAGGAGCCAAGCCCAGAGGGAGCCCAAGGAACGCAGGAGCCAGCCCAGAGGGAGCCCAAGGAGCGCAGGAGCCAAGCCCAGAGGGAGCCCAAGGAAGCAGGAGCCAGGCCAGAGGGAGCACAAGGAACGCAGGAGCCAGGCCCAGAGGAGGCCCAAGGAAAGCAGGAGCCAAGCCCAGAGGGAGCCAAGGAACGCAGGAGCCAAGCCAGAGGGAGCCCAAGGAACGCAGGAGCCAGCCCAGGGGAGCCAAGGAACGCAGGAGCCAAGCCAGAGGGAGCCCAAGAACGCAGGAGCCAGCCAGAGGGAGCCCAAGGAGCGCAGGAGCCAAGGCCCAGAGGGAGCCCAAGGAAGCAGGAGCCCAAGCCCAGAAGGGAGCCCAAGGGAAACGCAGGAGCCAGCCCAGAGGAGAGCCCAAGGAGCGGCAGGAGCCCAAGCCCAGAGGGAGCCCAAGAACGCAGGAGCCAAGCCCAAGGGAGCCCAAGGAAACGCAGGAGCCAGCCCAGAGGAGCCCGAGGAACGCAGGAGCCCAAGCCCAGAGGGAGCCAAGTGAACGCAGGACGCCAAGCCCAGAGGGAGCCCAAGGAACGCAGGAGCCAGGCCAGAGGAGACCAAGGAACGCAGGAGCCAGCCCAGAGGGAGCCAAGGAAACGCAGGAGCCAAGCCAAGAGGGAGCCAAGGAACGCAGGAGCCAGGATCCAGAGGGAGCCCAAGAACGCAGGAGCCAGCCCAGAGGGAGCCCAAGGAACGCAGGAGCCAAGCCCAGAGGGAGCCCAAGGAAACGCAGGAGCAAGCCAGAGGGAGCCCAAGGACGCAGGAGCCAGCCAGAGGGAGCCCAAGGAACGCAGGAGCCAAGCCCAGAGGGAGCCCAAGGAACGCAGGAAGCCAGCCCAGAGGGGAGCCCAAGGAAACGCAGGAGCCAAGACCAGAGGGAGCCCAAGGAACGCAGGAGCCAGGCCCAGAGGGAGCCCAAGGAACGCAGGAGCCAAGGCCAGAGGGAGCCCAGGAGACGCAGGAGCCAGGCCCAGAGGGAGCCCAAGGAACGCAGAGCCAGGCCCAGAGGGAGCCCAAGGAAACGCAGGAGCCAAGCCCAGAGGGAGCCCAAGGAACGCAGGAGCCAAGCCCAGAGGAGCCCAAGGAACGCAGGAGCCAGGCCCAGAGGGAGCCCAAGGAACGCAGGAGCCAGCCCAGAGGGAGCCCAAGGAACGCAGGAGCCAAGCCCAGAGGGAGCCCAGGAACGCAGGAGCCAAGCCCAGAGGTGAGCCCAAGGAACGCAGGAGCCAGCCCAGAGGGAGCCCAAGGAACGCAGGAGCCATCCCAGAGTGATCCCAATTAACTCATTATCCATCCCATAGTTATCCCAATTACTCAGTATCCAATCCATATATCCCAAGGAACTCAGGATCCATCCCATAGGATCCCAAACTCATTCCATCCCATATTTATCCCAATGAACTCATTATCCATCCCATATTTATCCCCAATTATCTCATGATCCATCCCATATTTATCCCAATTAACTCATTATCCAATCCCATATTTATCCCAATTAACTCATTATCCATTCCCATATTTATCCCAATTAACTCATTATCCAATCCCATATTTATCCCAATTAACTCATTATCCAATCCCATATTTATCCCAATTAACTCATTATCCAATCCCATATTTATCCCAATTATCTCATTATCCATTCCAATATTTACCCATTAAACTCATTATCCATCCCATATTTAACCCTTTAAATTGAAAAGAATAAAATAATTTACCTAAGTAAATATATGACAAATCTATGAATATTTCTAATGATAAATAAATTTATAATTGATTTAACTCCAAAATAAATGAATGATAAATTAATGACTTTTCTACTGAATAAATGAATTTATAACTGATTTAATCCTTAAGTAAATGAATGAGAAATCAATGAATATTTCTAATGACAAATCAAGTTTAACATTGATTTAATTTCTAAGTAAATGAATGATAAATCAATGAATATTCCTAATGAATAAATAAAATTATAACTGATTGAATTCCCAAGTAAATGAATGAGAATCAATGAATATTTGTACTGAATAAATAAAATTATAATTGATTTAACTCCTAAGTAAATGAATGAGAAATCAGTGAATATTCCTAATGAATAGTTTATAATTGATTTAATTTCTCAGTAAATGAATGATAAATCAGTGACTATTTGTGCTGAATAAATAAATGTATAACTGATTAAATTCCCAAGTAAATGAATAATAAATCAGTGACTATTTGTGCTGAATAAATAAATTTACAACTGATTAAATTTCTCAGTAAATGAATGAGAAATCAATGAGTATTTCTAATGATAAATGAATTATAACTGATTGAATTCCTAACTAAATGAATGAGAAATCAATGAATATTTCTACTGAATAAATAAATTTATAACTGATTGAATTTCTTAGTAAATGAATGATAAATCAATAAATATTTCTAATGATAAATGAATTTATAATTGATTAAATTTCTCAGTAAATGAATGAGAAATCAATGAGTATTTCTAATGATAAATGAATTTATAACTGATTGAATTCTTAGTAAATGAATGAGAAATCAATGAATATTTCTACTGAATAAATGAATTTATAACTGATTACATTCTCAAGTAAATGAATGATAAATCAATAAATATTTCTAATGATAAGTGAATTTATAACTGATTAAATTTCTCAGTAAATGAATGAGAAATCAATGAGTATTTCTAATGATAAATGAATTTATAACTGATTGAATTCCCAAGTAAATGAATGATAAATCAATGAATATTTCTACTGAATAAATAAATTTATAACTGATTGAATTTCTCAGTAAATGAATAATAAATCAGTGAATATTTCTACCAATAAATGAATTTATAACTGATTTAACTCCCAGGTAAATGAATGATAAATCAGTGACTATTTCTAATAATAACTAAGTTTATAACTGATGGAATTGATGAGTAAATGCAGGACAAATCCTGGATTCTGCAGGATTAATTTGTGTTTCTGGCAGGGATTTTGGGTTTCTCCTCACCAGGAAGAGCCGGGTGCTGCCGGCCTCGGAGCTCAGGGCGGGGTTGGAGCTGGCCAGGAGATGGATCTGGGTCAGGAGCTGCACGTGCTGCAGGGAAAAATCACAAATATTGGGGGATTTAGCAAAAAAATTGGGGTTTATATCATAAAAATTGGGGTTTCATCAACAAAATTGCACAAAAATTGGGGGTTTTATCACCAAAACTGGGGTTTGTATCACAAAAATTGGGGATTTTATCATAAAAATTGCATAAAAATTGGGGTTTGTATCAAAAAATTGGGGGTTTTATCAGAAAAATTGGGGGTTTTTATCACCAAAATTGGGGTTTTTATCAACAAAATTGCACAAAAATTGGGGCTTATATCAAAAAATTGGGTTTTAATCACCCAAATTGCATAAAAATTGGGGGTTTTATCACAAAAACTGGGGGTTTTATCAAAAAATTGGGGTTTATATCATAAAAATTGGGTTTTTTATCAAAAAATTGGGGGTTTTATCAACAAAATTGCACCAAAATTGGGGGTTTCATCACCAAAATTGGGGTTTGCATCAAAAAATTGGGGTTTTATCACCAAAATTGCATAAAAATTGGGGTTTATATCACAAAAATTGGGGTTGAACAAAAAATTGGGGGTTTAATCACAAAAATTGGGGGTGTTATCACCAAAATTGGGGTTTCTATCAAAAAATTGGGGTTTATATCACCAAAATTGGGTTTTTATCAAAAAATTGGGATTTTATGACCAAAATTGGGGGTTTTATCAGAAAAATTTGGTTTATATCACAAAAATTGGAGTTTTATCAGAAAAATTGGGGTTTTAATCACCAAAATTGGGGTTTTATCACCAAAATTGGGGTTTTAATCAATTTATCAGCACCCAGGGGAGTGGAAATATCTGCTCTGATTGCAGAACAATCTTAACAGCAATAGAAAAATAAGAATCCAACGTAGATGAAGAATATTCTCTTTAAACAGTAAAAAAATGGGTGAAAAAAGGGATTTTTAGTGAATTTCTCAGCTTTTACACAGAAATAAATTAATTTTTTTCCTCCAAAAATACAGAATTATTTGTTGAGCATGAATGATTTCAGCTCTAGACCTGCCTAAATTCTGAATTTTAAAAATAAGAATTCAACCTAGATGAAGAATATTGTTTTTAGATAATAAAAAATGGGAGAAAAAAGGGATTTTTTATTCAAATGAGCCTGCTCCACCTGCTGCATCTGCTGCTGCAGGCGGCCCTGCTGCTGCAGGCGGCCCCACTGCGCCCCATCCAGCTGCAGGCCGTGCAGGCCGTGCAGGCCCTGTAGGCTCTGCAGGCTGTGCAGGCTCTGCAGGACCTGCAGGCTGTGCAGGCTGTGCAGGCCATGCAGGCTGTGCAGGCCCCGTAGGCCGTGCAGGCCATGCAGGCTGTGCAGGCCGTGCAGGCTGTGCAGGCCATGCAGGCTCTGCAGGCCCGTGCAGGCCATGCAGGCTCTGCAGGCCGTGCAGGCCCTGCATTGCTCTCTGTGGCCGCACTCTGGCTCTCTCAGTCTCCTGCAAAAAGGGATTTTTTATTCAAATGAGCCTGCTCCACCTGCTGCATCTGCTGCTGCAGGCGGCCCCACTGCGCCCCGTCCAGCTGCAGGCTGTGCAGGCCCTGCAGGCTGTGCAGGCTCTGCATGCTGTGCAGACTCTGCAGGCCCTGCAGGCTCTGCATGCTCTGCAGGCTCTGCAGGCCCTGTAGGCCGTGCAGGCTGTGCAGGCTGTGCAGGCTGTGCAGGCTCTGCAGGCCCTGCAGGCTGTGCAGGCTCTGCATGCTGTGCAGGCCGTGCAGGCCATGCAGGCTCTGCAGGCTGTGCAGGCTCTGCACTGCCGTGCAGGCTGTGCAGGCTCTGCAGGCTGTGCAGGCTCTGCAGGCCCTGCAGGCTGTGCAGGCTCTGCATGCTGTGCAGACTCTGCAGGCCCTGCAGGCTCTGCATGCCCTGCAGGCTCTGCAGGCCCTGTAGGCCGTGCAGGCTGTGCAGGCTGTGCAGGCTGTGCAGGCCCGTGCAGGCTGTGCTGGCCCTGCAGGCCGTGCAGGCCGTGCAGGCTGTGCAGGCCCTGCAGGCCGTGCAGGCCCTGCAGGCTGTGCAGGCCGTGCAGGCCATGCAGGCTCTGCAGGCCCGTTCAGGCCATGCAGGCCGTGCAGGCTCTGCAGGCCATGCAGGCCCTGCATTGCTCTCTGTGGCTGCACTCTGGCTCTCTCAGCCTCCTGCAAAAAGGGATTTTTAATTCAAATGAGCCTGCTCCACCTGCTGCATTTGCTGCTGCAGGCGGCCCCGCTGCGCCCCGTCCAGCTGCAGGCTCTGCAGGCCCTGCAGGCCCTGCATGGCTCTCTGTGGCTGCGCTCGGGCTCTCTCGGCCTCCTGGGGGTTCCTCAGGGAGGATTTCCTGAGCCGCAGCTGCTCCAGCTGCTCCTTCACCGTCTGGTGCTGCCGGTTCAGCAGGTTGGCCAGCGGCTCCTCGAACCTGCATTAATCAATAAAATACAATCAAATACAATAATAAAATAAAATACAGCAAAATAAAATGGAATAAAATAAAATAAAATACAATAAAATAAAAACATATTAAAAAAAATAATAAATTGCAATAAAATAAATAAAAACCAAAATAAATAATAAAATAAAATAAAAATAAAATAAAACATAACATAAAATAAAAAATAAATACCAATACAATAAAAATTAAATTAAATAAAAAATAAAATAAAATACATTAAAATACATTAAAATAAAATATAAAATAACAAAAATACAATACAATAATAAAATAAAATAAAATAAATAAATAAAACAAAATACAATACAAAAATACAAGAAAATATAAATAAAATAATAAATAAATAATAAATAAAATAATAAAATGAAATACAATACAAAATAAAATAAAATAATAAATAAAATAATAATTAAGAACTAATAAAATAAAGAAATAAAATAATAAAATAATAAAATAAAAAAAATATATAAAAAATAAAATAATAATAGAATAAAATACAATACAATATAATAAATAGAATAAATACAATAATAAAATAGAATAAAATAGAATAAAATACAATACAATAAAATAAAATACAATAAAATAATAAAATAAAATACAATACAATAAAATGCAATAAAATGCAATAAAATGCAATACAATAAAATGCAATAAAATGCAATAAAATGCACTAAATAATGATTTGATTCTTAGAATTTCAGTCCATTGGTGCTGTGGGTGTGGCTGGCTCAGGGCTGCTCCCCCCGGGCACGGCTCAGCCCGAGGAGCGGCAGCGCCCGCAGCGCTCGCTGTGGCTCCGCTCCCAAGCGGGGCCAGCCCCGCTCCGGCTGCCCTGCCCCGAACGGAGCCCGTCCTAAACAGAGCCGGTCCTAAAGAGAGCCGGTCCTAAACAGAGCCAGCCCCGCTCCGGCTGCCCTGCCCCGAACGGAGCCCGTCCTAAACAGAGCCGGTCCTAAAGAGAGCCGGTCCTAAAGAGAGCCGGTCCTAAACAGAGCCAGCCCCGCTCCAGCTGCCCTGCCCCGAACAGAGCCGGTCCTAAACAGAGCCGGTCCTAAATAAAACCGGTCCTAAAGAGAGCCGGTCCTAAAGAGAGACGGTCCTAAAGAGAGCCAGTCCTAAACAGGGCCAGCCCCGCTCCGGCTGCCCTGCCCCGAACGGAGCCGGTCCTAAAGAGAGCCAGAGCCGGTCCTAAAGAGAGCCGGTCCGGCCCCAGACAGAGCCGGCCCTAAATAGAGCCAGTCCCAAACAGAGCCAGACCCAAAGAGAGCCAGCCCAGCTCCAGCTGCTCCATCCCGGACACGGAGCCAGCCCCATCCTGCAGCTCCTGGAGAGATCCCACAGCCAGGGAGGGATCTGGGTGGAGGAACTGCAAAGTTCAGCTTGGCTCATTTTCATCTCAAGTTTCATTTCAGCTCATCTCAGGGACACCTTCCACCATCCCAGGGTGCTCCCAACGCTCCAACCTGGCCATGGGCACTGCCAGGGGCAGCCAGAGCTGGGCTGGGAAATGTTTTCATGGATTTAATCCCAAACACCCAAAGATTGGGGAGCTCGGGAGGTTCAGACTGGGGAGCTCAGCAGGGTCAGACTGGGGAGCTCAGCAGGTTCAGATTCTGGAGCTCAGCAGGTTCAGACTGGGGAGCTCAGCAGGGTCAGACTGGGGAGCTCAGCAGGTTCAGATTCTGGAGCTCAGCAGGGTCAGATTCTGGAGCTCAGCAGGTTCAGACTGGGGAGCTCAGCAGGGTCAGACTGGGGAGCTCAGGAGGGTCAGACTGGGGAGCTCAGCAGGTTCAGACTGGGGAGCTCAGCAGGTTCAGACTGGGGAGCTCAGCAGGGTCAGACTGGGGAGCTCAGCAGGGTCAGACTGGGGAGCTCAGCAGGGTCAGATTGGGGAGCTCAGCAGGTTGCGATTGGGGAGCTCAGAGGTTCAGATTGGGGAGCTCAGCAGGTTCAGACTGGGAGCTCAGCAGGTCAGACTGGGAGCTCAGCAGGGTCAGACTGGGGAGCTCAGAGGTTCAGATTTGGGAGCTCAGCAGTTTAAGATGTGGAGCTCAGGCAGGTTCAGATTGGGGAGCTCAGCAGGGTCAGACTGGGGAGCTCAGCAGGTTCAGATTCTGGAGCTCAGCAGGTTCAGATTCTGGAGCTCAGCAGGTTCAGATCCTCACCCCCCCAGTTTAGGTCCAAGGGGATTTTTGGTGGGGGGAATTCTCCTCAGCAATGACTGAACCATGGATTACAAGCACTGAAGTCAAAGGTGGCAAGCAGGAGAAAAAGAATCCATTGAACTCTCCAATCCCATGAGGAAAAATGGCTGAGAGCTTTCAGAAGAGCTGCCAGGACATTTTCTCTCTCTGCTGGCTGCCCCAGAGGTTTTTCCTCACAAGAAATCAGGACATGGACAAGTTCTCCTACCTGAGGGCCTGGGGGGTGTTGAAATTTGGCCGGGACTCTGTGACAGCCTCTCCATCCTCTGGCCTTTCATCCTTCATGCTGGAGAAGCCCATCTCCCCCTGGAACTGAGCAGACACGGGGTCAGCAGGAGGAGGATCAAGGAAGAAATTTAACTTTGGGTAATGAAGCTGGTGGTGATGTGCTCAGCACAGAGCTTCCCTCAGGAAATCCCTGGAGACCCCCAGGAAATCCCTGGAGACCCTCAGGAAATCCCTGGAGACCCTCACTCCAGGAAATCCCTGCAGATCTTCACTCCAGGAAATCCCTGCAGATCTTCACTCCAGGAAATCCCTGCAGATCTTCACTCCAGGAAATCCCTGAAAATCTTCACTCCAGGAAATCCCTGCAGAGCTTCCATTCAAGAAATCCCTGCAGACCCTCAGGAAATCCCTGCAGATCTTCAGAAAACCCTACAAATCTTCACTCCAGGAAATCCCTGGAGATCTTCCCTCCAAGAAATCCTTACAGAGCCTCAGGAAATCCCTGCAGATCTTCAAAAAACTCCTACAAATCTTCACTCCAGGAAATCCCTGGAGATCTTCCCTCCAGGAAATCCCTGGAGATCTTCATTTCACAGACCCTGACTCCAGGCAATCCCTCAGAGCTCCCCTTCCCAAAGCTCCCAGTGCCCCGGCAGTGGCAGAGCCCCGGCACCCCCAGCCCTGAGCCCCCCTCCAGGTGCCAGCTCTGCCCTGTGTCCCTCTGTCACTTACTGTCTCAAAGAGCTCCTCCATCAGCTCGTTCACCTCCTTTTCTGCAAGCCAAAAGGAACAGGATGGTGAAGAAACTCTCAGCAAAGCTGTCCCAGCATCAGCTCAGTGAGGGAATTTCTCCCACAAAGGGAAATCCTCCTGCTGCTAACAGAGGACCAAAAAGGAAAGGCCCCCGAAAATTCCTTTTTTAATTCTGAAATATCACATTAAAACTCGTTTGCATGGTTAAATTTAATTTCTGTACCGCTGCAATTAAGACCTACAGGAGTTGGATTTTGCACATGGCCAGAAGTCATAGAGAGTCTGTTAGGTGCTTCAACTCAATTAAATTAGTATCAGAGGGAACGGAAGGCGGGAACGGAGAAAAGAAAGGGGGAAAATGAAAAAATGGAAGGGTAAAGGGACAACAGTGACTTCGTCAGGTTATGTCAGTTAATGTAATTTAATTTCAGCGTAGCTGTAATGTAAACTGTAAGGTTAAATTTCCTTTCCTGTGGTTTCCCTTTAGTTCCTTGAATTACCTACTTTACTT
>NC_066338.1:12209073-12243301 GCF_022539315.1 Serinus canaria
CCTCCTCTTCATCATCAGGCTGGTATTCTTCATCAGAGGAGTCATCTTCCTCCAGGGGAATGTCCACAAACTGAGGGGGCTGAGCAAGGAGAAAGAGGGTGAGCACTCCCCACAGCAGCAGGAGCTCAGTCAGAGCAAATATTTCAAAGTGAGGAAACACCCTGAGGCTTTGGAAAGGAAATCCTGAAAGGAATAAATTCCTAAAAGGTTGGGGAAGGGAAGCCAAGGTGCAAGAACAGGCAGAAATAATTCAGGATTTACAAGATGGAAGCTGCACGAGCAGCTCAGAGATGGTTTTAGATGGCTCCAGCCCCTCCAAGAGATCTCAGCCTCAGCAGGAGCTCCAGGAAAAATTCACTCACCTTCACCTCGTTTGCCTTCTTGATTGGAGAAATGTTCCAGGTTGGAATCACCTGCAGACACAAAAACCCTTGGGCTGTGTCACACAACCTGGTGGATCTAAGGAGGACCTGAGCTGGATCTGCCAGAGCTCAAACTGAGCCTCCAGATCCCCCATGGGATCTCCAGGAGGGAACTCAGGACCCTGGGAGTTCACTGCCCTCACTTTGGGCTGCTCAGCCCAAATTCATCCTTTTTAACATCCTTTTTAAATTCATCCTTTTTAACACTGCCTGGGCTGATTCTTTTCACCTCAAGACTCAAATCAGATTTGTGCTGCTCTTGGAGGGTCCCACAACCAAAATCACTGAGAGAACAACAGGGCAGGCTGAGCTGGAAGGGACAAGGATCATCAATCCATGGTCAAACACCCCAACAATCCCACCGTGGCAGCACTGACCAAACCTTCTGGGAATTCTGGGACTTTCTGGGAATTCTGGGACCATTCCCTGGGGGAAGAAGCTTCTCCTGCAGCCAGCCCCAGCTCTGTGTCCCTGTCACACAGAGCAGGAGCTGGAGCAGAGCATTTACTCACCCCTCCTTTCTCCACCACTTCCTTCAGCTTGGAACGAGTCATTTTGGGCTCCTGAGAGTTGGAAACAAGAAAACAGCAACAAATTCAGTCCTTGCCTCAAGGACAGCTTTTCCCCAGCAGCTCTTTATGAGGAAAGTCCAGCTTATTATGAGGCTTTTCTCTTTTTTAAAATTCATAACCTTTAAATTTACTTGAAATTAATTACAGACATCACCACAGTGACCTCAAAAATAACTCCTCACATTTGTTTTATAATTCATCCAGCTGGTAAATCAATGAAACCTCATTATTGTAGCAGGTAAATTCCATTTTTGTTCTCCCTCCTCTCCCCACCTCCCCCTGAAGCCCAGGAGGGCACAAAGTGAGCAAGTTTTTACTCACAAACACAGGAATATCTTCTGTCTCACTGATGGCTGCTTTCACCATGGCCACCACGTGCTCATTTGTGATCACTTCCTAAGGGAACACACAAATCCAGGATGGTCATCCCAGAGAAACAAACAATCCAACAAGAGTTGGAATCAACCCCCTGGAAATGACAGGCTTTGTAATTACACTGAGGCACAAATGATTGTTTCATTCATTCATTTAATTCATTCATTCATTTAATTCATTCCTTCATTTCAGATTTGTAAAATTTAAAAGAAATGAATGAATTTCCAGTGATTGAAACATTTGCATTGAATTCTCTGTGAGTGCTCCCCAGAATAAATCCCCAGCAGAGAGAAAGAAAAGAGTCAAAGCAAAAGCCCACAGCAGTCATGGAAGATGTGCTGATCCCAGTCACAGCAGGAATGCTGCTCTGAGGCTGCACCACAAAACCCAAATCTTGATTAAACTCCCATTTTTAAGCCCTCACAGCCTCCCAAATCCCTGGAGAAGGTATGGAATATTTCCAGTATGGAATATGTAAATCTCTGGAGGAAGGATGGGATCACATCCAGTCCTTAAAACATTTCACTACCACATGCCAGAAAATTGGGGGAAAATGGGGGAAGGCAGGAGAGGAGAAGGGAGGGGAAGGGGAACAAGGAGGGGAAGGAGGAGAAGAAGGAGGGGGACAAGGAGGGGGACAAGGAGGAGAAGGGAAAAGGAGGGGAACGAGAAGGACAAGGAGGGGAAGGGAAAAGGAGGGAAAGGAGAACAAGGAGGAGGAGAAGAACAAGGACGAGAAGGAGAAGGAGGAGAAGGAGACGGAAGAGAAGGGGAAGAACGAGAAGGAGAATGATGAGAAGAACAAGGAGAAGAAGGAGGAGAAGGAGGAGAAGGAGGAGAAGGAGAAGAAGGAGGAGAAGGAGGAGAAGGAGGAGAAGAACAAGGAGGAGAAGGAGGAGAACAAGGAGGAGAAGGAGAAGAACAAGGAGGAGAAGAGAGAACAAGGAGAAGAGACAAGGAGGAAGAGGAGAAGAACAAGGAGAAGGAGAAGAACAAGGAGGAGAAGGAGAAGAACAAGAGGAGAAGAACGAGAAGAACAAGGAGGAGAAGACGAGAAAAGAACAAGGAGGAGGAGAGGAGAAGAACAGGAGGAGAAGGAGAAGGAAGAGAAGGGGAAGAACAAGAAGGAGAATGATGAGAAGAACAAGGAGAAGAACGAGAAGAACAAGGAGGAGGAGGAGAAGGAGAACAAGGAGGAGGAGGAGGAGAAGGACCAGCCTCCACCCTAAACCTCCATCTTGCCCCATATCTATTACTACACTCTAAAACCCCAAACCCTAAGTTTCCCACCCAGTGCCATCCCACACCTCTCATCCACCTCCACGCCCTCAATCCCAGCTCCATCATTCCATCCTGGAAGCTCCTCCACAGCCTCAGATCACTCCAACAAGGAAGAGGAGCCCAGGAGCCAGCAGCACTGGCCAGGGCCCCCCCCAACTCACGTGCAGGATGTTCCTGACGTTGACCACGGTCAGGTTGTGCTGCTTGGCTCCATCCTCCAGGGTGCGGTCCAGGGACTCGTCCAGCTTGATGTCACAGGACAAGGAGCCCTCTTCCTCCTGGCTCTTCCCTTCTCTTTTCCTTTTGCTGGCCTTCCTCCTCCTCTTCCTCCTCTCCACGTCCTCCCCGTCCTGCTCCTCTGAAAATCAGCAGAAATGGAAGCTGAAAATCTCAGTGTGTGGTGAGAGGGTGGGTTTGGAAAGAAACACAAAGCAGAATCCTGCAGAAAACCTGCAAAGCTTCTCCTTGCAAAGGTTCCTCTTGCAAAGGTTCTTCTACAAAATTCTTGCAAAGATTCTCCTTGCAAAATTCTTGCAAAGATTCTTCGACAAAATTCTTGCAAAGGTTCTCCCTGCAAGACCCTCCTTGCCAGAGGTTCTCCTTGCCAGAGGTTCTCCTTGCCAGAGGTTCTCCTGCAAAATTCTTGCCAAGGTTCTCCTTGTTAAGGTTCTCCTGCAAAATTCTTGCAAAGATTCTCCTTGCAAGACTCTCCTTGCTAAGGTTCCCTTTGCAAGACTCTCCTTGCAAAGGTTCTTCTGCAAAATTTGCAAGGTTCCTCTTGCTAAGGTTCTCCTTGCTAAGGTTCTTCTGCAAAATTCTTGCAAAGGTTCTCCTTGCAAGACTCTCCTTGCTAGAGATTCCCCTTGCTAAGGTTCCCCTGCAAAATTCTTGCAAAGATTCTCCTTGCAGAGGTTCCTCTTGGAAAGATTCTCCTTGCAAAGGTTCTCCTGCAAAATCCTTGCAAAGACTCTCCTTGCTGAGGTTCCCTTTGCAAGACTCTTCTTACAAAGATTCCCCTTGCTAAGGTTCTCCTGCAAAATTCTTGCAAAGGTTCCCCTTGCAAGGTTCTCCATGCAAAAGTTCTCTTGCAAATTTCCCTTTGCAAAGGTTCTCCTTGCAAAATTCTTGCAAAGATTCTTCTACAAAATTCTTGCTAAGGTTCTCCTTGCTGAGGTTCCCTTTGCAAGACTCTCCTTTCAAAGATTCCCTTTGCAAAGGTTCTCCTTGCAAAATTCTTGCAAAGATTCTCCTTGGAAAGATTCCTTTTGCAAGAATCTCCTTGCAAAGGTTCTCCTTGCAAGAACAGCAGACCTTCCAGCAGCTGCTGCAGACCACCCAGCCAGAAGCAGCCAGGAGAACCAGGAGCTCTTGGGAAGGATGGATTCAAGTTCTGCAGGACCTGAGTGACCAGAGCAGTCAAGGTCCTGCAGCTGCCCCCTCCTCCAGAGTGATTTACAAAACATTTAGAAACCTTTTCACACCTTTAACCTCGCTCTAAACCTCCAGGGACCACCCAGCAACCACAGCTTACAGCTGCCAGGATTTAGAAAGTGTTTTTCTGCTTTGCTGGCTCAGAGAAAGAAAAAGAATCTTCATTTTCTCTGAAGCAGAGCAGTGATTTTTAGTAGCCAAAAACTGCAGAGATCAACTCCAGCAAGTTCTGCTGAATTATGGGGCACAAGATAAAAATTAAAAAAGAAACCCTGCACTTACACAACCTCCACCATCTTCACAATTCCAGAGTTTGCTGTATCAGATTTACCCAAAACAGCCCCAAATCCCAAATTTCTGGGATTTGCACTCACCAGCTCTGGTGTTCTTTGGTGGCTTCATGGTGGTGGGATTTCTGGCAGCAGCTACCTGCAGGGAGCTTCTCCCTGGAGACTCTGGCACTGCCCCAGGGCTTTCACTCGGCCACAGATCCCTCTGAGAGCTCACTTCCACCTCTGTGTACAGCCTGGGGATTTTCCCTGCAAACACAACACCCAGCTGCAGGCAGGCCCACCACAGAGCACAGGTACCACACCACAGCCAGTGCTCCACCTTAAAATTCAATTTCCCATCGAATTTCCCACTCAGCAGCCAGGGCTGTGGTGGAGCTGCAGCTCCATCCTGCTGGGGACAGCCCCAGGCACAGAGATCCCCACTCCAACCCTGCCCTGCCACATCAGCCAGCTGCCAGAACCTGGGCATTTCTCCCAAAGGGGCAGGCACAGCCAGGGTGCACCCCTGGGATGCATTTTCATGGTTTGGGGTGGCTCCAAACCCTCCAAACCCTTCCCCTCCTGTCCTGAAAGCCAAGAAAACAACTGGGAGCTGCCCCATTGCACCTCCTCCCTGGACAGGAACTCAGCTTTGGGTCAAAGCAGGGAGCTCATCACAGCAGCACGAGAACCAGAGGGGATTCTCACTGAGAGACACAGAATGCATCGAGGCTGAAGGGCCACACAGGGTCACCTGTGCCACCCTCTGCAGGCAGGGCCATCCCAGGGCACAGGTGGGCACAGGTGGGCAGGGCCATCCTGGGGCACAGGTGGCTCTGGGCTCCCCAGGTGGGCAGGGCCATCCCAGGGCACAGGTGGGCACAGGTGGCTCTGGGCTCCCCAGGGGGGCAGGGCCATCCCAGGGCACAGGTGGGCACAGGTGGCTCTGGGCTCCCCAGGTGGGCAGGGCCATCCCAGGGCACAGGTGGGCACAGGTGGCTCTGGGCTCCCCAGGCAGGGCCATCCCAGGGCACAGGTGGGCACAGGTGGCTCTGGGCTCCCCAGGCAGGGAGGCTCCACAGCCTCTCTGGGCTCTGCTCAGGGCTGGCACTGCCCAGGGCAGCAGTTCTGCCTCCTGGGCAGGGGCAGCTCCTGGGCTCAGGCCCTGCCCGTGGCTCTGGGGCCATGGCTGGGCCTGGAGCAGAGCCTGGGGCTGCCCTGACCTTGGCACACTGGGACAGACAGACACAGAAACAGACTGGGACAGACAGACAGGGACAGACACAGGAACAGACAGGGACACACTGGACAGACTGGGACAGACACAGGGACAGACTGGGACACACTGGGACAGACTGGGACACAGACTGGGACACACATGGACAGACAGGGATACCCAGGGACAGACTGGGACACACAGGTACATTCAGAGACACCCAGGGACACACTCAGGGACACCTGGGGACAGCCAGGGACACCCGGGGACACCTGGGGACAGACTAGAACACACAGGGACACATAGGGACACCCACGGGAACCCAGACACACCCAGGGACACACTCAGGGACACCTGGGGACAGCCAGGGACACCCGGGGACACCCACGGAAACCCAGAGACTCCCAGGGACACCTGGGCACACCCTGAGCAGCCCCAGCCCCCTGAGCCTTTCCTGGGCACAGAGATGCTCCAAGCCCCTCATCTCCGGCCTCACGGGGGCTAAGAAACATCCAGGGACCATTCCTCAAACAATCCCAGAATGGTTCGTGTGAGGAGGGAACACAAATGCCACAAATGCCACAAATGCCATCAATGCCACCGCAGCCCTGCCACGGCACGCACACCTTCCACCATCCCAGCCCAGCCCTGGACACTTCCAGGGAAGAGAAAACACCGGGGAAAAAAAACCCTCAGTTTCGTTTTAATCTGTAACACTTCCTTACGGAAAAAAAAACAACCCCAAACCAAAATAAACAAGAAATCCCCGGGCGCAAAGCCGCCGCCCCTCCCCGTACCTTCCGCCGCCGCCGCCGCCGGGCTGCCGGGCCCCGCGGGGAGCTCCGGCCCGGGGCTCAGGGCCGCCCTCACCGGGGGCTTCCTCCCGCTCTTCGGCGAGGCCTCCCCGGGCCCCCTCCCCGCGGGCCTGGCGGAGCCGCCTCCATCGGCAGCACCGGAGCCTCCGGGCAGCTCCGCGTCTTCCCCGCGCTCCCTGGGGCTCGGCGGCCCCGCCGTCGCCGCCGCCGCTCTGCGCTTCTTGCAGGGCAGCATCTTCAGCGCCATGGCCATGGCGGGGCCGCCCGGTGCCGCTCGGGGCCCGCTCGGGCCGCGCAGGAAGCGGAAGCGCCCGGGGCTCGCCCCGCGCATGCGCGACCGGGGCCGGTCCCGGCGGGGTCCCGGTGAGGCGGGGCCGGGAGGGGGGGTGGGGGGGTGGGGGGGCACCGAGCGCTGTCACCGCCATCTTGGCTGGGCGCCGCCGCCGGGGCCCGGTGCGACCCCTCACAGCTCACACGCACAGAGACACTCACACACCCCGCTGCCACCCCTCTGCCAGCCCCCCGCCCGCCTCCGCCGCCGCCGCCGGGGGAGTCCCCGTGGAGCGCAGCGGCTCCGCCCGGTGCCGCCGAGTGCCGTCGGCTCCCGGTGGGAGCGGGGCTGAGGCACCTCGGGCACACGCCCCGCGGCTCCGCGCCCGGAGCCCCGACAGTTGCCGAGTCACCGCCGGGCGGGGCCGCCGCGGGCGGGGCGGGGCCGGGCGGGGCGAGCGCCGCAGCGGGACCAGTCGGCAGCTCCTGCATCCCGGCCGCCAGCATCCTCCGCACCGGGCCCGCACCCCCGCGGCCCCGGCCTCGGCGGGGCCATGGCCGAGATCACCAGCGTCCACCCCGGCTTCGGTGAGTGCAGCCGGGCCGCGGTGGGCCCGGGCCCGACAGGCGCCCCCGGGGCCGAGCCGAGCGCGGCGCCTTCGGCCCCGCTGTGGCCGCGCGGGGATGGGAGCGCCGCTCCGGGGCCTCCGCACCCGCCGCCACTCAGCATCCCGCGGCCCCTCAGCATCCCCCGGCCCCTCAGCATCCCCCGACCCCTCAGCATCCCCCGACCCCTCAGCATCCCCCGGCCCCTCAGCATCCCCTGGCCGCTCAGCATCGCCCGGGCCTGGCCCCTCAGCAACGCCCGGCCCCGGCTCCTCAGCCTCCCCCGGCCCCGCTCCCTCAGCATCGCCCGGGCACACAGCATCGCCCAGCATCGCCCGGGCCCGGCCCCTCAGCATCGCCCGGGCCCGGCCCCTCAGCCTCCCGCGGCCCCTCAGCCTCCCCCGGCCCCTCAGCATTCCCCGCTCCCTCAGCATTCCCCGGCCCCTCAGCATCGCCCGGCCCCGCTCCCTCAGCATCCCCCGGCCCCTCAGCATTCCCCGGCCGCGCTCCCTCAGCATTCCCCGCTCCCTCAGCATCCCCCGGCCCCTCAGCATCCCCCGGCCCCGCTCCCTCAGCATCCCCCGCTCCCTCAGCCTCCCGCGGCCCCTCCGCCCCCGCGGGCCGGGCGATGCCGCTCCCCCCGCGCTCTCCGCCGCTGGGGCGGTGCCAGCGCTCGGCCGCGGGCGCGGTGCCGGTGCCGGCGGTCGCTGGCGGAGCGGGGCCCGGTGGCGGCAGGTGCAGCCCGGGCCGATGACGTGATGTCTGTGCCGGGCCGCGCCGCGCCCCGGCCTTTGTTCGCGCTCCCCGGGGCGGCTGCGGCACCGGCACCGGCGCCACAAGGCGGGGCCTGCCCGGGGTTACCGGGGGATGCTCGGCGGCGGGGAGGGGGAACCGGCCCGGGCGGAGCCGGGAGCCGGTACCGGGAGAGCCGCGGGGGCGGTGGAGAAGCTCCAAAGCCCGCTGAGCTCCGTGCGGGCCCTGCCCGGCGGCCCAGAACCGCTGGGTTGGGATGGTTTGGGAGCCCAGAACACCTGGGGTTTGGGATGGTTTGGGAGCCCAGAACATCTGGGGTTTGGGATGGTTTGGGAGCCCAGAACATCTGGGGTTTGGGATGGTTTTGGGGCCCTGAACATCTGGGGTTTGGGATGTTTTTGGGAGCCCAGAACCTCTGGGGTTTGGGATGGTTTTGGGGCCCAGAACATCTGGGGTTTGGGATGTTTTTGGGGCCCTGAACATCTGGGGTTGGGATGGTTTTGGGGCCCAGAACTGCTGGGGTTGGGATGGTTTGGGAGCCCAGAATTGTTGAGGTTTGGGATGGTTTTGGGGGCCGAGAATTTGGGATGTTTTTAGTGCTGAGAACCTCTGGGGTTTGGGATGGTTTTGGGTGCAGAGCACTGCTGGGTTTGGGATGGTTTTGGGGCCGAGAATTTGTGGTGGTTTTGTAGCTGAGAACCTCTGGGGTCTGGGATGGTTTTGGGGCCCAGAACTGCTGGGGTTGGGATGGTTTGGGAGTCCAGAATTGCTGAGGTTTGGGATGGTTTTGGGGGCCGAGAATTTGGGATGTTTTTGGTGCTGAGAACCGCTGGGGTTGGGATGGTTTTGGGAATCAAAACCGCTGGGTTGGGGATGGTTTTGGGGCTGAGAATCTCTGGGGTTTTGGATGTTTTTGGGTCTCAAAACCACTGGGGTTTGGGATGGTTTTGGGGCCCAGAACATCAGAGATTTTTGATGGTTTTGGGTGCAGAGAACCGCTGGGCTTGAGATGTTTTTGGGGCCCAGAACCTCTGGGGTTTGGGATGGTTTGGGGGCCCAGAACCTCTGGGGTTTGGGATGGTTTTTGGGGCCCAGTACCTCTGGGGTTTTGGATGGTTTTGGGGCCCAGTACCTCTGGGGTTTTTGATGGTTTTGGGGCCCAGAACCTCTGGGGTTTGGGATGGTTTTTGGGGCCCAGAACCTCTGGGGTTTGGGATGGGTTTGGGGCCCAGAACCTCTGGGGTTTGGGATGGTTTTGGGGCCCAGAACCTCTGGGGTTTGGGATGGTTTTGGGGCCCAGAACCTCTGGGGTTTGGGATGGTTTTGGGGCCCAGAACCTCTGGGGTTTGGGATGGTTTTGGGGCCCAGAACCTCTGGGGTTTGGGATGGTTTTGGGGCCCAGAACCTCTGGGGTTTGGGATGGTTTTGGGGCCCAGAACCTCTGGGGTTTGGGATGGTTTGGGGGCCCAGAACCTCTGGGGTTTGGGATGGTTTGGGTGCAGCCCCAGGGTGAGGAGGGTGGGGTTCCTCCAGCTCTGCCCATCCCAATCTCCCCCCTCCTGTCCTGCAGCCCCCTCTGACCTTCCCCTGCCACCCTGCAGGCCCTGGGCATGGCTGGCTGCTGCATTTCCTCTGAATCCCAAATTCTTTAGGGATATTGAACCATATCCTTAGCAAAGATCAGGTTTAAAAGGAGATTTTTTTCTTTTGGGAGGTGATTTTTGATTTTGTTTTGGTCAAATCATAGGCTCATGTCAGAACAAAGCTTCCACAAAGTTTGGATAAAAAAAAACCAAATTGTGCTGTGCTGGAGGGAGGCTGTGCTGCCATTTCAAGGGGACATTGAAAGCTGCAAAACTTCACTAAAATTTGGTTTAGGCAGCTTTAGATCCGTGCAGTTTTCAGAGATTATGGAAACATGACTAAAGAATGGATGGAATAATTACACAAACAGGGAATAATTACACAAGGGGGATTGTGAGCCACAAACAGGCTCGGGATGAGATCATATTCAGAGCTGAAATAATATTCAGAGTTGAAATAATTTTTAGATTTACAATAATTCAGTAAAGAGAGAGAGAAAAGATTTATTTGGTGCTTTCTGGTGTGGCTGCTTCTGTAATTGTCCCATCAGAGGTGCAAGAGTTGATCCTGTGAGGACACAATAGAAATAAAACACACAGCAAGAATGAGAATTAAGGATAAAAATAAAAATAAGAATGGGCTTTCAGCATTTTTTTACACATCCCCAAAGCCTTTTAAGTCATTTGCCTCCTATCAAAGAGGGATCATTAATTAACAAACTCCAGTTGGGTTTTTGGGGTGGTGTTTTGGCAGAATGAGGAATTTTTCTTGCTTTCATTAATTCAATCCCAGGCTCTGCAGTGAGACCTGGGAGAAGTTTCTCTGTGGAATTCCAGCTGCAGGTCAGAAAGGTTCCTGTGTCACTAAAAAGGGATTTTTCCACTTTTGGGAGCAGGCAAAATCATTTTCCCTGAGCCTGTTCCCCTCGGAAAATGGTGAAAACCCAAACTCCTGGTGCTCTCTGTAGCTTCAAGGATGAGCTCAGAAGATCATTTCCTCCTGGTTGTGGTACAGAATGAAGAGGAAAATGAGACAAATTTAAATTTTTTAAGCTCATTTGGGTACTGCCACCATTGTCATTTTGGTAAAGGAGTGGTTTGGACAATTGCTGAAAGAAACAAGGTTAGAGGGCTTTTTGTTTGATGACTTCCTAAAATTGAAAGAAAATGGCTTTAAAAGCAGGAATACAAAAAAAAAGTTACATGAAACTTAAAAGCTCCCACCAAGAAACTGCAGAGAGCAAAACTTCCCCTTCTTTTCCTGCCCTTTTCAGAGGGAACAACCAAGCCCAGCTCTTTGTGCATCTCCACCCAGCCCAGGCTCTCAGAACTGCTGGAGGATGTCAGTGCTGCCCTGGGCACCTCAGCACCTCTGGGTTCATCCTTGCTCAGACTTCTCCAAAATCATGCATCAGCAAAGAAGCAGATCAAAATTATTGGTTTTTTTTTTTTTTTAATTTAATTTTTTAAAAATTTTTATTCTGCCTTGCCATTAGTGATTAACAGAGTTGGCATAAAATCTGGAAAATATCAGCTCATCCCTAAATCCCAGCCCAGGATTTTCTGTCTGTTGGGAGATTTCATGTTCACCCCTGGCTTCAACCACAAAATTCAGGGCAAACCAACCCTTTTTTGGGATCTTTTCAAAACCCAGAGTGATGGCCATGTTTATTACTCCCTCCCTGTTGGGAAAATAGAATTGTGTAACGTTCCTGAACAGGGCATTGAAAAAATGAAAGGAAATGTTTCCTGCACATCAGGAGACAGCGTTCCTATGGAGATGCTGCTGATGCAGGAGCTGGGTTTGGCAAGATAAGGAAGCAACAGTTGGAGATCCTTCGCTGATGGAACGGGTCAGACATGCCTTAGGAGTGTGAGAAATCAATTCAGAGATAAAAATGGTGTCTGGGCAAGCTGGGATGGGCAGATCCTGGAATTAAGAGCACAACAGGAGTGTGTAGGTCTGCCCTCAGCTGTGCTGCTCCTCCTCACTGCCCACAGATGTGTCCCCGTGGTGGCAGGACAGAGATCTTTAGCCCATGGAAAACAGGTCAGACATGACTTAGGAGTGTGAGAAAGGAATTTAGAGATTAAAATGGTGTCTGGGCAAGCTGGGATGGGCAGATCTTAGAATTAAAGCCCAACAGGAGTGTGTAGATCACAGCCAGCTGTGCTGCTCCTCACTGCCTTGTCCTCCCCCTGGGGTGGCAGGACAGAGATCCTTCCTTAGCTCATGGAATGGGTCAGACATGCCTTAGGAGTGTGAGATATGAATTTTGGGCAAGCTGTGATGGGCAGATCTTGGAATTAAAAGCACAAAAGGAGTGTGAATATCTGCAGCCAGCTGTGCTGCTCCTCACTGCCCACAGATGTGTCCCCCGTGGTGGCAGGACAGAGCTCTTTAGCTCATGGAACAGGTCAGGAATGATTTAGGAGTGTGAGAAATAAATTTCAAGATGGAAGTGATGTTTGGGGAAGCTGGGATGGGCAGATCCTGGAATTAAAAGCACGAGAGGAGTGTGGAGGACTGCAGCTGTGCTGCTCCTCACTGCCTTGTCCTCCCACAGATGTGTTCCTCATTATGGCAGGACAGAGATCTTTAGCTCATGGAACACAGGTCAGACATGCCTTAGGAGTGTGAGAAATCAATTTAGAGATTAAAATGGTGTCTGGGAAGCTGTGATGGGCAGATCTTGGAATTAAAAGCCCAACAGGTGTGTGTAGATCACAGCCAGCTGTGCTGCTCCTCACTGCCTTGTCCTCCCACAGATGTGTCCCCCGTGGTGGCAGGACTCATTGGAGCCACTGTGCTGGTGGTTTCTGTCTCGGTCACAGTCTTTGTGTGGACATGCTGTCACCAGCAAGCAGAAAAGAAGCACAAAACCCCCCCCTACAAATTCATTCACATGCTGAAAGGCATCAGCATCTACCCGGAGACCTTGAGCAACAAGAAGAAAATCAACCGGCTGCGGCGAGACAAGAGCGGCCCGGCCAGGGAGGGGGGCAGCGGGGGGAACCTGCTGGTGGATGCTGCTGAGGCTGGCTTGGTGGGCCCCAACAAGGCTCCAGATGGACCCCCCCAGGTGGAGCAGCTCCCCATCAAAGTGGATTACGGAGATGAACTCAGCCCGGATCAAAGCCTCACCCCGGCAGGGAGCAAAACCTCCTCTCCCTCCTCGCCGGGCGACGACGTCCTGCTGGGAGACCTGACCTTCTCAGTGGACTACAACTTCCCCAAAAAAGCCCTGGTGGTCACCATCCAGGAGGCCCACGGGCTGCCCGTGATGGATGAGCACACCCAGAGCTCCGACCCTTACATCAAGATGACCATCCTGCCCGACAAGAGGCACCGCGTCAAGACCCGCGTGCTCCGCAAGACCCTGGAGCCCGTCTTCGACGAGACCTTCACCTTCTACGGGATCCCCTACAGCCACCTGCAGGACCTGGTGCTGCACTTCCTGGTGCTCAGCTTCGACCGCTTCTCCCGCGACGACGTGATCGGCGAGGTGATGGTGCCCCTGGCCGGGGTGGATCCCAGCACTGGCAAGGTGCAGCTCACCAGGGAGATCCTCAAAAGGAACATACAGGTGAGTGTGGTCACCCTGCTTCCACTCTGGGCTGGCTGTGACCACAGAGGTTCTGATCTGGAACCTGCAGACCGGGAATGTGCAGATCCTCAGCTAGAAATTCTGTTTTTTCCCCCAGTTTCAAATTTTTGGTGAGATTTATCCACATTTCAGAGGTGGATCTGAGCACTGGGAAGGTCCAACTGACAAAGGAGATCCTCAAAAGGATCTCTTCCACGTGGGGTGACCCTTTGGGCTGGCTGTGACTCCAGAGATCTGGAACCTTCAGATCAGGAATGATGCAGATCCTCAGCCACAAATTCTGGTTTTTCCATAAATTAATATTTTTTGTGCTAGATCCACCTTTCAGAGGTGGATCCCAGCACTGACAAGGTGCACCTCACCAGGGAGATCCTCAAAAGGAACATACAGGTGAGTGTGGTCACCCTGCTTCCACTCTGGGCTGGCTGTGACCACAGAGGTTCTGATCTGTGCCTGTGAACCCAGCAGGTTTGTGAATCTGGGAACCTTCGATGATTCCAGCAATGATGCAGATCCTCAGCCACAAATTCTGGTTTTCCACAAATTTATATTTTTTTTTGTGACATATCCACATTTCAGAGGTGGATCTGAGCACTGGGAAGGTCCAGCTCACCAGGGAGATCTTCAACACAGAAGTCACTTCCATGTTTGGTGACTCTGCCCTGGTTGTGACCCCAGAGGTTCTGATCTGGAACCTTGAGATCAGGAATGTGCAGATCCTCAGCCACAAATTCTGTTTTTTTTCCCCAAATTCATATTTTTGGTGCTATATCCATCTTTCAGAGGTGGATCTGAGCACTGGCAAGGTCCAGCTCACCAGGGAGATTCTCAAAAGGAACATACAGGTGAGTGTGGTCACCCTGCTTCTACTCTGGGCTGGCTGTGACCCCAGAGGTTCTGATCTGGAACCTTCAGATCAGGAATGATGCAGATCCTCAGCCACAAATTCTGTTTGTTTTCCCCAAATTCATATTTTTGGTTTGATATGGCTGTGTTTGACCCCAGAGGTTCTGATCTGGAACCTTCAGATCAGCAATGATGTAGATCCTCAAACACAAATTCAGGTTTTTCCCCCCCAAATTTCCAATTTTTGCTGATTTTTTCCTTCCTCCTCAGACACCTGGGGCTCATTTTTCTTCTCCTTTCTTTAACCACGAGCAAAGGGAATTGTGGGCAGCTCCCAGGCAGGAGGAGCAGCTTGTGCTGAGCTCTGTGTGTTCTCCTGGCAGAAGTGCATCAGCAGAGGGGAGCTGCAGGTGTCCCTGTCCTACCAGCCCGTGGCCCAGAGGATGACTGTGGTGGTGCTGAAGGCCAGGCACTTGCCCAAGATGGACATCACTGGCCTCTCAGGTAGAAGCTATTTTCTCCACCTCGGAGTGGGTGGGAGAAGCAGAAATCCCCAAATCTCTCAGATCTCTCAGATCCCTCAGAAATCCCCAAATCCCTCAGAAATCCCCAAATCTCTCAGATCTCTCAGATCCCTCAGAAATCCCCAAATCCCTCAGAAATCCCCAAATCTCTCAGATCTCTCAGATCCCTCAGAAATCCCCAAATCCCTCAGAAATCCCCAAATCTCTCAGAAATCCCCAAATCCCCAAATCCCTCAGAAATCCCCAAATCCCCAAATCCCTCAGATCCCTCAGAAATCCCCAGATCCCTCAGATCCCTCAGAAATCCCCAAATCTCTCAGATCCCTCAGAAATCCCCAAATCCCTCAGAAATCCCCAAATCTCTCAGAAATCCCCAAATCCCTCAGATCCCTCAGAATCCCCAAATCCCTCAAATCCCTCAGATCCCTCAGAATCCCCAAATCCCTCAATCTCCCAAGGCAGCCTTGGTGGGACCTCCTGAAGAGCCTGAGGGGCTCAGCTACTAAAGATCCACCAAAAATCAGTGGGATTGGAGCTCCCAAATCCCTCAGGTATCCCAAGGTGGGACCTCAGGACACTCCTGAAGAGCTTGAGGGGCTCAGGTGCTGAAAATCCACCAAAAATCAGTGGGATTGGAGCTCGTAAATCCCTCAGATCCTCATGTCAAGACCTGGAGGAACTTGTCCAGAGCTGGGAGGGGGCTGGAGAATTCCTGAGGGATCTGGGAAGGGAATGGAGAATTCCTGAGGAGCTGGGAAGGGAATGGAGAATTCCTGAGGGGCTGGGAAGGGAATGGAGAATTCCTGAGGAGCTGGGAAGGGAATGGAGAATTCCTGAGGAGCTGGGAAGGGAATGGAGAATTCCTGAGGAGCTGGGAAGGGAATGGAGAATTCCTGAGGGGCTGGAGAATTCCTGAGGGGCTGGGAAGGGAATGGAGAATTCCTGAGGGGCTGGGAAGGGAATGGGAAGGGGCTGGAGAATTCCTGAGGGGCTGGGAAGGGAATGGAGAATTCCTGAGGGGCTGGGAAGGGAATGGAGAATTCCTGAGGGAGCTGGGAAGGGAATGGAGAATTCCTGAGGGGCTGGGAAGGGAATGGAGAATTCCTGAGGGGCTGGGAAGGGAATGGAGAATTCCTGAGGAGATGGGGAAGGGAATGGAGAATTCCTGAGGATCTGGGAAGGGAATGGAGAATTCCTGAGGGATCTGGATGGAGCCCCCTGGGCTAGAGGAAGGAGTGGAATGGGACAGGGATGAGCAGAATGGGATTTTTAGGTCCCTCCCAGGCCAAAGCAGAGCCCAAATCTCTACTTGGGCTAGAGGAAGGTCTGGAATGGGATTGTAACTCCCCCCAGCCCAAACCAGTACATCCCAGTAGCTCCCAGAGCCTCCCAGAGCCTCCCAGAGCCTCCCAGGCCATGCTGGATCTCCCAGTGCCTCCCAGTGCCTCCCAGTGTCTCCCAGTGTCTCCCAGTGCCCCCCAGTGTCTCCAAGTGCCCCCCAGTGTCTCCCAGAATCTTCCAGTATCTCCCAGTGTCTCCCGGTGCCTCCCACAGCCCCCCAGTCCCTCCCAGTCCCCCCCAGTCCCCCCAGTCCCCCCCAGTCCCTCCCAGTCTCTCTCAGTGCCTCTCAGGCCCCCCCAGTCCCTCCCAATCCCATCCCAGTCCCCCACACTCCGCCCCCCACTCCCCCCCAGTGCCCCCAGTGCCCCCAGTGCCCCCAGGTGCCAGGGCCGTGTCACTGGGTGCCAGGGCTGTGTCACTGTGTGCCCCCATGCCAGGGCCGTGTCACTGGGTGCCAGGGCCGTGTCACTGGGTGCCCCAAGGTGCCAGGCCGTGTCACTGTGTGCCAGGGCTGTGTCACTGGGTGCCCCCAGGTGCCAGGGCTGTGTCACTGGTGTCACTGGGTGCCAGGGCTGTGTCACTGTGTGCCAGGGCCGTGTCACTGGGTGCCCCCAGGTGCCAGGGCCGTGTCACTGGGTGCCAGGGCCGTGTCACTGTGTGCCCCCAGGTGCCAGGGCTGTGTCACTGTGTGCCAGGGCCGTGTCAGTGGGTGCCCCCAGGTGCCAGGGCTGTGTCACTGGGTGCCAGGGCTGTGTCACTGGGTGCCAGGGCCGTGTCACTGGGTGCCAGGGCCGTGTCACTGGGTGTCACTGTGTGCCAGGGCCGTGTCACTGGGTGTCACTGGGTGCCAGGGCCGTGTCACTGGGTGTCACTGTGTGCCAGGGCCGTGTCACTGGGTGCCCCCAGGTGCCAGGGCCGTGTCACTGGGTGTCACTGTGTGCCAGGGCCGTGTCACTGGGTGCCCTCTCCCCACAGACCCCTATGTCAAGGTGAACCTGTACTGCGGCCGCCGGCGCCTGGCCAAGAAGAAGACTCACGTCAAGAAGTGCACTCTGAACCCGGTGTTCAACGAGTCCTTCAGCTACCAGCTGGCACCAGAGCTGGTGCCCGAGGTCAGCCTGGAGCTGCTGGTGATCTCCTTCGAGCGCAGCACCAAGAGCCAGGCCGTGGGCAGGCTGGTGCTGGGTGCCCACAGTGCCACCCCCGCCGGCGCCCAGCACTGGCAGCAGGCCTGCGATGGCAGTGGCCGCGCCGTGGCCAGGTGGCACAGCCTGAGCGAGTACTAGAGCTGGGCTTAGCCCGCCCAGAGCTGGGCTTGGCCCGCCCAGAGCTGGGCTTAACCCGCCCAGAGCTGGGCTTGGCTCGCCCAGAGCTGGGCTTAACCCGCCCAGAGCTGGGCTTGGCCCACCCAGAGCTGGGCTTAACCCGCCCAGAGCTGGGCTTGGCTCGCCCAGAGCTGGGCTTAGCCCGCCCAAAGCTGGGTTTAGCCCACCCAGAGCTGGGCTTAGCCCGCCCAGAGCTGGGCTTGGCCCGCCCAGAGCTGGGCTTAGCCCGCCCAGAGCTGGGCTTGACCCGCCTAGAGCTGGGCTTGGCTTAGACCACCCAGAGCTGGGCTTGACCCGCCTAGAGCTGGGCTTGGCTTAGACCACCCAGAGCTGGGCTTGGCCCTCCCAGAGCTGGGCTTGGCTTAGCCCGCCCAGAGCTGGGCTTGGCCCGCCCAGAGCTGGGTTTAGCTCACCTAGAGCTGAGTTTAGCTCACCCAGAGCTGGGCTTAGCTCACCTAGAGCTGGGTTTAGCCCCGCTAGGCCGGACTGAGGGCTGGGCTTAGGGCTGGAAGGGAAGAGAGGTGGTTGGGGGGTGTGGAAGAGATCGGGGAAGGAACGGTGGGAAATAAGAACTAAAATTGTCTTTAATTCATGTTCTGCAGGGCACTAAAATCCTAAAATTGGGGGAGGGACAGTAGGGAAATAATACCAAAATTCTCTTTAGTTAATGTGGTTTTTCAAGGCACTAAAATCCTAAAATTGGGGAAGGAATAATGGGGAAATAATGGTTAAAATTGTCTTTAGTTCATGTTCTGCAGGGCACTAAAACTGGGGAAGGAATGATGGGAAAATAATAACTAAAATTCTCTTTAGTTGATGTGGTTTCTGCAGGGCACTAAAATTCTAAAAAATAGGGGAATATCTGCAAAAAATAAAATAAAATGGGGAATAAATGATAATAATTTAAAAATGGGTTCTCTTTAGTTGATGTGGTTTTTGCAGGGCACTAGGATGGTAAAATTGGGGAAGGAATGATGGGAAAATAATAATTAAAATTCTCTGTAGTTGATGTGGTTTTTGCAAGGCACTAAAAAAACTAAAAAATGGGCAATGAATGATAAGAAAGATAATTTTAAAAAAGTTCTCTTTTTGCAGGGCCCTAAAATCCTAAAAAAATGGGGACTAAATCCTAAAAAAAATAATTTTAATTAAAATTCTCTTTAGTGGGTGTGGTTTGGCAAGGCACCAAAACACTAAAAAACAACAAAAACAAAAAAAAGGTGGGGGATAAAGCTCAGAAAGAAATTTACAGCCAAGGTTTTATTGAATGATGGGGAAAGAATTAAAATTCTCTTTAGTGGATGTGGTTCTGCAGGGCACTAAAACCCTAAAAAAACAACAAAAAAATGGGGGATAAAAGCTCAGAAAGAAATTTACAGCCAAGGTTCTGTTGATGTGGAATGAATGATGGGGAAAGAATTAAAATTCTGTTTAGTTGTGGTTCTGCAAGGCACCAAAACCCTAAAAAAAACAACAACAACAAAAAAAGGTGGGGAATAAAAGCTCAGAAAGAAATTTACAGCCAAGGTTTAATGAATGATGGGGAAAGAATTAAAACTCCCTTTAGTTGTCTTTTTGCAGGGCCCTAAAATCCTAAAAAACAACAACAACAAAAAAAGAAAGGTGGGGGATAAAAGCTCAGAAAGAAATTTACAGCCAAGGTTTTATTGATGAGGAATGAGTGATGGGGAAAAGAATTAAAATTCTGTTTAGTTGTGGTTCTACAAGGCTCCAAAACCCTCCAGAAAAAGGGAATCAGCGCTGAGAGCAAGCAGTCCCTGTCCCTCGCAGTGTGCTCCCGCTGTTGCATGCCTCCCACCCGAGCTCAGCCTCCTGCCAGCACCAGGCTCAGTCCCATCCCTGTCCCTTTGGAGTTGTGTTTGTGTCTCTGCTGGTGTCCCCAGGACTGGCCTGGCCTCTCCAGGCCTCTCCCCAGTTTCTGCTGTTGATCCTCCCCTCTCTGCTCCCCGTTTTTTCCTCGCCTGCCCATCGGTTCTGTGCTGCTCTGGGAGGTGCCAGCCACGAGTTCTGCACTGGCCCAGAAGGAAAATGGCACTGCCCTCCAGAGAAGGGACACTGAGATCCTCGTCCTGGAGATGGTCCTGGGGGAGCTGGGGGGTCCCAGGGTGGGCCCCAAATCCCAACCCCAAGCAGTGATCCCATTGTTCCCATTGCTCTGGGCACAGGGGCAGGGATGGGGGAACCCTGCTGGGCTTCACTGGGTCCAGCCTCAATCTGCAGCTGATCCTGCTCAGATCCATCTCATTCCAGCCTCAATCTGCAGCTGATCCTGCTCAGATCCATCTCATTCCAGCCTCAATCTGCAGCTGATCCTGCTCAGATCCATCTCATTCCAGCCTCAATCTGAATCTGATCCTGCTCAGTTTAATTTCATTTAATCCTGCTCAGTTTAATTTGATTTAATCCTGCTCACTTTCATTGGATTCCATCCTCAATCTGCATCTAACGAATCCTGCTGGGTTTCATTTGATTTAATCCTCTCTGAATTTAATCCTGCTGAGTTTCATCTTATTCCATCTTTAATCTGCATTTAATCCTGCTCAGATTCATTTGATTTCATCCTCTCTGAATTAATCCTGACCAGATTCATGATTCCATCCTCCCTGAATTTAATCCAGCTCAGTTTGATTTGATTCCATCTTTAATCTGCTTTTAATTTTGCTTGGATTCATCTGATTCCATCCTCAATCTGCATCTAATCCTGCTCAGTTTGATTTGATTTAATCCTGCTCAGTTCCATTTGATTCCATCTTTAATCTGCATTTAATCCTGCTCAGTTTCATCTGATTCCATTTTTAATCTGCATTTAATTCTGCTCAGATTCATTTGATTCCGTCCTCTCTGAATTTAACCCTGCTCAGTTCTATTTGATTCCATCTTTAATCTGCATTTAATCCAGCTCAGTTTGATTTGATTCCATCCTCAATCTGCATCTAATCCTGCTGGGTTTCGTTTGATTCCATCCTCTCTGAATTTATCCCTGCTCAGTTTGATCCCACCCTCTCTGCTCATGTCTGTGCTGGCAGCCCAGAGCTGAGCCAGGCCCTGACAAGGTGACAAATCCTCCCTCCATCCCAGACATGGTGGCTCAGAGATGATCCTGCAGCTCCCCAGGGAGGGCAGAGCCTGGCCCAGAGCTGGAATCCTGAGATCCTGAAATCCTGGAATCCTGAGATCCTGGCTGATTCCAGAGCTGGAATCCTGGAATCCTGAAATCCTGAGATCCTGGCTGATTCCAGAGCTGGAATCCTGGAATCCTGAGATCCTGGCTGATTCCAGAGCTGGAATCCTGGAATCCTGGCTGATTCCAGGCCCTGGGAGCCTCCCAGGGGCCAGAGGGAGCTGGGGCTGTTGGAGCCCTGCAGGAATTGATCAGTTTGGGCTGTTCTGCTCCCCGGGTGAAGTCTGGCAGCAAATCTGGAAGCAGTGCTGGTGAACTGAGCAGAAATAATTTGAATTTCTCGTTCCTGGGCTCTCCAAGGAGCAGAGTTGGGTTTGCAGAGGCTCCTCCTGCACAGCCCCAGGTTTGCAGGGAAGGAAATTCCAAAATCTGCAAATCTTTGGTTGGTCCCAGGCAGCTCTGAGCCCTCTGGGATGCAAAAACAGATTAATTATTTTAAAAAATTATCATTTAACAGATTAATTATTTTTTAAAAAATTATCATTTAACCACTTAGAGGACTCAGCTGCTGCATTTTAGATCCCTGTTGGAAGAATGATCCTTTTCCCCTTCTGTGCCCTTTGCCATCTCTCCCAAGGCTTCCTTTCTAAAATGTTGATTTTTCTCCCTTGCTGAGCCTCTCTCCCAGGAGGATTTTCCCCCTCCACCATCCCCAGGACCAGGATTTCTGCCTGAGGCTGTGGGAGATTTTATCAGTGTCCCAAACTCTTTTCTGGCTCCCTGGCTCAGAGTTCCCCAGTTTGGAAAATCTCTCCCAATCCTGATTTTTTTAAATTTTTATTTTTGCACTAAGCAATTGTGTTGCTGTAATTCCAGCAACTTTTCACCACTTTTCCTCAGAAAATGCTTTTCCAACACCACCCCAAAGATCTGACCAGGACTAAAAGCAGCAACAAAAATTCCCTTCTCCCTTTGGTGTGAAAAGCATGACTAAGCCTAAATGATCTTAAAATTCCTTTAGTTGAAAGGAAAAAAACTGAATTTCTTGTCAAGGAAACATGCTCAGGGTAAATAGACTTAGGCTGTCGGGCAGGTAGGAGTAGCTCCAACACTCTTCTGGAATAATAGGAAACTGAAAATGTGCAGATTTATATTTTTTAAAGCATAAAAATAGACAGTAAGTGACAGCAGACTCACTGTAAAAATCTCCCAGGTGTGGTTTATTCTTTACCTTGTGTCTTCTATTGTAAAATGAACTTGGACAGTTACAACTTTGTGTGGAAAATAATAAATAATAATAATAAATAATAATAATAATAATAAAAGGCAAAAAAACCTAACTCAACCTGTGTGAAAGTGCATAATGCTCCAAGCTAACCTCCATCCTGTAATGCTACCTTGTATGTTGAATTTGTTCAGGCACATCGAGCGTGCAAATAAAAATGAAAATCACTTTAATTGTGCTGCCTCTGGTGTGTGTGACAGCCAACACTGAGCTCTGTGGGGTCTGCTTCTAAAAATGTGAATTTCGGCTGGAAAATGCATTTCATTCATACAGAACAAATGGGAATAAAGGGAATATTGAGTTGAAGATTGAATTAAAGCAGGGCTGGGGGAGAGGAGGATTCAGGGTGGCCGTCAGCACCTGGAGGAGAAAAGGAGGATGGACAGAGATCATTTATAAAATTTGGAGAGACAGGAAAAGGGGAGCAGCTTCACACTGACAGAGAGAGGGGGGTTTGGGGCAGGAATAAAGTGAATATTGAATTAAATATTGAATTAAAGCAGAGCTGGGGGAGAGGAGGATTCAGGGTGGCCTCGCTGTGGCCAGCAGCACCTGGAGGAGAAGAGGAGGATGGAGAGAAAAGATTTATAAAAATTTGGAGTGAGAGGACAAGGGGGAGCAGCTTCTCACTGACAGAGAGGGGGTTTGGGGCAGGAATAAAGTGAATATTGAATTCAATATTAAATTAAAGCAGGGCTGGGGGAGAGGAGGATTCAGGGAGGCCATCAGCACCTGGAGGCCCAGGCAGGATGGAGAGAGATGATTTATAAAAACTTGGAGAGACAGAAAAAGAGGGAGCAGCTTCACAGTGACAGAGGGTTTGGGGCAGGAATAAAGTGAATATTGCATTAAATATGAAATTAAAGCAGGGCTGGGGGAGAGGAGGATTCAGGGTGGCCTCGCTGTGGCCAGCAGGAGCCAGGCAGGATGGAGAGCCAGGACAAGGGGGAGCAGCTCCACAGTGACAGAGAGGGGGTTTGGGGTGGGTTTGGGGGAAGGAATTCCTCCCTGGGAGGGTGGGCAGGCCCTGGCACAGGTGCCCAGAGCAGCTGAGGCTGCCCCTGGCAGTGCCCAGGGCCAGGCTGGACAGGGCTGGGATGGTGGAGGTGTCTCTGCCATGGCACTGGGTGAGTTTTTGGGTCCATTTTAACCCAAACCATTCCATGGTTCAGTCATTGCTGAGAATTCCCCCCACCAAAAATCCCCTTGGACCCAAACTGGGGGTGAGGAGCTGAACCTGCTGAGCTCCAGAATCTGAACCTGCTGAGCTCCAGAATCTGAACCTGCTGAGCTCCCCAGTCTGAACCTGCTGAGCTCCCCAGTCTGAACCTCCCAAGCTCCCAAATCTTTGGATGTTTGGGATTATGCCCAGCTGAGGCTGCCCCTGGCAGTGCCCAGGGCCAGGCTGGACAGGGCTGGGAGGGTGGAGGTGTCTCTGCCATGGCACTGGGTGAGTTTTTGGATCTATTTCAACCCAAACCATTCCATGGTTCTGTGAGAACATTGCCCAAAAACCCCCTTGGAACCTAAACTGGGGGGTGAGGAGCAGAAACTCCTGAGCTCCCCAATCTGAACCTCCTGAGCTCCCCAATCTGAACCTCCTGAGCTCCCCAATCTGAACCTCCTGAGCTCCCCAGTCTGAACCTGCTGAGCTCCCCAATCTGAACCTGCTGAGCTCCCCAATCTTTGGATGTTTGGGATTAAATCCATGAGAACATTTCCCAGCCCAGCTCTGGCTGCCCCTGGCAGTGCCCATTTCCCACAGGGCTGGGATGGTGGAGGTTCCCTGTCCCTGGGACCTGAGGAGTTTTTGGGTCCATTCCAACCCAAACCATCCCATAATTCTGTGACATTTTTTACTTCAGCCTTACTTGGCTTTTTCCCTTGAGGCTCAGCCCACCCCAACACCTCAGCAACCCACACAGCATTTCAATTTGATTGAATTTAGTTTGATTTGGTTTAATTTGGTGAAATCTGGATTGATTTGGAATCATTTTGGAATAATTGATTGGGAATAATTTGGTTTGATTTGGTTTAATTTGATACAATCTGGTTTAATTTGGTTTAATTTGGTTTGATGTGGTGTAATTTGGTTTGATGTGGTGTAATTTGGTTTAATTTGGGATAATTTGGTTGGATTTGGTTTAATCCGTCTTAATCTGGTTTAATTTGATACAATCTGGTTTAATCTGGTTTGATTTGGTGTAATTTAGTTTAATTTGATATAATCTTATTGGATTTGGTGTAATTTGGTTGGATTTGCTTGGATTTGGCATCATTTGCCACAACCAAATCTCCCGAAGCTGAATCCAAGAGGGAATTGAGGAATTTCCATTCTGAGTTTTGGGATTGTCCCAAAAATGTGACCAAAGACCTCTCTGGAAAATCACCAGGGATGGAAAATGCTCAGATTTCAACAAATCAGACTCAGGATTTTTACCCTTTGCACCACTTAAATCCCATTTTCCCCCCAAATTTCCAAGCCCAGGATGAAATTTCCTCCTTCAGCCCCCCCAGCTTGAGCAGCCCCAGCGAGACTGAGACATCCCAAACAAATATTTGTATTTTTTTTTTGTATTAAAAAATTAGATAGACGGTGTCAAATAAAGCCAAACATTGTTCTGGGTACAAATTTATCCAGGACAAAAAATAAAACTCTTTGAACAACACTGAGTAAAAAATAACCCCCAAATCAACCCAAAAAGTGCTGGCTGCTCCTCTGGGAATTCCAGAGATCAGGACTCAGGGAAGGCACAAAATTCCATTTTTTGGGGTGAAAATAATTCTGTTTTCCTCTGCCAGGCTCCTTGAGCTGCTGGAAAGGAGGAAAATCCAATGGAGAGACCCAAAACTGCTCCTGCTCCTGGTTTGGGGCTTTTCTCTGGGTTTGAGAGAGTTTGAACCCAAAAATGAGAAATCACTGAGGGCAGCTCACACAGAGGGGAGAGGAATTCTGGACAATCTGAATTCCCCAAAGGTTGGATTCAATCTGAATTTTGTTATTCAGTTTTGGATTCAATCTGAATTCTCCTCAGTTTTTATTCAATCTCAATTCTCCTCACTCAGTTTTTATTCAATCTGAATTCCCATTTTTCATTCAATCTGAATTCTCCTCATTTTTAGATTTAATCTGAATTCTCATCACTCATTTTTGGATTAAATCTGAATTTTCCTCACTTTTGGATTCAAACTGAATTCTTATTTTGGATTTAATCTGAATTCTCCTCAGCCATTTTTTAATTCAATCTGAATTTTCCTCATTTTTAATTCAATCTGAATTTTCCTCATTTTTTTGATTCAATCTCAATTCTCCTCACTCATTTTTGGATTCAATCTGAATTCTCATTTTTTGATTTGATCTGAATTCTCCTCAGTTTTTAATTCAATCTGAATTTTCCAAGTCATTTTTGATTCAATCTGAATTCTGTTATTCATTTTTTTATTCATTTTTAAATCAATCTGAATTCTCCTGTTTTTTATTCAATCTGAATTCTCATTTTTTGATTCAATCTGAATTCTCCTCATGTTTGGATTCAATCTGAATTCTTCTCAGCCATTTTTGGATTCAACCTGAATTTTCCTCATTTTTTGATTCAATCTGAATTCTCATTTTTAATTCAATCTGAATTTTTCTCAGTTTTGATTCCATCTGAATTCTGTTACTCATTTTTAATTCAATCTGAATTCTCCTCAGCACAGAACTGATGAAATACCCAAAACCCAGAGGAGCACCAAGCTCCTGCTCCCAAACCTGCTGTGAATCCATCCAGCCCTGGGTCCCTCCAGGTGAGGAGCTGCTGAAAATCCTTCTGAGAGCATCCCAGAGTGCTTGGATCACCTGCACAGGTGAGGAACTGCTGGGTCTGGGCTGAAAATCCTCCTGAGAGCATCCCAGAGAGCCTGGGGCACCTGCTCAGGTGAGGAACTCCTGAAAATCCTCCTGAGAGCATCCCAGAGAGCCTGGGGCACCTGCTCAGGTGAGGAGCTGCTGAAAATCCTTCTGAGAGCATCCCAGAGTGTCTGGATCAC
This sequence comes from Serinus canaria, assembly GCF_022539315.1. Lineage (NCBI taxonomy): Eukaryota > Metazoa > Chordata > Aves > Passeriformes > Fringillidae > Serinus > Serinus canaria. The sequence goes on from NC_066338.1 coordinate 12,234,770, forward strand.
CTGCTCAGGTGAGGAGCTGCTGGGAGAGCTCCTACCTGCCAGAAAATCCTCCTTGAGAGCATCCCAGAGTGCTTGGGACACCTGCCACTGGGGCCTTCAGGGCGGCCCAGGAGTGACCAAAGAGGGCAGTGCCCCATTCCCAGCAGGGTTTGGGGCAGAGGGAGCTCCAGGCTGGGCCTTCTCCAGCACATCCCAGCCCAGGAGCTGGGGCAGCACCCTCAGGGCTGTTTGCACCATCCCAGGGGCTCCTGCAGGGCTGCCCTCAGGACCAGGGGGTGGAATTTGGAGGTGGTGGAGCCCTGGAGTCCCTGCAGGACTGGATGTGGCACTGAGTGCTCTGGCTCACTGATCCCAGGGCTCTTTCCAGCTGAAATGATTCTGTGATTCTGTGTGTCCATCCCACCTACAGCTCTGATCACCTGGATGAAGTTGCACACAAAGATTCCACGTCCATTTTCCTGGAGGGAAATCTGTCCCATGAAGGCACGAGAAATTCAGTGACCTCCAAGGCCATGACACTTTGTTCAGCCTCTCACACTGTGGAGAGCAACAAAATCCTCTTTTCCAGCTGGGAAAACCACGGATTCATTCAGTGGGGCTGGCTCCAACTCCAGGAATGGTTTGCACAGTTCAGCTCCCAGCTGGCTGTGACCAAGGACAAACACTCCAAAGTGACAGAGCCACCAAGCCCTGGGTGGCCAACACCTGCTGGGTCCAGTAAAAAATAAATCACAACAAACAAAGCACAGCTGTCCCTGGGTGTGAAGTTCAACACCCAGAATCAAGGCAACATGGTTCTAAAGAAAAACACCTGGCAGGGTGAGGCAAAGTCCCCTCAGGTGTCGCACAGCCCTCGGTGGGCGTGTCACCGAGCTCCTCTGGCTACAAAAGGTCACAGCTTTTGTCCCGTTCTGCAGAGGAATTCTGCTCTTCAAGTGACTGAATCCTTCTTCCTCCTAAAGGGGGACTTGAGTCTTTTCCAGACGCTGCTTTTGGGCTTGGATTTCCTCTCCAGGGCCATCAGGGCCTCCCTCTCCTTGCGGCGGATCTCGCGCACCAGCGCGTGGAACACGTCGTCGATGTAGTAGCGGAAGGCGGCCGACGTCTCGAAGAAGGGGCAGCTGAATTCCCTGGCCAGGGCAGAGCCTTCCTCCTTGGACACCTGCAAAACAGCAGCACAGGGAGGAAAAAAAACCAGGAGTTGATTGGTTTGTCTTTCTCTGGTTTGCTCTCTGTGCCTCTGCTCCAAGGGATAAATCGCTCCCACCCAGCTCCAAGGGTTTCCAGAGGATTCCACCCGTGCTAAGGCAGAGCCTTCCTCCCTGGACACCTGGGAAATGAGGGCACACCCTGCTCAGGGAAGCCAAACCCCAGGATTTCATTTCTTTGTCTTTCCCTGTTTTGTGCTCCAAGCACAGACTGATTCCACCCAGCTCCAAAGGTTTCCTGTGCTAAGGCAGAGATTTCCTCCTTGCACACCTGGGAAATGATGGCACACCTTGCTCAGGGAAGCCAAACCCCAGGATTTCATTCCTTTGCCTTTCCCTGTTTTTCTCTCTGCTCCTCTTTGTGGACACTCCAAGCCCTAACACAGAACATTTCCACCCAGCTCCAAGGGTTTCCAGAGGATTCCACCCATGCTAAGGCAGAGCCTGACTCTTGGGACACCTGGGAAATGAGGGCACACCCTGCTCAGGGTTCCAACTGACTTTGTTTCTCTTCAACTTCAACTGAGTTTGCCACCCTGTGATATTACACACTTCTATTCAAACTGCACACTCATAGAAGTTTTATAATTCAATTTTGGAATCCTTCTTCACAGCCTCAGGTCAAATGCAGTGATCTCTTGTTCTGGCAGCACAGAAAGTTTAAAATTCTCAGAATCCAGGGTTCCAACTGACTTTGTTTCTCTTCAACTCTAAGTTTGCCACCCTGTGATATTACACACTTCTATTCACACTGCATGCCCATAATCCCAGTTCTGTCATTCAGTTTTGGAAGGCTTCAGGTCAAATGCAGTGATCTCTTGTTCTGGCAGCACAGAAAAGTGTGAAAGTCTCAGAATCCAGGGTTCCAACTGACTTTGTTTCTCTTAAACTGAGTTCTTCACCATGTGATATTACACACTTCTATTCAAACTGCACACTCCTAATCTCAGTTTTATCATTCAGTTTTGGAAGGCTTCATGGCAAATGCAGTGTTCTCTTCTGGCAGCACAGAAAGTCTAAAATTCTCAGAATCCAAGGTTCCAACTCACTCTGTTTCTCTTAAACTTAAACTGAGTTCTTCACCCTGTGATATTACACACTTCTATTCAAACTACACACTCATAGAAGTTTTATTTTCAATTTTGGAAGCCTTCTTCACAGCCTCAGGTCAAATGCAGTGATCTCTTGTTCTGGCAGCACAGAAAGTGTAAAATTCTCAGAATCCCAACAAGAACAGACTTTGTTCCTAGGACTGCTACAGGCACCTTCTTCCCCAGCACACTTTGCACAAATCCATCACCGCTCTCAGCACGGAAACAACCCAACCCACCAAGTGCAAAGCACAAACCCCTCTTGCTGCCCTGCTGAGGGAGGCTCCCCGTGGCCCTTACCTGGCGCAGCTGGGTCAGGTCAGACTTGTTGCCCACCAGCACCACGGGGGTGTCGTCGGTGCGGCGCACGCGGTAGATGAGCTGCTTGAACTCGCGCACCTCGTGGAAGCTGCGCCGGTCCGTGATGGAGTAGCAGATGATGAAACCTTCTCCTGCCCTCATGTACTGGTCCCTCATGGCTGTGAACTCGGCCTGCAAACACAACAAGGGTCTCCATGCAGCGTTCCTGGCCCTCCCTCCACCTGATCCTTGCTGCTGCACGAGGTCTCAGCTCACCTGTCCTGCTGTGTCCAGGATATCCAGGTTGGCAGGCTCGTCGTCGATGCGGATCCGGATCTTGTAGGCATCCTCTGGATCCCCAGGACACCCAAAAATTGGGGTACAAGCACAACACTCGTCAGCTCACACAGAAAATGCTACCCCAGAAGCACCCAGCCTGCCAGGAGCACTGGACTGCCTCAGTCTGAGCTTTGTTTCAATTATTTCAGTGACATTTCTCTTTGTTCTGGTGTAATATTTCTTTGTTCTGATTTAATATTTCGTGTGCCCACAGCTCAGAAATTCATTTTGGCCACCTTGGTGGGAAACAGAGGAATAACATTTTGTTCTCCTCAAAGCCAGAAAAGAGCTGGGATTCAAGGGAAGAGCTGCTCACCAACAACTGCTGATTTCTTACCATCTATAATTTCTTAAAATTAGAATACACATCAGCAAAACAAATGAAACATTACATATGTAAATGTTATTTATTAGAAACACCACCTAAAAATGATCTGCCTATAAATATATAAATACACCAATATTCTGCCCCTCTCAAGAGCCACTGCAAAACTTTAAGAACCCGTTCTCAGCAAGAATTTGGCTTTTTTCCCCTCCCCTTTTCTTTCCACTGAGTTGGTTCAGGTTTCTCCTGGAGATGCTGCTGAGGTTCCACAGCACCAGAGTTTTTGAGCACTCTGACCCCTCTCAATCTCTCAAACACAAAGAACAATTTGGCCTGACAAGTGAACAGCAAAGAGCTGATCACAGCGCAGAGGCTGGAATTTGTCAAGGGAGAACTGAAAATGGCTCAGCAGCTCTGCCAACACAGACAGAGACAGGGATGGATGAAAAAACAATTAAAGAGAGGAAACTCAGGATCCACAGCCCACTCTCAGATCACAGAAACACAGACAGGGTTCAGCTTGGAGGGAACCACAGAAAATCACCTGCAGAGACACCCCAGGGCACAGGTGGGCACAGGTGGCTCTGGGCTCCCCAGGTGGGCAGGGCCATCCCAGGGCACAGGCTCGGGCCCCAGCAGGGGCTCCTGGGCAGGTGGGCACAGGGCAGGGCCATCCCAGGGCACAGGTGGGCACAGGTGGCTCTGAGGTCCCAGGCAGGCCATCCAGGGCACGGTGGGCCAGGGCTCGGGTCCCGGCAGGGCCATCCCAGGGCACAGGGGCACAGGTGCTCGGCCCCCAGGCAGGGCCATCCCAGGGCCCAGGTGGGCACAGGTGGCTCTGGGCTCCCCAGGCAGGGCCATCCCAGGGCACAGGTGGGCACAGGTGGCTCTGGTCCCCAGTGGGCAGGCCTCCCAGGGCACAGGTGGGCACAGGTGCTCTGGCTCCCAGGCAGGGAGGCTCCACAGCCTCTCTGGGCTCTGCTCAGGGCTGGCACTGCCCAGGGCAGCAGTTCTGCCTCCTGGGCAGGGGCAGCTCCTGGGCTCAGGCCCTGCCCGTGGCTCTGGGGCCATGGCTGGGCCTGGAGCAGAGCCTGGGGCTGCCCTGACCTTGGCACACTGGGACAGACAGACACAGAAACAGACTGGGACAGACAGACTGGCACAGACTGGCACAGACTGGGACACTCATGGACAGACAGGGACACCCAGGGACCCTCATGGAAACCCAGGAACAGCCAGGGACACCCAGGGACACCTGGGGACACTCAGATGGAAACCCAGGGACACCCAGGGACACCTAGGCACAGCCAGGGCTGAGCCCTCTCCCTGGGGCTCCTCTCCAGGCTGAGCAGCCCCAGCCCCCTCAGCCTTTCCTGGGCAGGGACCCTCCAGGCCCATCTTTGTCACCCTGCAGGAGCTGCCTGTCCCTGCTGTGCTGAGGGTGCCCGAGCTGGGCACAGCCCTGCAGAGGTTCAGCACTGCCCAGCTCACTCCCTGACCTGCTGGGAATGCTCTTCCTGCTGATGAGTGATCAGAGATCAATCCACAGCCAGATTTACAGAGATCTTTGAATTGAACACTTTAAAGCAACGGGCTTTAACCTGCCATGGGAATGAATGAGAAGAGATTTTCCTCACCGATGGTGGGATCGTGGTCCTCTGGGAAGCGGTGACTGATGAACTGCATGGTCATGGCTGGAAGCAGAAACCAGGGAACAACTGAGCAGCTCAGCCCCCAGCTCCTCATCGTTACCCCAGAGCCCCGGCACAGACCCAAACCGAGCACCGAGCGCGGGGCCGCCCTCGGCCCGGGGATGCTCCGCCCGTGTCCGCAGGCGGGACGAGCTCCGGGACGCGGCCGGAGGCGGAAGGCGAAGAGCGGGACACCTCGGGAGGAGCCGGGACAGGGCGGCGGGGACAGCCCGGGATGGGCCGGGACACCTCGGAGGCCGGGACAGCCCAGATGGGCCGGGATAGCCTGGGAGGGCCGGGACAGCCGGGATGGGAGGACAGCCCGGGATGGGCCGGGACAGCCCGGGATGGGCCGGGACAGCCCGGGATGGGAAGAGACAGCCCGGGATGGGCCGGGACAGCCTGGGATGGGCCGGAACAGCCTGGGATGGGAAGGGACAGCCCGGATGGAAGGGACAGCCCGGGATGGGCCGAACAGCCTGGGATGGAAGGGACAGCCCGGGATGGGCCGGGACACTTCGGGAGGGGTCGGGACAGCCCGGGATGGGCCGGGACACTTCGGGAGGAGCCGGGACAGGGCGGCGGGGACAGCCCGGGATGGGCCGGGACAGCCCGGGATGGGAAGAGACAGCCCGGGATGGGCCGGGACAGCCTGGGATGGGCCGAACAGCCTGGGATGGGAAGGGACAGCCCGGATGGGCCGGACAGCCCGGGATGGGCCGGGACAGCCCGGGATGGGAAGAGACAGCCCGGGATGGGCCGGGACAGCCTGGGATGGGCCGGAACTCTTTGGGAGGAGCCGGGACAGCCCGGCCGGGTCACCTCGGGAGGGGTCGGGACAGCCCAGCGGGGACATCTCGGGAGGAGCCGGGACAGGGCGGCGGGGACAGCCCGGGATGGGCCGGGACACCTCCGGATGGAGGAGCCGGAATGTCCCAAGAAGGGCCGGGACACCTCGGGAAGGGTCGGGAGAGCCCGACGGGGACACCCCGAGAGGGCTGGGACACCTCGGGAGCGGCGGCAGCGCGCCCAGAACGGGGCTCTGCTGAGGGAACGCGGCTCCCCCCGGCCCCGCGGGGTCCCGGGGCCGGCGGCGGCCGCAGCCCCGCACTCACCGCTCTTGCCGACGCCTCCCGCCCCCAGCATCACCAGTTTGTACTCGCGGGATTGCCCCGGGGCGCCGCCACCGCCGCCCGGGCGGGCTCCGGGATCCATCGCCGTCCCCTCAGCGCTGCCCCGGCCCCGCTCGCAGCGACACCGAAATGGCGGCGGCTCCTCCGCCTCAGCGCCCGGGCGGGCCCGCCCCGGCCGGGGAGCGCAGCGGGCGGAGCCCGACGGCGGCTCGGAGGGGACACAACGGGACGGGACGGGGACAGGACGGGACACGGCGGGGACCGGATGGGGACAGGATGGGGACACAACGGGGGACACGGCGGGGACACAATGGGGACAGGACGGGACACGGCGGGGGACACATCGGGACACAGCACCGGCCCCCGGACCCGCAGCCCCTCAGCCCCGGGACTCCCCTCCCGGATCTCGGGGTTTCCCTCAGCTCCCGGCTCCCCTCTCTCCCCCGTTCCCCACAGCCCCAGCACCCAGGGACTCCCCCCAGCCCCAACCCCCTCTCCAGCCCCAGATCCCCTCAAACCCCTCGGTTCCCCCCCAGCCCCAACCCCCTCTCCCAGCCCCTCCACCTCCGGGGAACTCCCCATCCTTGGGAACCCCCAACCCCGGACCCCTCCCATCCCCAAGGGCTCCCCAGCCCCGCATCCCCCCACCTTTATCCCAGGCTCCAAACTCGAGGACCCCAAACCCAGATCCCTCCCATCTCCCCCATCCTTATCCAGGCTCCAAACCTTGGGGACCCCCCGATCCCTGGGGACCCCCACCCCAGATCCCTCCCATCTCCCCCACCCTTATCCCAGGCTCCAAAACTCGGGGACCCCCTGATCCCTGGGGACCCCCAACCCCGGACCCCCTCCTATCCCCCCCCACCTTTATCCCAGGCTCCAAACCTCGGGAACCCCCAACCTCAGATCCCTCCCATCTCCCCCATCCTTATCACAGGCTCCAAACTTCGGGGACCCCCCGATCCTCGGGGACCCCCCACCCCGGCTCCCCTCCTATCCCCCCAACCTTTATCCCAGACTCCAAATCTCGGGGACCCCCAACCCCAGACCCCCTCCCATCCCCGAGGGCTCCCCCAGCCCCACATCCCCCCCACCCTTATCCCAACCTCCAAGCCTCACCCAAAGCAGCAGCAGGAAGCAGAATATTTATACATTTATTTATAATGAAAGTACACTTCCAATTATTTACACCACGTGGGAAAGCTGAGGTTTGTACAGGTGAGGCAGCCCTGGCTGCAGCAGTGACCCAGCTTCTCAAAACCACAGTTCCTGCCCCAAAAGCTGCCCAGTCCTCCTGTCACTGCTCTGTGCAAGAGTTCTGTCTGCACCAGCCCACCCCACTCAGCCCCCCAGTGCAGTTTGTGTCCAAAAACAACAGTCCAAAACCTCATTCCCAGGTTCTGCACGCCAGGCAGGAGCTGCTGCCCTTTGGGAAACCACCGTGGAACCTTCTGGCTCGGGTGGAATCCAGTGAGGGAGGGAGGAGATGGGGCTGAGCCTCTGCAAAAGGAATTCCTGCTGAGTTGGAGTCCTGGGGTGACTGGAAACAGTTCAGCACTTGGCCTACAGTGCCAAGTCCACCTGGAGCTATCCAAAAACCTGAGCATCCCCCAGGCCAACATCTGGCCAGAACGAGAACTTGTGGGATTGGTAAAATCACATTTCAAAAATCAAACCCAGCTGAGTTCCAGGAGATGTCTGTCTGAAATAAAACCAAGAGTTTTCCAAATGTGATGCTCAAGTTTTTCCTGACTGCTGGATGTTGTTCCTTCCCTCTGGTGAAAGTCCAAACCTGAGGCTGAGTCACCAGCAGATCAAAGCAGGAGCACTCCAAAAATGCAGAGTGAAGTCAGTGTCACTGACTCTTCCCTTTAAATCATCTGGCAGAAACTGAAAAAAAGGCCCAAGAGGCTTCCCTGGTTCCTCTTGACAGCACTCCCTTGCAGTCAGGATGCTACTCCAAACACTCCTTTTGAAAACTGACAAATACACTGCCAAAAATGAGCATTTTAAAAAACAACGGAGCCCTTCCGAGGGGAAATTGGCTTCTGCAAATGTAAAAACAACTCCTCTCTGCCCAGTTCATTCTGAAATACACATGCATTATTGCTAGAGGGGGAAAAACCAGATGAATGAAAACTCTTTGTGCAGTTTTAGTTTTTTTTTATGGTGCCATCCAGAAAGGCATCTGTTGTTTAGCTCGTTGTTGTGAGGAGGGGTACTGGTACCCCAAACTCCAGCCCTGTGAAAAAGTACTTGCGTTTTTATGGCCACCGTGTTCCTCCTCTTCATCTGAAGAATCTCCAGCATAGGCCACTAATCCAAAGCCCTTCTCTGCAGTTTTCATCTTCTTGGCTTGATGATCTAGGAGGGGAAAACAAAACAAGCCCCCACCAGCACCCCCCCGCCAAAGAAGGAAAAAAAATAAAAATAAAACAAATAAAA
>NC_066338.1:12243801-12330894 GCF_022539315.1 Serinus canaria
GAGGGGGGGTTTGTAATATGAATATAGAATATGGAAAATAGGAATAGAATGGGAAGGGCGAGAGAATATGAAAAAGGGAATGGGGAAAAATAGAATGGGGAAAAATAGAATGGGGAAAATAACAGAATGGGGAAAATAAATAGAATGGGGAAATAAACAGAATGGGGAAAATAGAAGGGAAAATAGAATGGGGAAAATAGAATGGGGAAAATAAATAGAATGGGGAAAAATAAATAGAATGGGGAAAATAGAATGGGGAAAATAAATAGAATGGGGAAAACTGGGAATGGGGAAAAACTGGGAATGGGGAAAAACTGGGAATGGGGAAAAACTGGGAATGGGGGAAAAAGGGAATGGGGGAAAATGGGAATGGGGAAAAAGGGAATGGGGGAAAAAGGGAAAAAGGGGATGGGGAAAAAGGGAATGGGGGAAAACAGGGATGGGGAAAAAAAGGAGTGGGGGAAAAAAGGGAGTGGGGGAAAAAGGGAGAGAGGGGAAAAAGGGAATGGGGGAAAAAAAGGGGATGGGGGAAACAGGGAATGGGGGGAAAAAGGGGATGGGGGAAAAACAGGGGATGGGGGAAAAGGGGGATGGGAAATAAAGGGAATGAGGGAAAAGGGAATGGGGGGGAAAAAAGGGAAGGGGGGAAAAAACCAGAAAGGGGGAAAACCAGAATAGGAAAAACCAGAGTGGGGAAAAATAGAATGGGGGAAAAACAGAGGGGGGAAAAATAAAATGGGAAAAACAGAATGGGAAAAACAGAATGGGGGAAAATAAAAGGGGGGAAAACAGAAGGGGGAAAAACTGAGTGGGGGAAAACAGAATGGGAAAAATAGAATGGGAAAAATAGAGTGGGAAAAATAGAATGGGAAAACCAGAAGCTGAAGAATGCAGCAGGAAGCTGCCAACATGACAATTGAGCTGCTTCGAAGCACAGATCAGCTAAACAATAACAAACCCCAACCACCCTCCCCAACAAAACCCCAACACAACCAAACCCACCAAAAGCAGCAAACCCAAAGCCCTGAAGAAGAACCACAAAAACCTTTTCCCCTTGCTGAAGGAAGGTGCAGGGCAGTACCTGGGCAGTGCTGGCTGGAGGCTGCACCTGGGGGATCGGGTACTGGGTGGGCACGGGGGGCACGGCCGTGGGCAGAGCTGGCAGCACTCCAGGAGCCAGGGGCACGGCAGGGGGCACCAGGCCTGGCACCCCGTAGGGAGGCTGGACAGGCTGCTGAGGAGGGGCCAGCACGGGGTAGCCAGCCTGGAACCCGTTGGAGGGGTAATAGGAGGGCTGGGAGGGCACGCTGCTGATGGAGGCTGGCTGGGTGAAACCTGCAGGAAGGACAGAAGGACGCCTCAGGTGGGCCACCAAAACTGCCAGGGGGGGCTGAATTAAATCCCCAGGGTGGTTCTCACCTGCCAAGGGAACTGCACTGCTGATCTGGTTGACAAATCGGGAGTACTCGGCGTGGACCTGCAGAGAATTCCCAAAAATCAGAGAGGAAAAATGGAAATATTGGGGTTGGTGGGGTTGGAATTGGGGCTGGCTCCAGGGCACCCCAAAATCAGAGAGGAAAAATGGAAATATTGGGGTTGGGGGAGTTGGAATTGGGGCTGGCTCCAGGGCACCCCAAAATCAGAGAGGAAAAATGGAAATATTGGGAATATTGGGGTTGGAATTGCGGCTGGCTCCAGGGCACCCCAAAATCAGAGAGGAAAAATGGAAATATTGGGGTTGGGGGAGTTGGAATTGGGGCTGGCTCCAAATCACCCCAAAATCAGAGAGGAAAAATGGAAATATTGGGAATATTGGGGTTGGAATTGCGGCTGGCTCCAAATCACCCCAAAATCAGAGAGGAAAAATGGAAATAACTACCAGAGTAATCACCTCAATATTAATCACTGCAATATTAATCACTTCAATATTATCAATTACTTCAATATTATTACTGACTTCAATATCAACTACTTCAATATTATTAACCCCTTCCATATTATTTAATACTCATAGTATCAATTACTTCAATAGGAGACTGCTTCAATATTATTCAATACTTCAATATGAATGACTTCAGTATATTAATGACTTCAATATGAATCACTTCAATATGAATCACTTCAATGTTAACCACTTCAATATTATTAATCACTTCAATATCAACTAATTCAACATTAATCACCTCAATATGAATCACTTCAATATTATTAATGACTTCAATATTAACAACTTCAATATTATTAATCACTTCTATATTAACTACTTCAATATTAATCACTTCTATATTAATCACCCGTATACCACTTCATTAATCACTTCAATATTAATCACTTCAATTATCAATCACTTCAATATTATCAATCACTTCAATATAATCACTCAATATTACTGACTTCAATATTATCAATCACTTCATATAATCACTTCAATATTAATCACTTCAATTATATGACTTCATATGAATCACTTCATATTAACTACTTCTATATTAATCACTTCAATGTTATAACACTTCAATATTATCACTTCAATATCATTATGACTTCAATATTAATCACCTCATATTAATCACCTCAATGTTAATCACTTCAATATTTTATGATCCCTTCAGTATTAATACTCATATTAACTACTTCAATATTACACTTCAACTATACTTGACTATTAACTACATCAATATTAAGTGACTTCAATATTAGTCACTTCAATATTAACTACTTCAATATTATTAATCACTTCAATATTAATCACCCCAATATTGCCCACGCATTATTCACTCAATATTATTAATGACTTCAATATTAACCACCTCCATATTAATCACTTCAATATTATTAATACTTCCAATTATATATTACTTCAATATTATCAATCACTTCAATATTAATTACTTCAATATATTAATCACTTCAATATGAATCACTTCAATATTAACTACTTCTATATTAATCACTTCAATATTATTGACCACTTCAATATTATTAATCACTTCAATATTAATTACTTCAATATTAATCATTTCAACATTAATCACTTCAATATTAACCACTTCAATATTAACTACTTCGATATTATTAGTCACTTCAATATTAATCATTTCAATATTATTAATCACTCAATATTATTAATCACCTCAATATTAACCAGTTCTATAGAGCCACTTCAATATTATTAATGACTTCAATATTATTAATCACTTGAATATGAACCACCTCCATATGAGCCACCTCCATATTAATCACCTCAATAATATTAATGGCCTCAATATTAACCACTTCCATATAATCACTTCAATATTATTAATGACTTCAATATAAACCACTTCCATATTAATCACTTCAATATAATCACCTCAATATTATTAATCACTTCAACATTAACCACTCCTATATTAATCACTTCATATTAATCACCTCAATATTAATGATTTCATATCAACTACTTCAATATTATAATCACTTCAATATTAACTACCTCAATATTAATAATGACTTCCATATTAACCACTTCCATATTAATCACTTCCATATTAATCACCTCAATATTATTAATCACTTCAATATTAATGACTTCAGTATTAATGATTTCAATATCAACTACTTCAATATTATTATCACTTCAATAATATTATCACTTCAATGTTATTAATCATTTCAATATTAATCACTTCAATATTAACCACCTCAATATTAATCACTTCCATATCAACTACTTCAATATTATTAATCACTTCAATATTAACCAGTCATATTAATCACTTCCATATTAATTACTTCCACATTAATCACTTCAGTATTATTAATGACTTTAATAATAACCACTTCAATATTATTAATAAATTCAATATGAATCACTTCAATATTAATGACTTCAATATGAACCACCTCCATATTAATCACCTCTATATTATTAATGACTTCAATATTATTAATGACTTCAATATTAACCCCTTCAATATTAATCACCTCAATATTAATGCTTCAATATTATAATAACTTCAATATTAATGACTTCAATATTAACCCCTTCAATATTAATCGCCTCAATATTATTAATGACTTCAATGTGAAATCTTCAATATTATTAGTGCTTCAATATTAATGACTTCAATATTAATCACTTCAATATAATTAATGACTTCAACATTAATCACTTCCAGTATTAATCACTTCAATATCACCTCAATATTATTAATCACTTCAATATTAATCACTTCAAGTTATTAATCACTTCCATATTAACACTTCAATATTAATAATCACTTCCACATTAACCAGTTCCATATTAATCACTGCCATAGTAATGACTTCCACATTAATCACTTCAGTATTATTAATGACTTTAATAATAACCACTTCAATATTATTAATAAATTCAATATTATTAATCACCTCAATATTATTAATCATTTCAATATTATTAAGCACTTCAATATTATTAATCACTTCAATATTATTAATTACCTCAATATCATTAATCACTTCAATATTATTAATCATTTCAATATTAATCATTTCAATATTATTCATTTCAATATTATTAATCTCCTCAATATTATTAATCACCTCAGTATTATTAATCTCCTCAATATTATTAATCATTTCAATATTAATCACTTCAATATTAATAATTTCAATATTATTAATCATTTCAATATTAATCACCTCAGTATCATTGATCACCTCATTATTATTAATCACCTCAGTATTAACCTCCCAGATCCCCCAGGATTTATTTCCATTCCTGGAAGAGCAGACTGAAGATCTTCAGGAGAAATTCAGATTTTCTGTCTCCAGCAGAGATTTTTCTACAATTTGGTTCCTCACCAACAACTTCATCTTTCCCAGAGCACCTCTGGCATTTTTTCTCTCGAAAATTTGCCTTTTTCTCCTTAAAATTTGCCTTTTTCTTCCTAATATTTGCATTTTCTCCTTAAAATTTGCCTTTTTCTTCCTAATATTTGCATTTTCTCCTTAAAATTTGCATTTTCTCCCTAAAATTCCATTTTTCTCCTTAAAATTTGCATTTTCTCCCTAAAATTTCCATTTTCTCCCTAAAATTTGCATTTTCTCCCTAAAATTTGCCATTTTCTCCCTAAAATTTCCATTTTCTCCCTAAAATTTCCATTTTCTCCCTAAAATTTGCATTTTCTCCCTAAAATTTCAATTTTTTCTCCTTAAAATTTCATTGTCTCCCTAAAATTTGCGTTTTCTCTCTAAAATTTCCATTTTTCTCCCTAAAATTTGCCTTTTTCTAAAATTTGCCTTTTTCTCCCTAAAATTCCAATTTTCTCCTTAAAATTTGCATTTTCTCCCTAAAATTTGCCTTTTTCTAAAATTTGCATTTTTCTCTCTAAAAGTTGCATTTTCTCTCTAAAATTTACATTTTCTCTCTAAAATTTGCCTTTTTCTCCCTAAAATATGCATTTTTCTCCCTAAAATTCCAATTTTTCTCCCTAAAATTCCAATTTTTCTCCCTAAAATTTGCATTTTCTCTATAAAATTTGCATTTTTCTCCCAAAAATTCCAATTTTCTCCTTAAAAATTGCATTTTCTCCCCAATATTTGCCTTTTTCTCCCTAAAATTTGCCTTTTTCTCTAAAATTTGCCTTTTCCTCCCTAAAATTTGCCTTTTCCTCCCTAAAATTTGCATTTTTCTCCCTAAAATTCCCATTTTCTCCCTAGCACTCCCATTTTCTCCCTAGCACTCCCATTTTCTCCCTGGCATTCCATTTTCTCCCTCGCACTCCCATTTTCTCCCTGCACTCCCATTTCCCCTGCACTCCCATTTCTCCTGGCATTCCCATTTTCTCCCTGGCATTCCCATTTTCCCCCTGGCATTCCCATTTTCTCCCTAGCACTCCCATTTTCTCCCTGGCATTCCCATTTTCTCCCTAGCACTCCCATTTTCCCGGCATTCCATTCTCCTGCATCCCATTTTCCCCTCGCACTCCCATTTTCTCCCTAGCATTCCATTTTCTCCCTGCATCCCATTTTCTCCCTGGCATTCCCATTTTCTCCCTGGCATTCCCATTTTCTCCCTAGCATTCCCATTTCTCCCTAGCATCCCATTTTCCCCCTGGCATTCCCATTTTCTCCCTCGCACTCCCATTTTCTCCCTAGCACTCCCATTTTCTCCCTGGCATTCCCATTTTCTCCCTCGCACTCCCATTTTCTCCCTGGCACTCCCATTTTCTCCCTGGCATTCCCATTTTCTCCCTAGCATTCCCATTTTCTCCCTCACACTCCCATTTTCTCCCTCGCACTCCCATTTTCTCCTGCATCCATTTTCCCCTGCACTCCCATTTTCTCCTGGCATTCCCATTTTCTCCCTGGCATCCCATTTTCTCCCTGGCATTCCCATTTTCTCCCTGCACTCCCATTTTCTCCTGCATTCCATTTCTCCCTGGCACTCCCATTTTCTCCCTGGCACTCCCATTTTCTCCCTGGCATTCCCATTTTCTCCCTGCATTCCCATTTTCCCCCTGGCACTCCCATTTTCTCCCTAGCACTCCCATTTTCTCCCTGGCATTCCCATTTTCTCCCTGGCATTCCCATTTTCTCCCTGGCACTCCCATTTTCTCCCTGGCACTCCCATTTTCTCCCTAGCACTCCCATTTTCTCCCTAGCACTCCCATTTTCTCCCTGGCACTCCCATTTTCTCCCTAGCATTCCCATTTTCTCCCTGGCATTCCCATTTTCTCCCTGGCATTCCCATTTTCTCCCTGGCATTCCCATTTTCTCCCTGGCACTCCCATTTCTCCCTGGCACTCCCATTTTCTCCCTGGCATTCCCATTTTCTCCCTGGCATTCCCATTTTCTCCCTGGCACTCCCATTTTCTCACCTAGCAATTCCATTTCTCCCTAGGCATCCCATTTACCCCTAGCACTCCCATTTTCCCCTCGCACTCCCATTTCTCCCTGGCATTCCCATTTTCTCCCTGGCATTCACCATTTTCTCCTGGCATTCCCATTTTCTCCCTAGCATTCCCATTTTCTCCCTAGCACTCCCATTTTCTCCCTGGCACTCCCATTTTCTCCCTGACATTCCCATTTTCTCCCTGGCATTCCCATTTTCTCCCTGGCACTCCCATTTTCTCCCTGGCATTCCCATTTTCTCCCTGGCACTCCCATTTTCTCCCTGGCATTCCAATTTCACCCTAGCATTCCCATTTTCCCCCTAGCATTCCCATTTTTCCCTGGCACTCCCATTTTCCCCTAGCACTCCCATTTTCTCCATGGCATTCCCATTTTTCCTAGCATCCCATTTCTCCCTGGCATTCCATTTTATCCCTGGCATTCCCATTTCTCCCTAGCATTCCATTTTCTCCCTAGCATTCCATTTCTCACTGCATCCTTTTCCCCTCGCACTCCCATTTTCCCCCTGGCATTCCCATTTTCTCCTAGCATCCCATTTCTCCCTTGCACTCCCATTTTCTCCCTAGCATTCCCATTTTCTCCCTGGCACTCCCATTTTCTCCCTGGCATTCCCATTTTCTCCCTGGCATTCCCATTTTCTCCCTGGCATTCCCATTTTCTCCCTGGCACTCCCATTTTCCAGCGCTTTCCAGAGGAATCCTGGTTCCAGTGCCCCCAGAGCCAGGCCAGGCCGCAGGTGCTGCACCCTCAGCCATTGTTCCCGAGGCAGCCGCAGCCGTCCCTGCCAAGGGAGGGATTTGTGCCCCCGTCACTCACAGTCTGCAGGAGGTTCTCACAGAGCTTCTTGGCAGCCGCCAAACCCTCGCCCTTGGGGTGGCTGCAAACAGAAATGAAACCAAAATAAATGGGAACAACAGAAGCTGCTGCAAATGTGGGAGGGCATTCCTAGTGAGAATTGAATTGAATTTCAACTCAATCACAGCAAAGGAGGAATTTCCCAGCGGGATGGAAGGGAGAACGTCAGGGATTGTTAGGGGATTTGTTTAAGGATTTTTAAATGGATTTTAAGGGATTTTAAATGGATTTTTAAGGGAATTTTAAATGGATTTTAAAGGATTTTTTAATTGGATTTTAAAGGGATTTTCAATGGATTTAAAGGGATTTTTAAAGGATTTTTAAAGGATTTTTATGGATTTTAAGGAATTTTTTAAGGATTTGTAAAGGGAATTTTTAAATTGGATTTTTAAAGGATTTTTTAAATGGATTTTAAGGGATTTTTAAATGGATTTTAAAGGATTTTTAAATTGGATTTTTAAAGGAATTTTTAAATTGATTTTAAAGGAATTTTAAATTGGATTTTTAAAGGGAATTTTTAAATGGATTTTAAAGGAATTTTTAAATGGATTTTTAAAGGGATTTTTAAATTGGATTTTTAAGGGATTTTTTCAAATGGATTTTTAAAGGGAATTTTTCAATTGGATTTTTAAAGAAATTTTTTAAATTGGATTTTTAAAGGGATTTTTTAAATTGGATTTTTAAAGGGATTTTTTTTTAAATGGATTTTTAAAGGAATTTTTTAAATGGATTTTTAAAGGAATTTTTAAAATGGATTTTTAAAGGGAATTTTTTAAATGGATTTTTAAAGGAATTTTTAAATGGATTTTTAAGGAATTTTTTAATGGATTTTAAAGGGAATTTTTAAATGGATTTGTAAAGGGAATTTTTAAAATGGATTTTTAAGGGATTTTTAAATGGATTTTTAAAGGGAATTTTTAAATGGATTTTTAAAGGGAATTTTTAAATGGATTTTAAGGAATTTTTAAATGGATTTTTAAAGGGATTTTTTAAATTGGATTTTTAAAGGGATTTTTTTTTAAATGGATTTTTAAAGGAATTTTTTAAATGGATTTTTATAGGAATTTTTTAATGGATTTGTAAAGGGAATTTTTAAATTGGATTTTTAAAGGGATTTTTTCAAATGGATTTTTAAAGGGAATTTTTTAAAATGGATTTTTAAAGGGATTTTTAAATTGGATTTTTTAAAGGAATTTTTAAATTGGATTTTAAAGGGAATTTTTAAATTGGATTTTTAAAGGGAATTTTTAAATGGATTTTTAAAGGAATTTTTAAAATTGATTTTTAAAGGGATTTTTTCAAATGGATTTTTTAATGGGAATTTTTTAAATGGATTTTTATTGGGATTTTTTAAATGGATTTTTAAAGGGAATTTTTTATGGATTTTTATGGGATTTTTTTAAATGGATTTTTAATGGGATTTTTAAAGGGATTTTTTAATGGAATTTTTAAATGGATTTTAAATGGGATTTTTAAAATGGATTTTTAAATGGGATTTTTTTAAGTGGGATTTTTTAAATGGATTTTTAAATGAGATTTTTTAAATGGATTTTTAATGGAATTTTTTAAAAGGGATTTTTTTAATGGGATTTTTAAAGGGATTTTCAATGGGATTTTTAAAGAAATTATTTTAATGGATTTTTAATGGGAATTTAAATGGATTTTTAATGGGATTTTTAAGTGAATTTTTTCAATGGGATTTTTTAAATGGATTTTTAATGGGATTTTTTAAATGGATTTTTTTAAATGGAATTTTTTAATGGATTTTAATGGATTTTTTAATGGGATTTTTAGAATGGATTTTTAAATGGATTTTTAAAGAGATTTTTTAATGGGATTTTTTAGTGGAATTTTTTAAATGGATTTTTAATGGATTTTTAAATGGGATTTTTTTAGAATGGATTTTTTAATGGGATTTTTTAAATGGGATTTTTATTGGGGATTTTTTTGAATGATTTTTAAAATTGATTTTTAATGGGATTTTTTAATGGATTTTTAATGGATTTTTTAATGGATTTTTAATGGGATTTTTTTAGTGGGATTTTTTCAAATGGAATTTTTAATCAGATTTTTTAAATGGGATTTTTTTCGAATGGATTTTTTAAATGGGATTTTTTTTTAGTGGAATTTTTTGGAATGGAATTTTTAATGGGATTTTTTAAATGGGTTTTTTTTCAAATGGATTTTTTAAAATTGATTTTTAATGGGATTTTTTCGAATGGATTTTTTTAAATGGGATTTTTTTCGAGTGGATTTTTTAGAATGGATTTTTTAATGGGATTTTTTAAATGGGATTTTTTTAGTGGGATTTTTTTTTTTAATAGATTTTTTAAAATTGATTTTTAATGGGATATTTAAAAGGATTTTTTTAGTGGGATGTTTTTGAATGGATTTTTTAAAATTGATTTTTATTGGGATTTTTTTAGTGGGATTTTTTCGAATGGGATTTTTAAATGGGATTTTTTAAATGGGATTTTTTGGAATGGATTTTTTTTAATGGGATTTTTTTTTTTTTAATGGATTTGAATGGGATTTCTGGAAGTGCCCCTACCTGATGTAGATGTACATGGGCTCGAAGGCCTCTCTGCCCGAGGCTGGCTCGATGCAGCCTGAGCCTTTCCCTCTCAGGAACACTTTGGCCCCAGTCTCAAGCTGGATGTGCTGCAGGAAGGAGCAGCCAGGCCCTTCCACCTTCTCCTTGACATTGAAGGTGGGAACCGCGTGCTCCAGCCCAACAAACAGCTTGTCCTGCACGTAATGCAGCTGCAAATCAACAGCAAAAATCCAAATATTGCAATATTCCATTTGAATGGAGGTGTTCCATTGAGGGCAGTGTGGGATGGCACAGTGAGCCCTGGGCTGCTCTGGAGCTGGGGCTGCTCTCTCCATCCTTTCCTTTAGGAGGGCACTGACACTGAGTCTGAATCTCCAGGCTCAGCCTTGGCAGAACTCCAGATTGCACAGCAAAAAAAGGGGGGGATTATTTGGGGTCACAGGGAAGGGATGAGAATCCTGACTCCATGCTCACAAGGTTTGGTTAATTATTTTATCACCTATATTATAGTAAAAACTGTACTAAAAGAACAGAAGAAAGGATTTCAGCAGAAGGCTTTTAAGAGTAAAAAAAGAATGAATAACAAAGGTTTGTCTGTGAGACAGCCTGGACAGCTGGACTGGGATTGGCCAGACCAATCAATGAATTGGCCAATAATTAAAAACAATTAGATGTCAGGTCACTGACACTGAGTCTGAATCTCCAGGCTCAGCCTTGTCACTCCTCCAGATTGCACAGCAAAGGTGGGTGTGAGTTTTGGGGTGGTTTGGGATCACAGGGAAGAGATGAGAATCCTGACTCCATGCTCACAAGGTTTGGTTAATTATTTTATCATCTATATTATGTTAAAAACTGCACTAAAAGAACAAAAGGATTTCAGCAGAAGGCTGATGAAAAGAATAAAAGAAGAATAAGAATAAAAAAAGAATTAATAACAAGGTTTAAGAATAAAAAAAGAATGAATAACAAGGTTTGACTCTGAAACAGTCTGGACAGCTGGACTGGGATTGGCCAGACCAATCAATGAACTGGCCATTAATTAAAAACAATCACATGAGACCAATCAATGAATTGGCCATTAATTAAAAACAATTAGATGAGACTCAGGTCACTGACACTGAGTCTGAATGTCCAGGCTCAGCCTTGGCAGAACTCCAGATTGCACAGCAAAGCTGGGGGGGATTATTTGGGGTCACAGGGAAGGGATGAGAATCCTGACTCCGTGTTTGGCATGGAGGTTGATACTAAAGAAAATTCACTCAGCCCTGACTGGAATATGGAGGTTGATACTCACTGAAATTCTGGAGTGGAGGTTGGTACTCACTAAAATTCAGCCCTGACTGGAGTGGAGATTGAAACTCAAGAAAATTCACTCAGCCCTGACTGGAATATGGAGGTTGATACTCACTGAAATTCTGGAGTGGAGGTTGGTACTCACTAAAATTTGGGAATGGAGACTGACACTCAAGAAAATTTTGGCATGGAGGTTGAAACTCAGTAAAATTCACTCAGCCCTGACTGGAATATGGAGGTTGATACTCAAGAAAAGAAAATTCACTCAGCCCTGACTGGAATGGAGATTGATACTCAAGAAAATTCTGGAATGGAGGTTGATACTCACTAAAATTTTGGAATAGAGGTTGAAACTCACTAAAATTCACCCACCCCTGACTGGAGTGGATGTTGATATTCACTAAGATTCCGGAATGGAGGCTGAAACTCAGTAAAATTCTGGAATGGAGATTGATACTCACTAAAATTCACTCACCCCTGACTGGAATATGGAGATTGATACTCACTAAAATTCTGGAATGGAGGTTGAAACTCAGTAAAATTCATCTACCCCTGACTGGAATATGGAGATTGATACTGAAGAAAATTCAGGAATGGAGGTTGATTCTCAAGAAATTCTAGAATGGAGGTTGATCCTCCAGAAAATTCTGGAATGGAGGTTAAAACTCAAGAAAATTTTGGAATGGAGGTTGATACTCAGTAAAATTCTGGAAGGGAGGTTGATACTCCAGAAAATTTACTCAGCCCTGACTGGAATGGAAGTTGATACTCAGTAAAATTCTGGAATGGAGATTGAAACTCAGGAAAATTCACTCACCCTGACTGGAAGGGAGGTTGGTGCTCAATGAAATTCACTCACCCTGACTGGAAGGGAGGTTGATACTCCAGAAAATTCTGGAATGGAGGTTGAAACTCAAGAATATTCTGGAGTGGAGGTTGATATTCAGTAAAATTCACTCAGCCCTGACTGGGATATGGAGGTTGATACTCACTAAAATTTTGGAATGGAGGTTGATACTCCAAAAAATTTACTCAGCCATGACTGGAATGGAAGTTGATACTCAGTAAAATTCTGGAATGGAGATTGAAACTCAGGAAAATTCACTCACCCTGACTGGAAGGGAGGTTGATACTCAAGAAAATTCTGGAATGGAGGTTGAAACTCAGGAAAATTCACTCACCCTGACTGGAAGGGAGGTTGGTGCTCAGTGAAATTCTGGAAGGGAGGTTGGTGCTCAGTGAAATTCTGGAAGGGAGGTGGATGCTCAGTGAAATTCACTCACCCTGACTGGAAGGGAGGTTGATGCTCAATGAAATTCACTCACCCTGACTGGAAGGGAGGTTGGTGCTCAGTGAAATTCTGGAAGGGAGGTGGATGCTCAGTGAAATTCACTCACCCCAGACTGGAAGGGAGGTTTCTGGCCCACAGCTGGAGTGATCTGAGTGATGGGGGCTGGCTGGTGATAGACAGTGACTGTGGCCCCGTTGAAGGTGGGGCTGGAGCCCGTGGCTGCCTTCACCACCCCGTTGGTGATGATCTCTTTGATCCTGTTCACAGCTCCTGGTGGAGAGAACACAACATTCACTGGGATTCAGCAACCTGGGACAATCTTCAGGTTTGAATCCTTGATGGGATCAGAGAGGAGCTGTGGGGCTGTGCCAGGGAGGTTTAGGGGGGTGTTCAGGGCAAGGTTCTTCCCCCTGAGGCTCCCCAGGGTTGCCAGAGCTCCCAGGGTGGGATTTGGGGGTGTCACTGCAGGCTCCCAGCTCAGGTTTTCAGTGAAATATCAGAATTTCTTCTCATTTCCATCCTGATCAAACCTGGACCAATATTTTAAGGGAAGCTCAGGCAGGAACAACCCCAGAGATCTCAGTATCAGGGTCTGAATGGAGTCTGTTATCACCACCAAGGTGTTTATAACTCAAATCCAACCCTTTATCACACACAGGGAGAGAAAAACCAGAATATTTTGTACTCACTGTCAACCAACTCCCTTGTCTGACCCTGAACATGAAGGTACAAAGGACGATCTCTGCAAAGAAAAAGAAAATATTCAATTAAACCCACAGACAACAGAATAAAAATGGATCCAACCTAATTTTATTACAGCCACTGCATGCAGAAAGTCTTCCATAAAAATCTGAAATGCTCTCCAGGTAAGAGAACAGAGATTCCTTGAGTTTCACAGTGCTCAGGGAGAAAAGCTCTGCACTGAAAAAATGATTCAGGAAAGTTACAGCACTGAAAAATTGAATTAGCTGCCCATAAATGGGTCACTAAATTTGTATTTCTTGGGAAGTTGCAGTGTTGTGTGGGGAGTGTGATCTGTCAGGGTGGTTATTTCAGCCCCGGAGCATCAGAAAAGCAAATTTATTGGAGATGCAACCCAAGAGAACCCCCAGCAATTTTGTCACCTCAGGAGAAAAGCAGCAGAACCTCCAAGAAATGAAATACAAACCCAGGTCCCACTTTGGCTTTCTCTTCTGCAGTCATGAACCTCCCTCGAGTGGACACAGCTGCTCCACTCAGACGGCTGATCTGCAAGAAATGCACAAAGAAATGCACAAAAGCCAGTCAAACACCTGCCAAGGACAAAAAGGCACTCACAGAGGGCCAAAACACCAACAATGGTCTGGAAAAAACCCTGAAATCATTAACGAGGTGCTAAGAGGCTGAAGTCAAAGCTGGTGCCTCTTAGAACAGTTAATAAAACACAGGAGAGAAAAGGGAGATAAATATTGATTTCCTTTTCCTCTGAGGCCTCTCAGCTCCCCAGGAGAGAAACCCTGGGCCAAGAGGATCTGTCAGAAAATCCAAACCTGACCCTGGGGGTGTGGGACCTACCTCATCCTGGGTCTGGCCCCTGGTCAGCAGGTTCCTGCAGGTCAGGGGCACGTCGTTGATCTCCACCTCTGCCACCACCAGGTCATCCTTGCTTTTACTGCTGGCTGGGCCTTTCCCCAGAGCCTGCAGCTGCAGAGAGAAGCAGAAGTGGAAAAGAAGCACAAACAAACTCACAGCAAAGGGGTGAAGATCCTTGGTCACCCCTTTCAGTGGTGGAAGGGAAAATCTTTACAGAATGCAGAATGAAAAAATCTTTACAGATTGCACATGGAAAAAATCTTTGCAGATTGCACATTGAAAAATATCTTTACAGATTTCACAGAAAGCACATTGGAGTCTCTGCTGGATCTGCCCAAATAAAACCAGATTAAATCTGGATTAAATCTGGATTTATCTTCAGCAGATATTCATAGAGTCACATCCTTCTTGTTCACCCCTTCCAGCTGTGGAAGGCAAAATCTTTGCAGATTGCACATTGAAAAATATCTTTACAAATTGCAAAATCTTTACAGATTGCACACTGAAAATATCTTTACAGATTGCATACTGAAAAAAATTTTTACAAATTGCAAAATCTTTACAGATTGCACAGGAAAACACATTGGAGTTACTGCTGGATCTGCCCAAAAAATCCAGTTTTTATCTGGATTTAATCTTCAGCAGATATTCATAGAGTCACATCCTTCTTGTTCACCCCTTCCAGCTGTGGAAGGCAAAATCTTTACAGATTGCACATTGAAAAAAATCTTTACAGATTGCACATTGAAAAATATCTTTACAAATTGCAAAATCTTTGCAGATTGCACAGGAAAACACACTGGAGTCACTGCTGGATCTGCCCAAATAAATCCAGATTGAAATTGGATTTATCTTCAGAACATATTAATGGAATAACATCCTTCTTGTTCACCCCTTCCAGCTGTGGAAGGCAATAGAAGTGATTTAAGAAGAATTTGGGACATTTTCCCTACTCTTTTTCTCATTTGTGAGTAAATCCTGTGGTAAATGAGCACTCCACAAAGGCTGCAGGGCTATGTCAGCCCCAGAAGTGACAGAGAAGTAAATTAAGGAGAATTTGGCTGCCCCTGGATCCCTGGAAGTGCCCAAAACCAGGGTTGGGATGGTGGAAAATGTCCTTGCTTGTGGCACTGGATGAGTTTTGGGTTTATTTCAACCCAAACCATTCCATGGTTCTGTGAGAACATTGCCCAAAAACCCCCTTGGAACCTAAACTGGGGGATGAGGAGCAGAAACTCCTGAGCTCCCCAATCTGAACCTGCTGAGCTCCCCAGTCTGACCCTGCTGAGCTCCCCAGTCTGACCCTGCTGAGCTCCCCAATCTGAACCTGCTGAGCTCCCCAGTCTGACCCTGCTGAGCTCCCCAATCTGACCCTGCTGAGCTCCCCAATCTGAACCTCCTGAGCTCCCCAGTCTGACCCTGCTGAGCTCCCCAATCTGAACCTGCTGAGCTCCCCAGTCTGAACCTGCCTGAGCTCCAGAATCTGACCCTGCTGAGCTCCCCAGTCTGAACCTGCTGAGCTCCCCAGTCTGACCCTGCTGAGCTCCCCAGTCTGAACCTCCTGAGCTCCCCAGTCTGACCCTGCTGAGCTCCCCAGTCTGAACCTGCTGAGCTCCCCAGTCTGAACCTCCTGAGCTCCCCAATCTTTGGGTGTTTGGGATTAAATCCATGAAAACATTTCCCAGCCCAGCTGTGGCTGCCCCTGGATCCCTGGCAGTGCCCAAGGAGCCACCTGGGCCAGTGGGAGGTGTCCTTGCCCATGGCAGGGGTGGGACAAGATGTGCTCTAAGGTCTCTTCTAACCCAAACCACCCTGAGGTTCCATGAAACAGCTTCTAAACCTGGCTCTAGCACAGGCAGAAGAGCCAGACAAGGCTGTGAGTGGGACTGGAAAAGCAGCTTTAAATTACAAATAGAAAACTCAGAGATTATTTAAGAGGAACACACCAGTCCAACTGCCTGAGCTCATCAGGGTCAAGCAAGCTCTGGGCAGGGCTCAGCAAAAGCTGAATAAGCTGGTTAGGACTTGGATCTACAGCTCATCCTGGCAAGTTTTTCAGGCACAAAAATCATTTGGTCCCATATTTGAAAGCAGCTGTTTCACACTGCAGTTTTTCCATCGGAAAACACCTCAGGAAAAATCCTTCCAACTCAGAATATTCTACGGTTCTGAGAAAAAAAAAAAAAACAAACAAACTTTTTCGCCTCCCTACAGGCGGCTTTGGTAAAATCTCACAGCAGGCTGAGCTCACTGCTTTCTGTTACACTGAAAAAAAATATTTTTACAATTAATCCCGACGGTTTTTATGGCAGCCAATTTCCCGACT
This sequence comes from Serinus canaria, assembly GCF_022539315.1. NCBI lineage: Eukaryota > Metazoa > Chordata > Aves > Passeriformes > Fringillidae > Serinus > Serinus canaria. The sequence continues at coordinate 12,260,572 of NC_066338.1, forward strand.
CCATGTCCGTGACACCCCCGCGCCCACCCACCTTGTCCGCCGTGCTGGGCGCCGGCTTCAGCTTCCCTTTGGCCATCAGCATCGCGTTGATCTTCGCCGCCACGGCCGCGGCCGCATCCAGCGCTCCCGAGGGCGCCGCGGAGCTCTCGGACCCGGCCACGGCGGCGCCGCCATCGCCGCCCCCACCGGGGAACGGCCGCCCGGGCAACGGCGCCGTGCCGGGGAGGAGGAAATTAGGCGCCGGGCCGGGCTGATCCCACTTGCTGCGGCGCCTGGAAAAGACATAGGGAGAGTGAGGCGCTGCTCCGCGGGGCACCGGAGCTGCCCGAGCCGCCGCGGCCGCGCCTCACCCGCCCGCGGCCCCCGCGTCCCGCTGCGCTCCGCCGCCCGCCGACATGGCCGCCACCGCTGCCGGGCGTCACTTCCGGTCCAGCGCCCGCCGCGCACAGCCGCTTCCGGTCGTTGCCATGGAGACGGCGCGGCCACTTCCGGCCGCTGCCATGGGGACGGACGTGGCACCGCGGGCCGGGGGTGGTGAGGGGGAAAGGAGCGCAAAGATCGCCCAGATCAACCCCGCTAGTGATTCCACGTGTCTTATCCCAAGAATTATTCCATTTTCTCAAAATTAAGTGTAAATATGTACTTTTGTTTTGGCCCAGCTGGAGCTTGGATGCACCGTGTGCCATTTTATTTCAAGGCAATACAGAGGCTGCACTACAGAAATTACAGTATTTAAAAGGAGCCCAAACATCACCCCCTCTATTATTCCCACGTGTATTATCGCAAGAATTATGCCATTTTCTCAAAATTAAGCGTGAATATGTACCTTTGTTTTGGCCCAGCTGGAGTTTGGATGCCATTTTAGCCCAAGGCAAAACAGAAATTACAGTGTCTAATGTAAAGGCATTCTCATCATTGCTTGTTAACAACAAATTGTGAAAAACGCTAATCACTTGGGGTTTTTAAAATTTTAGAAGCTTAATAGTAATAAAATGGTTATTAAAAAAAACAATATAATTAGAGTAATAATAATTTGGACAATTAGGATTTAGAACAAGGCAATAAAAACAAAGAGTTACAGACAGTCCAGGTACCTTTTTCTGGGCAAAATAAACCAGAAAAAGGACCCCCATTAACAGAGGATTTACCCTTAAAAGCACCAGCCTGTTGCATATTCATACACCTCATGCATGATGCATCAATTCCATTCCAACACAGGATTCTGTCCGGGCAGTGTCAGCTCCTTCCTCAGAATCCTGAAGGCACCTTCAGGGCTGAAGAAGGCAGAAAGAACTCGATAAGAGAGTAATAAATTATTTTTCTCTGAAAGATTTAAGGTGTCCTGTGGTTGCTATCTCGCTGCAAGTCTTCTCTTTAAAATAAAAATCTTACATAGCATAGTTTCTATTTTAACATTGTAACTTATATTTAACACACTACTTTAAGAAAATTAATACAGCGTAACTTTCCAACATGACACATATAATATTCATTTTAATATTTGGGTGGGGTTTTTGGGTATTAGTGCAGGACCTGGGATGAAAAACGAAATGGAAAAATCTTCGTAATTCCCTCACCAGCCCAGAACATTCCACCCCTCACAGAGGAGGGGGCGGAGCTGCGCATGCGCCGGCTGAGGGCAAGCCCCGCCCCCTGCGTTTGCGCACGGCCCCCAGCGGAGCCGCTGAGGGCAAGCCCCGCCCCCTGTGTTTGCGCACGGCCCTACGGCGGAGCCGCTGAGGGCAAGCCCCGCCCCCTGTGTTTGCGCACGGCCCCCGGCGGAGCCGCTGAGGGCAAGCCCCGCCCCCTGTGTTTGCGCACGGCCCCCGGCGGAGCCCGCTGAGGGCAAGCCCCGCCCCCTGTGTTTGCGCACGGCCCCGCGGCGGAGCCGCTGAGGGCAAGCCCCGCCCCCTGCGTTTGCGCACGGCCCCCGGCGGAGCCGCTGAGGGCAAGCCCCGCCCCCTGTGTTTGCGCACGGCCCCGCGGCGGAGCCCGCTGAGGGCAAGCCCCGCCCCCTGTGTTTGCGCACGGCCCCTAGCGGAGCCGCTGAGGGCAAGCCCCGCCCCCTGTGTTTGCGCACGGCCCCCAGCGGAGCCGCTGAGGGCAAGCCCCGCCCCCTGAGTTTGCGCACGGCCCCGAGGAGGAGCCCGCTGAGGGCAAGCCCCGCCCCCTGCGTTTGCGCACGGCCCCGCGGCGGAGCCGCTGAGGGCAAGCCCCGCCCCCTGCGTTTGCGCACGGCCCCCAGCGGAGCCGCTGAGGGCAAGCCCCGCCCCCTGTGTTTGCGCACGGCCCCCGGCGGAGCCCGCTGAGGGCAAGCCCCGCCCCCTGTGTTTGCGCACGGCCCCCGGCGGAGCCGCTGAGGGCAAGCCCCGCCCCCTGTGTTTGCGCACGGCCCCTAGCGGAGCCGCTGAGGGCAAGCCCCGCCCCCTGTGTTTGCGCACGGCCCCGAGGAGGAGCCGCTGAGGGCAAGCCCCGCCCCCTGTGTTTGCGCACGGCCCCGAGGAGGAGCCGCTGAGGGCAAGCCCCGCCCCCTGCGTTTGCGCGGCGGAGCCCGCTGAGGGCGAGGGCGGGAAAAGGCTCCCTGAGGGTGAGGGTGGGCGGTTTTCTTATCTCCCTTCCTTCATCTCTTTTCTTTCGTCTCCCTTCCGTCTTCTCACATTCTCCTCCAGTTTTTCCTCGATTATCTCTCACCTCATCTCCCGAGTTTTGTTGCCCGCCGCCCCGCGCTGCTCTGCAGTGTTGTGTCTTCTGCTTTCATGCTCCTCTTGCCTCAGTTTCCCTTGAAGCCGGTGGTGGTTTCTGGGCTGAGGCTGATGGGGGGCTGCTCCTTCCTCACTCGGCCGCCTGCCGCTATTGGGGGGTTTATCAGAGGATTGCTGAGGGGAGCTCGGTGTCCTTCGTGATCCAGACCTTATTTCTAATTTGGGGAAGGTGTTTTTCTCAGACATGGGGGCATTTGTTATTCCTGAATTGAAGGGAAGGTTTGTGTGGAGTCAGGCTCAGGGCGGTGAGGGTTCTGTTTCTCCCATAATCATTTAAATTACAGATGAAAACAACTCAATTCTGGGGGTGTTTGAAATGTGAGGAGCATTTCCATAAGGTCCTTAGAAAATCCTGTAGGTTGGGCACCAGTTAGTACTGAAGAAAACTGCCTTTGGATGTTCATATTTCATAGGAATACAGATAAAAATGTTCTAATTATTGCATCCTCAGGGGAGGCCTGTGCTGCTGTGAAAATCAAGAATCTGTTACTGGGGATGACAAGAGGAGCCTTCCTGCTCAGTTTCGTGGAAACCCCAGGTTTGTTTGAGCTGGTGATTTGTTTGGAGGTGTTTGTAAATCCGGGGAATGCCCTGGAGAAGCTGGAGAGCTGCAGCCTTTTTCCTTATCCAGGTGCTAATGCAGCTGTTTCCTTGGCAGGAACAGGAGTCTCTGCAGAATGGCAACTGCTCAGAAGCAAAGGAATGCTGTGGTATGGTTTTGTTTGTAAATATTGTGTATTTCAGCGCAATAATGGGGGAGTTTTGGCTGGAACATTGCACCCAGGTGCTCTGGGATATTTCTTAATGTGAAAATAGCAGGGTAATTCAGACTTTTAATTATGAATTAAAAAAATATATATATAAAATACAGAAAATTAATGTGAATTCAGCTGAGTGCTTGGTAGAAACCATCTGTGTCCTACAAATACTGTAACACCAAGTGTAAGGAATGTGCTTAACTTTACAAATCCCATAAATTTATTGATTTCTTGCTGTGATTTTCAGAGTGCAGTTGTATTTCCCAAGAAAATAGCCACGGAGCAGCAGTCCCTGATGCTGGTGAAGAGGCTGCTGGCAGTGGCAGTGTCCTGCATCACATACCTGAGGGGAATCTTCCCTGAAAGTGCCTATGGAACCAGATACATGGATGGTAAGGGGCTGCTTCCATGATAATTTACACAAACTCTTCTCATGGAGCTGCTTTTCAAGGCATTTAGACTTTTTAATGCTTGGATGCCATTTTGTAATGGAAACTTCACATATTAATAAATTAAATGCTGTTATTGCTGCTGCTAACTCAGCATTAAAGCTAAGCTGATGCTTGTCAGTGATCTTAATTTTAGTTTCTTCATGATAAGTACTTTTAGGCAGTGAACTTTTCATTGCACTTTGTCCCAAGTAAATGTATGTGTGGGGTTTTTTTTGTTTTGTTTTTTTGAGATGTTTGCGTCAAAATTCTGCGGGAAGATAAAAACTGTCCTGGCTCTACCCAGCTGGTGAAATGGTAAGTGGATTGCAGCACACAGGTAACACTTCCTCAGCATCCGAGTGCTCCAAGGTTCCTTTGCAGACAAAGGCAAGAAGTTCTCTCTCACATCTGTGTCACACATGTAACCGTGGTGTTTTCTCAGGGCTGAGAGCACAAATCTGTTTGCAGGGTGACTCTGTTAAATAAATACTAAATATTTAACACTATGTATTCGTACACTTAGTTCCTCTGGGTGCCCAGAAATGCAAAAGTCTAAAAGTCCTTCCTCTCAGCATCTGAGTGCTCAAATGTTCTTTCCTGGCTGTTTGTAGATAAAGGCAAAAATTTCTCTCCCACATTTGTGTCACAGATGTAACCATGGTGTTTTCTCAGGACTTAGGAGAGCACAAATCTGTTTGGCAGGGTGACTCTACTTTATATTTATTAAATAAATATTAAATATTTAACACTATGTATTTGTACACTTAGTTCCTCTGGGTGCTCCTGAGCACTCAAGGGTGCCCAGAAATGCAAAAGTCTAAAAGTCCTTCCTCTCAGCATCTGAGTGCTCCAAGGTTCCTTTGCAGACAAAGGCAAAAATTTCTCTCCCACATCTGTGTTACACATGTAACCATGGTGTTTTCTCAGGACTGAGAGCACAAATCTGTTTGTAGATAAAGGCAAAAATTTCTCTCCCTCATCTGTGTCACAGATGTAACCATGGTGTTTTCTCAGGGCTGAGAGCACAAATCTGTTTGCAGGGTGACTCTGTTAAATAAATACTAAATATTTAACACTATGTATTTGTACACCTCGTTCCTCTGTGAGCACTCAAGGGTGCCCAGAAATGCAAAAGTCTCAAACCCCGTTCCTCTCTGGTTGATCAGGAGACTCAAAGCCACCATTTTGCATCTTAGATTTAAAGCTCTCACAAATTTTCTTAGAGTGGCACTGTCAGGTTTCTTGTTCAGAGGCAGAGCTGTGCCTGCCAGTGACATTCTGCCTGCCTGAGCCCTCCACAGCTGCCTGGGATTGTCACCTGGGACTGCAGCTGGTTTCTCCCTGCTCACAGCACTCTGAATTCTGTTCCAGGTGCTCTCTTTGCTCTCTAGAAACCTCTGTACCCTTATTTCCCTATTCCTGTGTTTTGTTCCCTCCACTAAGGTTCTTTTCCCTTTCCCCCCCCGGCAGTGCTGAGGGGTTTGGATTTTGGGACATTTCAGATATTCCATGTGGGGGGTGAAGCTTCACACTAGATTTACTTATCTGAAGATACTGAATGTTATAGAAATGATAGAAAATCCACCCAAAACCCAAGAGAAATGGGAGCTGCACTCAGCAAAGCTTGAGGAAACCCTGGAATTTCCTCATGGATCTTGCCTGGGTGAGGAGATGGGAGGAGCAGTGCAGTTCTCCTTCAGGCTTTTCTTCACACCAAACCCAATTTTTTTTGGTTGACTGGAAGAGAAAAAAAAATACAGGGTAAGTTTTGATTTGGGTCTTGTACAAAAAGGAAATGGCAACATCTAAATAAAGGTCATAACTCCTTTTTGCTTCAGCAGTGTTGCTGTTCAGCTGAATTCTTGATTTATGATAAAATCATGGAATGCTTTGGGCTGGAAGTGACCTTGAAGCTCACCTTTCTCCAACCCTCTGCCATGGACACCTGCAACCAGACCAAACTGCTCCCCTGATTTATCAATTCATGTGTTGGAAGGTGTTTGAAGCATTGCAAAAGTTTACTGATAAATGGTTTACCCCCAGTTTCTATTTTTAATTGATTTCCCTCCAGTTTCTATTTCTAATTATTCTTTCAAGAGCTTAGAGTGATTTGGTGTTACAAAGCTTGCATAACTGCTAATGATAGAATGATGGATAAGTGTTATTTATTGCTCTAATCAGTAAAAGCAAACACAAAAGTTTATTTTTTTTTTGGTTTGGTGAGAAACAAGTGCAAATTAGCAGTAGCTGGCCAATATTGTTTGGTTTTTGCAGGATGTTAGGATGCTATGATGCCTTGCAGAAGAAATACGTAAGTCCTCCAGTCTCCTTTCAGTTGTTTAGAAATGTTGATTTCGGTCTGCTCAGGGAGCAGCTGAGCTCAGTCAGCTGCAGTGTGGGATGCACAGGCATTTCTGCATCAAATCCTTGTAAACAGCAGCACAAAAACCAGAGATCTGGGGGTGTTTTCTTCTGCAGCTGAGTCCTCTCCTCCACAGGAGAGAAGAGGAAGAAGTTTTTCTTCCAACAGGCCTTGGTTGCCTGTGTTGGATACCAGAGCTAGAGACAGAGCAGCTTGGGCAGCACAAATGGGCAATGAAATTTATTTAATGTTCTTTTTTTTTGTTGTTTTCTCTGTTTATGTTCCTGACAGCTGAGGCAGATTGTGCTAGCAGTGAGTATCTCTGAAAGGCAGGGCTGTGTTTTTAGGGGAATTCTTTGAGGGATGTGCAGTTCTCATTCTGACTCCTCTGTTTTCTTCACAACCACAGGTCTATACCCAGACAGAAGATCCTCAGGTAAATCTGGAATATCTCCCTGATGATAATGTGGGTACAAGCAGGAACATTTAACATGAACATCTATAAAAAATGAACATTTTGGAATACCAGGTGTAAAAAGGACTGGGGTCAGTGGGAATTGCCATGTGAGGAATTCCATTTGAGTGTTCTCAGGCTGGGCCAGAACCCAAAATGCCACTGCAGAGTGAGATGTCCCATCCTGACTCTGACACCCAAACCCACTGGGTGTCACCACAAACGCTCCACGTGGGAAACATTTCCATTTTCATAACAATTGAAACTTTAATTCTGAATATTTAGTGCTAAAAACTTCAGCTGATTTTCAAAAGATTTGATCATGGTGAATCCTGGAAAAGAATCATCATTTTTATGATGTTTTAAACAGTTTTATGCATTTGTGCTGTTAATTGTTAGAGGATTAGGTAGCACATGGGAGTTGGGCTGGAGTTATTCCTTTAAAGGTTGCTAGATTAGTGAGCAGAGCTGCAGTGTTTAGGATCAGTTTAATAATTACTGGCTTTGTTTGCAGACAGTCACAGAGTGTTACCACTTCAAGTTCAAGTACACCCACAATGGGCCACTCCTGGATTTTGGCAGGTACAGCTCCATGTCCCTTGGACACACCTGAATGTCACAGCTCTGCATTTGTTAAATTCTGCACCTCCAGACTCATTTTATCAACATATTTCCTAAAATACAATTAATAATTTTGTTTAATTATGCTCATAATTTTAATATCCACTCAGGAGGTGATGCTCAGTGTCAGAGTCTGATACTGAGGATATTTGAGATATTCCATGTGGGGAGGGTGAAGCTTCACATTTCACCCTTCAAGATACTGAATGTTACATGGAATTCCTTATTTAGCAGAAATTATAGAAAATACACCCAAAAACCCAACAGAAATATAAATTGTGATAGACAACTCATGGTGGAATTCCCATTGCTGAGAGGAGCTCACTGGGCATCCCCAGCCGTGGGGCTGAAACTGGAAAAGGGCAGGTTTGGACTGGATGTACAGGGGAAATTCCTCCCTGGCACAGGTGCCCAGAGCAGCTGGGGCTGCCCCTGCATCCCTGGCAGTGCCCAAGGCCAGGCTGGACAGGCTTGGAGCCACCTGGGACAGTGGGAGGTGTCCCTGCCATGGCAGGGGTGAGATGGGATTTATGTTCCCTTCCCACCCAAATAATTGGTGACTCCATAAAGCTGCTCCAACCAACTCCTCTTCTTCAGAATTCTTTTGTTTGCTGTTCAGTTTTTTACAATTTTTAGGCCCAACCTTAGCTTCATTTCCCTTGTATCAGTCTGGCAGGTGAGGCTTTCACAAGTACCTCCTTTTCTCTTTCTTCCAGTATTTCTTTGGGTATTTAAGCACTGTGTGATGTAGGATGGAGCAGTTGGTGCCAGGTGCTGACCCCTGAACTCTCCTGGTGTCCCTGGCTCAGGGTTTGATCTCCCAAGGAGCAGAGAACATGCAGGGTTAGGAACTGCAGTTCAGTCTCAGACCTCAGGCAATAAATGTGTTTGTTAACAAACAGAGGGTGAAACTGCTCACTCTGGATCCAGACTTAGTGGAATATTTACCAACATTGCTGGATGGGATTGCCTGAGCTTGGCTGGCCCTTGGTGCTGAAGCAAACAGTGGCACTGTGGTGTTTGACCCCAGGGACACTTTTGGCCAGCTGGGAGCTGCAGCTGAGCACGTGGAGACAAGTCCAGGCTTGCAGGAGCTCTGCTGCTCCTCAGGTTTCCCTCTGTGGAGAAGCTTGAAGGTGATGGGGAAGGAAAGGAGTTGGTTTGGATCCAGAGCTTTGTTCTGGCCTCTGAACCCAGCACCAGCTCCAGCAGAACTCCTGAACCCCGTGGGTGCTGCTCCTTTTAACCCCAGGGAGAGGGGCAGGGAGCCACCAACCAGGTACAAGGGACAGAGGACACCTGGGTGGCCCAGTGTCCCCCCTGGGGGAAAGGACATCCTTTGAATCTGCCCTTCTGGAGTTCCAGGATTGAGGTGATCAGGGTGATGGGGAAGGAAAGGAGTCGGTTCTGATGGAGGGTTTGGATCCAACAGAACTCTCCAAACCACGTGGGTGCTGCTCCTTTTAACCCCAGGTAGAAGGAAGCCACCAGCCAGGTACAAGGGACAGAGGACACCTGGGTGGCCCAGTGTCCCCCCGGGGGTAGAGGACATCCTTTGAATCTGCCCTTCTGGATTAAGGTGATGGGAAAGGAAAGGAGTTGGTTCTGATGGAGGGTTTGGATCCAGAGCTTTGTTCTGAACCCAGCACCAGCTCCAGCAGAACTCCTGAACCACGTGGGTGCTGCTCCTTTTAACCCCAGGGAGAGGGGAGGGAGCCACCAACCAGGTACAAGGGACAAAGACACCTGGGTGGCCCAGTGTCCCCCCTGGGGGAAAGGACATCCTTTGAATCTGCCCTTCTGGAGTTCCAGGATTGAGGTGATCAAGGTGATGGGGAAGGAAAGGAGTTGGTTCTGCTGGAGGGTTTGGATCCAGCAGAACTCCCCAAACCACGTGGGTGCTGCTCCTTTTAACCCCAGGGAGAGGGGTAGGGAGCCACCAAGCAGGTACAAGGGACAAAGGACACCTGGGTGGCCCAGTGTCCCCCCGGGTTTGAATCTGCCAGTCACTGCAGGCCCTTCTGGAATTGCAGGACTGACAGACAGTGCTGGGAGGGGAAAGGAGAGGTGACTGCCACACCTGGCAGGGACACGAGGTTCTGAGGTAAACCCTGAAACCAGAACGCACCAAAACCATGTGGCTGCTGTGTTTTTTTAGCAAGGACAAGAAGTCAGAGTGCCCCATCAGCTGTGCAGACACCAAGAAGGCCAGCATCCTCCTGATCCGCAAGATCTTCATCCTGATGCAGAACCTGAGCCCCCTGCCCACCGACGTCTGCCTCACCATGAAACTCCTCTACTATGATGAGGGTATGGCACCTGAGATTGTCTGAAAAAAATCCCTTTCGGCCAGGATTTCTTCTCCTGGCAAGATGAGAAGCCTCAGCTTCTCCATGGTTTGCTCCTCTGGAGATTGTTTATCTAAACTTGTGAATTTTTAATTAAGGCCAATCCCATCCAACTGTTTCAGACTCTGAGTCAGTCACGGGTTTTTATTATTCATTCTTTTCTAGCCTTGTGATGTCTCTTTCCCTTTTTTTAGTATAGTTTTAGGATATCATTTAATATAATAATATCATTTCATATAATATTTAATATAATATTTCATATAATATCATTTCATATAATAAATATCATTTCATATAACTTCATATAACATAATAATAAATCAGCCTTCTGAGAACATGGGAGTCAAATTCTCATCTCTCCCCTCATCCTGGGCACCTCACACCACCACAGGGTCCACTGCCATGGCACCCTGCTGGATCAGGCTCTGCAAAACGAGCCAAAAAAGGGCATTTTGGCATTTTTCAGTGGTTGCTGGGATGTGTTAAATGAGGTTGTTTCATGTGTGGCTGTTTCTCAGGACAGGTTGCAGCCCAAGGGGAGGGGATGTGGTGTCACTGCAGGAACACAATCCTGGCACTGACTTCACTGCATTTGCCTGGGTTTGGAAATGTGTGGAGTTTGCCAGAGTGCCTGGTGCCTGCCCAAAGAGCTGGCTCTGCTTTCTGAGTGTGTTGCTGCCTCACAGTGACAAATCAGAGCTTCTCTTTTCTCTCTGTACCTCCACCCTCTTCCAGAGAGCTTTAACAGGGCCCTGCCTGTTGTCTTTATTAACTCCAACTGAACCTTGGTTACTCCTCTCCCCACACAGATTTTTGCAGTAACTCTCTGTATTTAAAGGACAAAAGAGTTAAAATCAGTTCTGAAGAGCATTTTCATTCTGATCCATTGACTTTCTCTGCAGTGACACCCCCTGATTACCAACCCCCAGGTTTCAGGGAGGCCCAGGACGAGGGGCTGCTGTTCAGGGAGGAGCCCATGTACCTGAACGTGGGGGAAGTGCCAACTCCTTTCCACCTGCTGAAACTGAAAATCACCACGGAGAAACAGCGCATGGAGAGCCTTGATCAGAGCATCCTCAAGGGAGGAGAGGCTGCTGAGCCTCTGTGTGGGGAGAGCAGAGCTGAGCCCCAGGAGGACAGCCACGACATCAATGTAAGAACACAGAATTAATTTGGGTGGCTTTTGCCATTTTTTGGGCTGTATCATCTAGAAAAAGTCCATTATTATTTCACTATGTGTAACCCTCTCTATTTTCAGACATGGTCAAGCAGGACAATCTGTCATAAATTCATTTTTTTCCTTAATTTTCTCCAGTTTGCAGACATGGTCAAGCAGGACAATCTGTCATAAATTCTTTTTTTCCTTAATTTTCTCCAGTTTGCAGACATGGTCAAGCAGGACAATCTGTCATAAATTCATTTTTTCCCTTCATTTTACTGCTCCAGTTTGCGGACATGGTCAAGCAGGAAAATCTATCATAAATTCATTTTTCCCTTCATTTTACTGCTCCAATTTGCAGACATGGTCAAGCAGGACAATCTGTCATAAATTCATTTTTTTCCTTAATTTTCTCCAGTTTGCAGACATGGTCAAGCAGGACAATCTGTCATAAATTCATTTTTCCCTTCATTTTACTGCTCCGGTTTGCAGCAAGGGACAGCTGATGCCATGGGGACAGTGCCATGTGTCCCAGCACAGGGCACAGATGGACCCTCCTCCTCCATGGCACAATTATTTCAGTTTATTCCACCCCAAATCCATCTCCAAAGTGTGTCCTGGGTCAGGTGGGTAGGAACTCCTTCCCTGTGTGTGCCCTCAGTGACACAGCTGTCCCTGCTCTAGGAGGAGCCTGTCCTGCACAGTGAGGTGGAGGATCGGAGTCATGGCAAGATTTCAGGAGCTCAAGGTAAGACTTGTGGATATTAGAACTTTATATTGTCATTTTTATAGCATAATCTCAATTATATCTATCATTTTAAGTGATAAAAATATTATATATCAAATCTATATTATATTGTATTATATTTATTATCTTATATATTTGTTATATTTATTACATATTATATTATATTACATTATATTATATTATATTATATTATATATATTATATTATATTATATTATATTATATTATATTATATTATATTATATTATATTATATTATATTATATTATATTATATTATATTATATTATATTATATTATATTATATTATATTATATTTTTCTATTATGTATATATTTCTATTCTATTATGTATTATATTTCTATTCTATGTCTATTCTATTCTATGTCTATTCTATTCTATGTCTATTCTATTCTATTTCTATTCTATTCTATTCTATTTCTATTTTATTATATTATATTCTTATTATATTTTATATTTTTATTATATTTTATATTTTCATTATATTTATTAAATTATATATTTTTATTATATTTGGTACATATTTCATATTATATAATGTTTTGTATATTATAATGTATTAAATATACATTATAATATATTAGGTAAATATTTTATATTCTATATTATATATATTCTATATATAATATTTTCTATTTTCTATTATATCTTATATATTTTATACTTTATATTTTTTAGATTTTAGATTTTCTTTTATTTTATATATTTGATATTATATTTTGTCTTTTATAATTTATATTATATATTATATGTTTTATATTATATATTATATATTTATATATACTATGAATATATATATATTATATATTTATATATAATATGAATATATAATATATTATATATTAAATATCTTATCCTTTATATTTTATATATTTTATCCTTTATACTTTATATTTTATATATTTTATCCTTTTTATTTTATATTATATATTTTATCCTATTTATATTGTATTGTATTATATTGTATTATATTATATTATATTAGGTACATATTTTATATTCTATATTATATATTCTATATATAATAATTTCTATATTATATTATATTATATATATTATATATTTTACACTTTATATTTTATAGATTTTAGATTTTAAATTTTATTTTATATTATAAACTATATATTTTATAATATATTATTTATAATATGTTATCTATTTTATACTTTATACTTTATATTTTATATATTTTTTCCTTTATATTTTATATGATATTATGTATCATATGATATTATGTATTTTATTATATTATATATTATATTTTTCAAGCCCCTCATTTTTCTCTTTTCATTCTTTCCTTCTCATATCTGCCTGTGCCTTCATTTTCTGTCAGGGCTCCATTCTGTGAAGCACTTGGTGAACAAATGTTAACAAGTGAATTCATGATTAACACATTTTCATCTTCCTGTTCAAAATTGAAGAATCACCAAAGTTCCAAAACCATGCCAAAAAATCCAGACCAATTTCTTCTCCTGGGGTGTTGGCAGATGTTTCATTTACAGGGAAACCCATTTGGCAGCCTGGAATCCTTCTGTTGTTTCCACAGCTGGTGCTGGGTCACCCATTCACCGTTCTGCAGCCTGGAAAAACAGCAAGAATTAGAAACAGGAATTAGAAACAGGAATTGGAAACAAGAATTGGAAACAAGAATTAGAAACAGGAATTAGAAACAGGAATTGGAAACAAGAATTGGAAACAAGAATTAGAAACAGGAATTAGAAACAGGAATTGGAAACAAGAATTGGAAACAGAATTAGAAACAAGAATTGGAAACAGGAATTAGAAACAGGAATTAGAAACAAGAATTGGAAACAAGAATTAGAAACAGGAATTAGAAACAGGAATTAGAAACAGAATTGGAAACAAGAGTTAGAAACAAGAATTAGAAACAAGACTTGGAAACAAGAATTAGAAACAAGAATTAGAAACAAGAGTTAGAAACAGGAATTAGAAACAAGAATTAGAAACAAGAGTTAGAAACAAGAGTTAGAAACAGGAATTAGAAACAAGAATTAGAAACAAGAATTAGAAACAGGAATTAGAAACAAGAATTGGAAACAAGAATTGGAAACAAGAATTAGAAACAAGAATTAGAAACAAGAATTAGAAACAAGAATTAGAAACAGGAATTGGAAACAAGAATTGGAAACAAGAATTAGAAACAAGAATTAGAAACAAGAATTAGAAACAAGAGTTAGAAACAGGAATTAGAAACAGGAATTAGAAACAAGAATTGGAAACAAGAATTGGAAACAAGAATTGGAAACAAGAATTGGAAACAAGAATTAGAAACAAGAATTAGAAACAAGAATTAGAAACAAGAATTAGCAAGAAATCCCTGCCTGGAGCTGCTGTTCCCCCCTGAGGTTCTGCTCTGCACCTGGGATTGCTCTGGGTGGGGCTGCCAGGGCACAGCTGGCCCAGAGTGGCCTTTTCCCTGTCCTGCAGCACAAAAAAACCTCCTGAGGCTTCCCTTGAGTGAAATCTTCCAGCAGGGCAGTGTGAGAGGGATCAAACTCTCTCCTCAGAGATCCTCTGGGTGAGCTGGGCTTGGCAGAGGACGTGGCTGAAGTAAAGAATAAATTCAAAGCTTGGTGGAGTTAAGGATGTGCTCTGTTGCCAGCAGTTCTTGGAGCTGAGCTGGTGGTGTTTGCTCTGGATTGTTGGTTTGTTCACACCTTTATTTAACTCTCCAACTCTTTTCCTTCTTTTAGAGAAGAATTCAGCTGGTGAAGAGGAAGCTGGAGGGATCCAGACTCCCCCCCATGTTTCTAATCCTCAGGTAGGAACACTCTGCCCTGTCCTCTTCAGCTTCTCCTGGGGCAGCTCCTTCCTCCTCTGAGTGATTCCTGGGTAATTGCTGAACCCTCATTTCCCACAGCAACAAAATTCCTTCCCATTTCCCTTCCTGGAAATGAAAATTTAGAGTTTTGGAAATATTACCCAAATAGTTTTGGAAAACAGAAATTTCCTTCTGTTTTCCAAAATTATTCTACAGCACTGACAAAAGGCTGTTCCTCTGAAATGCAGCTCTCAAAACCAAACAAATCCTGGAGCTGTTTCTGAGTGAAAATGGGAAATGTCATTTCCATTTTAATAAACTGCCTAATGGGAATTCCCACTGCTAATTCTGACCAACCAAAGCTTGTTTAAAAGTTGATTTAAAACTTAAAAATTCAGGTTCTATTCCCTGCATGTAGAAATTGGTGGCATTTATACATGGAGGACTGCTTCACACAGATCCTTAAATTTTTTTAAACCAGGATAGCTGTAGGTAAGTGGATAAAACCAGGATGTTCTTCTCTCTGCAGGGCCCTGCAGCACACCCAGCTATAAAAGCTGTGATTCCCAGGGCTTATCACCAATTAAAAACCTCTTATTTCAGTTTGAACTCGAGCACTGGGCCCTGCTGGGTGTCTCCAGTGGGAATTTTTTCTATTTTCTGATTTCAGGTTGATCATTTGACCCGTAAAACATCTGAGCTGATCGTGTCAGAGAGCAGGACAAGAAGTGGAAAGATATTCCAAAGCTGCATTGTTAGTATCCATTTTTCTTTAGTTCTCATCATTTTTGTTGCCAACAGTGAATAAAACTCAGATCTTGA
Organism: Serinus canaria; assembly: GCF_022539315.1. NCBI lineage: Eukaryota > Metazoa > Chordata > Aves > Passeriformes > Fringillidae > Serinus > Serinus canaria. The sequence goes on from NC_066338.1 coordinate 12,275,837, forward strand.
ATGCATTTGCTGCTGACAGAATGAAATTCTCATCACTTCCTCAATTCCAACACAGAAAGAATTCTGTCCCAAGGAGCTGGAAGCTGATTTGATGCAGGTTGAGAAAAGTTCCTTGGTTTTAGTTGATATTTAGCCAAATTTCCTGCTGGTTTGGAGTTTGGGCCAGAGATCCCCAGCACAGCTCCCCCAGTGCTTCCACTGGGCCAGAATGAAAACCTCACCTCTGTGACTCCTTCATTCCACAAAAAATCCTTTTTTTTACTTAAATCAGATCAGTCTGGCAGACTTGTGGGGACCCAAATCCTTCCCACCTGGCACAGCTGGAGCAGATGTTGTGTCCAGGCTGGAATTTGACCTTTGGGCCCCACGTTTGTGCTGCTCCTTCACTGGCTGAGCTTGGCAGCTGCAGCTCTGGGAGCTTTTGGGGACCTTCACCAGCAATTTGGAATCTTGGGAATGCTGAGGGAGAGGCAGATCCTTCTCCAAAACCTCTGGGGTGGATTTTTCTCTCTTCTCTGTGAGGGTGGGGAGAGGCTGGGATGGAATTCCCAGAAAAGCTGTGGCTGGAAGTGTCCCAGGCCAGCTTGGGGCACCCTGGGACAGTGCAAGGTGGCCCTGCCCATGGCAGGGGTGGCACTGGATGAGCTCTGAGGTCCCTCCCTGCTTCCAACCAGTCACACTCAGTGCTTTTTCTTACTCAGTGATGTGACAAAAATAAAAAAGAGAAGGTTGCTCTCTTTGCTCACCATCCCTGGGTATTTTTCAAAGAGATTTGACTGAACTTAGTAATAAATTTATTAAAGAAAACACAATTGCTTTAAATAACCCAAAGGACAGGGGAGCTAAAGTTCATTGTCATCTTTTCCTGGGACAGTCAGAAGCAGCAGGACTGAGCCCTCAGGGGTTGTTGGGTGCTGAGCAGCCTCTGCAGAGCTGGAATCATGGAATGGTTTGGATGAAGGGACCTTAAAGCCTGGGCAGGGTCACCTTCCACCATCCCAGGGTGCTCCCAGCCCCACCCAGCCTGGCCTTGGACACTTCCATGGCATCATCTGTGCCAGGGGAGGATTTCTCCCAGATCTGCAGCCTCCATTTCCCCTCTTTCCATCTGAACCCTCCACTCCCTGTCCTGTGCTGCAGTTCCTGGGATGAAAACATCCCAGCCTTCCTCAGGGGGCCAGTTCTGCCAGGAACCAGCATCCAGCTGTTCCTGCAGGCCCAGCACATCTGGACAAGGACTGGGGTCAGCCTCTGGCTGTGTCACACCTCTGGCCTGGAATTCCACTCTTGCTTTTCCTTGGCAGGTGCACCAGGCTGAGCTCTCCTCCAGCCAGGACGTGCTGCCCAAGAGGAGGAAGCTCAGCGAGCCCAAGGAGCAGTTTTAGTTGCCCAAGGAGCAGTTTTAGTTGCCCAAGGGATGAAGCCCAGCAAGCCAAAAGAGCAGTTTTAGTTGCCCAGAGGAGCAGTTTTAGTTGCCCAAAGGATGAAGCTCAGCAAGCACAAGGAGCAGTTTGAGTTGCCCAAGGAGCAGTTTGAGTTGCCCAAGGAGCAGTTTAGTTGCCCAAGGAGCAGTTTTAGTTGCCCAAGGAGCAGTTTGAGTTGCCCAAGGAGCAGTTTGAGTTGCCCAAAGGAGCAGTTTGAGTTGCCCAAAGGAGCAGTTTGAGTTGCCCAAGGAGCAGTTTGAGTTGCCCAAGGAGCAGTTTGAGTTGCCCAAGGAGCAGTTTGACTTGCCCAAGGAGCAGTTTGAGTTGCCCAAAGGAGCAGTTTGAGTTGCCCAAGGAGCAGTTTGAGTTGCCCAAAGGAGCAGTTTGAGTTGCCCAAGGAGCAGTTTAAGTTGCCCAAGGAGCAGTTTGAGTTGCCCAAGGAGCAGTTTGAGTTGCCCAAGGGATGAAGCCCAGCAAGCCCAAGGAGCAGTTTTAGTTGCCCAAGGATGAAGCTGAGCAAGCCCAAGGAGCAGTTCTGGTTGCCCAAAAGGAGACAGCTCAGCAAGCACAAGGAGCAGTTTGAGTTGCCCAAGGAGCAGTTTGAGTTGCCCAAGGAGCAGTTTTAGTTGCCCAAGGAGCAGTTTAGTTGCCCAAGGAGCAGTTTAGTTGCCCATCTCCTGCTGTCCCAGGTTCTTCACTCCTGTTTGGTTGTTCACTGTTGGGTTGAAGGATCTCTCCTGCTCCATTAGCACTTCCATGGGAGGTGTTTGAAGTCAGGAAGGCCCAGCTGGAGAATTCCCAACTTATTTTGTGCAGGGCCAGAAATCCTTGGATTTTGGGGGTTTGTGGGTTGGCTCCAGGTCCTGGTGGTGATGGAGGGAATTCATCCCCCAGCCCAAGGTTTCACCAGTGCCTCTGAGCTCTGGTTCTGAGCTGAGGACCTGCCTGCCCCAAACCTCTCCAGTTTTGGGGTGATTTCCAGAGCTTTCCAGAGGGCTGGGCTGTCACTTTGAGGCTCTTACAGTTTTTGGAGTTACAGTTTTTGCTTTTCCTGCCGGAGTTGGATGCTTTGCATTTCTTCCAGACCAGAAGCACCATCCTCAGGTGAAGAACAAACCCTCTTCATGCCTTGAATTCCAGGCTCCCTGCCAGAACGCAGGAATTTCGGTATCCGTGCCTCTTCAGCACCGGGAGAGCCGGAACGATTCATGGCCGGGGGGACACACGGTACCGAGCCCTCCTGCCACCCCGAACCGTTCGTGTCGGGGAACGGGAGTGACCCTGCCGGCACAGCTGGACGGTCCTTGGCGGGTTTGACTTTTAAATTAACAATGTCCGTTCCTCGTCGGTCATTTATTAAAGGGTGTTTAGCTCTGAGCAACGTGTTCCGTTACCGGCGGGGCGGGACACGGGAATGGGACACGGGAATGGGATGGGACATGGGAATGGGACATGGGAATGGGACATGGGAATGGGACACGGGGATGGGACACGGGAATGGGACACAGGAATGGGACACGGGGATGGGACACGGGAATGGGACACGGGAATGGGATGGGACATGGGAATGGGATGGGACACGGGAATGGGATGGGATACGGGAATGGGATGGGACACGGGAATGGGATATGGGAATGGGACACACAGGAATGGGACACGGGAATGGGATGGGACACGGGAATGGGATGGGATACGGGAATGGGACGGGACACGGGAATGGGATGGGATACGGGAATGGGATATGGGAATGGGACACAGGAACGGGACACGGGAATGGGATGGGACACGGGAATGTGACACAGGAACGGGATATGGGAATGGGACACGAACGGGACACGGGAATGGGATGGGACAGAGGAATGGGATGGGACACAGGAACGGGACACGGGAATGGGATGGGACAGGGGAATGGGACACGGGATGGGGCTGGGGTGGGAACGAGACACAGGAGCAGGAATGGGAAGGGAACACAGGACGGGAAAAGCAGGAACGGGACACGGGACAAGCGGGAACGGGATTGGACACGGAATGGGACACAGGAGGGGACATGGAATGGGCCACAGAATCGAACACGGGACAGGACACGAAAGGGGACACAGGAGGGGACTCAGAATCAGACACGGGACCTGACACGGAAGGGGACACAGGAGGGGACACGGGACCTGACACGGAAGGGGACACAGGAGGGGACTCAGAATAGGACACGGGTCGGGACTGGAGAGGGGATGTGACACGGGACAGGACACGGAAGGGGACACAGGAGGGGACACAGAATCGGACACGGGACAGGACTAGAGCGGGGATGTGACACGGGACCGGACACGGAACGGGACACGGAACGGGACAAGAACTGGACCGGGAGCGGGACAGGACACGCGGACGGGGGCGGAGCCACCCCTGACTGACAGTAAGGAGTCCCGCCCCTTGACCCATGGGAGCCGCGCTCATTGGCTGCTCCAGCCCATACGTGCTCCTATTGGTTGGAGCCGCGGCGTGGGCGGGAGCAGCGGAGGCCAGGAAGCGGCGGAGGTTTTTCCTGCCCGCGGCCCCGGAGCGCAGCGGGACGGACGGACAGACGGACAGACGGACCGCCGGGCCGCGGTGAGGCCGGGCAGCGGGCGGGGGGGGCAGCTGGGCCTCGGCAGCCCCCAACCCTCGTGGGGGTGGGGGGCGGATCCTCACCCGCGGGGCGCTGCGGCGGCGGGCGGGATGGAGCGGGGCTGGGCCGGGGGGCTGGGATGGAGCCGGGTCGGGGCCGGGAGGGGTGGGACGGAGCCCGGGGGTTGAGGCAGAGCCGGGTGGGACAGGGGCGGTGGGATGGGGCTCTCCCGGGACGCTGCCGGGGGTGCCCGTGCGGCCTCAGGGGCTCGGGGGCTCTGCTGCTCCTGCCCTCAGAACGCGGGGACCGCCCCAGCGATGAGGGGAGAAAGGGGATCCCCGACACCCCGGGAAGGGGAGCTGGGAATCCTGGGGGGAAGGGACGGGAGCCCCTTGGGCTGGGGAGGTGGGTTTGGGTATGAGGGAGGGGGTTTGGGTCTAGGGGAGCTGAAAATCCTGGGGTAGAAGGGACGAGCACCTCTTGGTCTGGGTCTGGGGGTTTGGGTCTGGGGGAGCTGAAAATCCTGGGGTAGGAGCAGCCTTTGGTCTGAGGGAGTGGGTTTGGGTTTGAGTCTGGGGGAGCTGAAAATCCTGGAGTAGAAGGGACGAGCACCTCTTGGTCTGGGGAGGGGTTTGGCTCTGGGTGCTCGGCGCCCCGGTGCCCACCCCCCGGTGCTCGGTACCCAGTACCCACCCCCCGGTGCTCACCCCGTGCCCTCCCGTGCCCACCCCCGGTGCTGACCCCGTGCCCACCGTGCCCACCCCCCGGTGCTGACCCCGTGCCCTCCCTGCCCACCCCCCGGTGCTCACCCCGTGCCCTCCGTGCCCACCCCCCGGTGCTGACCCCGTGCCCTCCCGTGACCTCGCAGCCGGAGATGACGACGCTGACGCACCGGGGCCGGCGGGCGGAGGGCCGGGGCTCCGAGAAGAGGGCGGAGGGCGAGGAGGAGGCGGCCGACAGAGAGCTGAACGAGGAGGAGCCCGATGACTCCAAAGACATCCGCCTGACCCTCATGGAGGAGGTGCTGCTCCTGGGGCTGAAGGACAAGGAGGTGAGGCTGGTCAAGCTGGGCAGTGCTGTGGTCAAGTTGAGCTCCAGGCTCTCAGCAGAAGGGATTGGATGGGTTCCTCTCAGTGTTCTCCCTCAGAACCTGCTTGGAATCACAGAACTGTGGGATGGAATTCACAGAATCACTGGGTTGGAAAAGACCTTAAAGATCATCAAGTCCAACCCGTACCCCAACATCTCAACTGAGCTGTGGCATTGAGTGTTGGAAGGGACTGTAAAGCTCATCCAGTTCCAAAACCATGGGCAGAGACACCTTCCACCCTCCCAGGCTGCTCCAAGCCCTGTCCAGCCTGGCCTTGAACACTTCCAGGGATGGGCCAGCTTCTCTGGGCTCCCTGTGCCAGGAGATGGCAACCTGAGCTGTGCATGTGGCTGGTGAATGCTGTCCCAGCAGCTCTGCCTTGGGGACAGTGGCAGGAGGGGCAGAAGTTGGGATTGTTCTTTCCAGGGCTGAAGCCATGGGTTAGAAGGAGCCTCAGCTGCTTCATCAAAGGCTGAACATCCTTCTCTGCAGCCCCAAAGCAGCAGCTGGCACACAGGGACACCACAAACTCTTTAAAAATCCCTTTGGGGAAGAGCAGAGGGCAGCAGAGTCAGCTGGGAGCTGGCAGCAGCCACCAAGGGACAGGGACACAGGAGCTGTGCTGCCTCCCTGGGCCAGGCAGGGGTGGGGATGGGCAGCTCTGGGTGGGGATGTCACTGCTGGCAGCTCCTCCCCTGTGCCTGTCACCCTGGGGGAAGGGGATCCTGGGCAGGCAGAATTGGTTTGTGCTTATCAGCTGCCAGGAGCTCGTTGATCAGCTCTGCCTGCTGGGGAGGGAGCTCTCTGTGCTGTCCCTGTGCCTTGGCTTCACCCCTGCATCACCTCGGGGACAGCTTTGCCTGGGAGGGTGCTGAGGGCCTGGCACAGGTGGTTCCATGGCTGCCCCATCCCTGGCAGTGGCCCAGGCCAGCTTGGATGAGCAGCCTGGTGTGGTGGAACCTGTCCCTGCCATGACCAGTTGGTCTTTAAGGTCCCTTCCAACCCAAACCATTCCACAACTCTAAAATCTGCTCTTCCTGATGGCTGGGTGGGGAATTGCAGAGCAGGGGAAGCCAACCAGGTGCCCAAAGTGCTTTTGGGGGTGACAGGGGCAGAGCAGAAACTTCTAGAGAGGCTCTCCAGCTCCAGGAGCCCACTCTGGTCAAGATGGAACTCAGTGATCCTGGACATCTTTTCCAGCTGATCCCTGTGGGATCCTGGAGATCTTTCCCAGCTGATCCCTGTGTGATCCTGGAGATCTTTTCCAGCTGATCCCTGTGGGATCCTGGAGATATTTCCCAGCTGATCCCTGTGTGATCCTGGAGATCTTTCCCAGTTGTCACTGCTCCATGATCCCTGTGTGATCCTGGACATCTTTTCCAGCTGATCCCTGTGGGATCCTGGAGATCTTTCCCAGCTGATCCCTGTGTGATCCTGGAGATCTTTCCCAGCTGATTCCTGTGTGACCCTGGGGATCTTTTCCACCTGATCCCTGTGTGATCCTGGAGATCTTTTCCAGCTGATTCCTGTGTGACCCTGGGGATCTTTTCCACCTGATTCCTCTGTGATCCTGGAGATCTTTTCCAGCTGTCACTATTCCATGATTCCTCTGTGATCCTGGAGATCTTTTCCAGCTGATCCCTGTGTGATCCTGGAGATCTTTCCCAGCTGTCACTGTTCCATGATCCCTGTCTTCCACCCTGAGGAACTGAGTTGGATCTCCTCCTCCTCCTCCTCTTCATCCCTCAGGAGTGGAGCTAAACCTTTCTGAGGTTCCAGAACCTTCTTCCCAGCAGTTCTGGGCTGGTCCCAGGAGGGGCTGAGCTGTGACACGGATCCAGCCCAGGCTGGGACAGTGACAAGGGCTGGGCCTGTCCTGCTGGAGAGCCCCAGGTGAGATCCAGGAGCCAACTAGGAAGTGGAGCAGGAGCTCAGGGCTGTAAAGGGAGCACAATGCAAATAATCCTGGAGCAAATATTTGAGAGTGAGGTGCTTTTTTCCTGGGCTGTGTTTGGTGTTCTTGGTTAATGTATCCTGGGAACGGCCCTTCAGCCACCAGGAACTTGGGAGAGCACAACAAAGAGGGGGAAAAAAACCTTGTCACACTTTTCTTTTTGTTTTTTTTTTATTCCATCCTGTCCTTCCACATTCCTGTAGCTCACAACCAGCAGCAGCCTGGCCCTGAGCTGGGCTCTGCTTTCACAGCTCTGGTGTTCACTCATGCTCTGATGACTGAGGAAAAACAAGGGGATTTTGGCCAAATTCAATCAGCTCATGGTGTAATTTCATTATTTAAAGCACCATGTGGGAGGACCTGGCTGCAAACCAGCCTGGCTTTTGTACCCAGTCTGATTCCACCAGCTGGAAATAACCCAGCAGCTCTGGAATTTAAAATTTCTTTGGGGTAAGTAACGTGCCCTTGAGGCCAGGAAATTGAAACCTTTGCTCATCTTCACACCCTTTCCTGGAAAACTTGTTTGTAAAAGCCAGGAGCAAAATCCAGGAAAGGAAACCAGGAGGGCAGGGATGAAAGGTTGCTTTGTGTTCCTGCAGGAGGAAGTGGAGAAAGCAAATAAAGAAAATATTTGTTTCTTTTATGGTTCTGTGGGCTGGGCAAGCCCAGTGTCCACATGTGCTGCTCCAACAGAGCCACAGGGGATGGGGGTTCACCTTCCCTGGGGAGGGAAAAACCTTCCCTGGAGAGGGAAAAACCTTCTCTGGGGAGGGAAAAACCTTCCCTGGAGAGGGAAAAACTTCTCTGGGGAGGGAAAACCTTCCCTGGGGAGGGAAAAACCTTCCCTGGAGAGGGAAAACCTTCCCTGGGGAGGGAAAAACCTTCCCTGGGGAGGGAAAACCTTCCCTGGGGAGGGAAAAACCTTCCCTGGGGAGGGGAAAACCTTCCGGGGAGGGTGAAAGAAAAACCTCCCTGGGAGGGGAAAACCTTCCCTGGGGAGGAAAAAACTTCTCTGGGGAGGGAAAAACCTTCCCTGGAGAGGGAAAACCTTCCCTGGGGAGGGAAAAACTTCTCTGGGGAGGGGAAAACCTTCCCTGGGGAGGGGAGAAACTTCCCTGGGGAGGGAAAAACCTTCCCTGGGGAGGGGAAAACTTCCCTGGGGAGGGGAAAACTTCTCTGGGGAGGGCTGGGGGCTCCCAGCCTGTTGGCCTTGGGAAGGGGCTCGCTTTGTCTCCACTCTCCTGGTGGATTTTTGGTCCTTCCCTTCTTGTTTTCCATCCAGAGAAAGAGCAGCAGGAAGGGAGGGGGAAAAAGAGCAGAAAGGGAGGGAAGGAAGCAGCAGGAAGGGAGGGTTTGAAGAAACAGGAGCAGGGAAATGTGGAGATGTGGAATCTGGGAGGGTTTGGAGAAAAAGGAGCAGGGAGATGTGGAGATGATGTGGAGATGATGTGGAGGTGATGTGGAGATGATGTGGAGATGTGGAACCTGGGAGGGTTTGGAGAGACAGGAGCAGAGAAATCTGGGAGGGTTTGGAGTGACAGGGGCAGAGTCAGGAGCAGGGAAATTTGGAAATGTGGAATCTGGGAAGGTTTGGAGAAACAGGATCAGGGAGACGTGGAGATGATGTGGAAATGTGGAGATGTGATGTAGAATCTGGGAGGGTTTGGAGAAACAGGAGCAGGGAATTGTGGAGATGTGGTGAGATGTGGTGAGATGAGGTGGAGATGATGTGGAGATGATGTGGAGATGATGTGGAGATGTGGTGGCGATGTGGTGGAGATGAGATGAGGTGGAGATGAGGTGGAGAGGAGGTGGAGATGTGGGATCTGGGAAGGTTTGGAGAAACAGGAGCAGGGAATTGTGCAGATGTGGAGACGTGGAATTGTGGAGATGTGGAATTGTGGAGATGTGGAATTGTGGAGGTTTGTGGACTGTGAGATGTGGACCTTGGTGGCAGGTGTTGAATTGTGGCGCTGTGGCTTTGAGATGTGGCATTGCATTGTGGACATCGTGGCACTTGTGGCCTGTGGCATTGTGGAGCTGTTGCCTTTGTGGCGTGTGGTTTGCTGTGTGGATGGTGGAGACTGTGGCCTTGGGGCTTGGTGGGAGACTGTGGCGCTGGTGGCACTTGTGGAGACTGAATGGCCTGTGGCCTTGTGCAGCTGTGCTCTTGTGGCTTGTGGCCTTGTGGACTGTGGCTATGGTGGCGCTGTGGCTTGTGGGCCGTGTGGCCTTGGTGCATTGTGGCGCTGTGCGTCTGTGGCTAACTTGTGGCGCTTGCTTTGGTGCGACTGTGGCCTTGTGGCCTTGTGGCTCTGTGGCTGTGGCGCTGTGGCGGATGTGTCCTTGTGCGCTGTGGCGCTGTGGCCATTGTGGCCGCTTTGGCCATTGTGGCGGTGTGGCGCATGTGGCGCATGTGGCGCTTGTGGCTTGTGGCGCTGTGGCTTTGTGGCGCTGTGGCGATGTGGCCTTGTGGCCGTTGTGCGCTGTTGCCTTGTGGCGCTGTGGCTTTGTGGCGCTGTGGAGCTGTGGACTTGTGGCTGGTGCCTTTGTGGAGTGTTGCAGATGTGTGGCATGTGGGATCTGTGGAGGGTTGGGAGAACCCGCAGCTGGATTGTGGACTTGTGGAGATGTGGCCTTGTGGCTGTGATGGCTTGTGGCATTGTGGGTGTGGACTTGGCGGTGTGGCCTTGTGGGAGGTGTGGCCTTGTGTGCGGTGTGGGACATTGTGGAATTGTGGAATTGTGGGGATGTGGGATGTGGGAGCTTCGTGGAGGCTCCAGGGCAGGATCCCAGCGTTCCAGCAGGAGGAGAAGCAGGAGAGAAGCCCAACTCCTCCCCCGCTCCCGCAGGGCTACACCTCGTTCTGGAACGACTGCATCTCCTCGGGGCTGCGCGGGGGCATCCTGATCGAGCTGGCGCTGCGCGGGCGCATCCGCCTGGAGCCGCTGGCCCTCAGGAGGAAGAGGCTGCTGGAGAGGAAGGTCAGCCCTGCCCCCCTGCGCAGGATTGGGGATGGGACCAACGGGATCGGGAAATGGGCAAAGAAAAGGAAAGTGTGGAGTTGAAGATAAATTTAAAGGAATTAAATTAAATAAATGGTGGGTTCAAATGAATGATGTTAATAAATTATAAAAATTAAAATAAATTCTAGGAGGAAATAATAAAAATTAAATAAGTCAATAATAAAAGTTAAAATCAATAATGTGAGTAAATAATAAAAATTAATATAAGTAAATAATAAAAGTTTAAATAAATCATGTAAGTAATAATAAAAATTAAAATAATACATAATAAATTAAAATACGCAATAAACAGTAAATAATAAAATTTTAAAATAAATAATAATAGAAGCCTATAAGTAAAAATTAAAATTAAGAAACTATAAAAATTTTTTAAATGAAAATTAATAAATAAAATATATAATGAAACTAAAATATAAATATTAATATTAAATAAATAATATAATAAATGATCAGTAAAATTTGAAATTAATAAGAAATGGAAATAAAAAAATAATAAATAATAAAATCAATAATAAAATTTAAAAATAAATAATGAGAGAAATAATAAACATTAGGATAAATAATATAGGTAAATTATAAATAAAATTAAAATTAATAAATTACAACATTTACAATGAAACTAAGAAATAGTAAATTAACTTATAAACAAGATAAATAGTATATATACTGACATATAATTACAATAATGCAATATTTTAATAGATTAATTAATGTATAATTATAATAGTGTAATATTATATAATGCTAATAAAGAATTACTCTAATATATAATATATATAATGTAATATAATATAATGTAATATGATATATCATTATAATATTATATAATATAATTAGAATATGATATAATATAATTAGAATATAATTAGAATATCATTCTAACAGTTTAATATTTTACAATAATGACAGGGATTTACAATATTCTGATGTTCTGGACCCCTGCCCCTCCCAGGTGCTGCTGAAGTCGGATGCTCCCACTGGGGATGTGCTGCTGGATGAGACCCTCAGGCACATCAAGGCCACCGAGACAGCAGAGACGGTGCAGACCTGGATAGAGCTGCTCACGGGTAGGGCCAGCTGAAATCCCACCATGCCACTCCTCCTGGGCCTCCAAATGTCCCTCAGGGCCACCAAAACCCATCAGGGTCACCCTCGGCATCCTGAGATCCAGGACCCAGACCCACCAGAACCCATTCAGGTCACCCTCTGCATCCTGAGCTGCAGGACCCAGACCCACCAAAACCCATCAGGGTCACCCTCTGCATCCTGAGCTGCAGGACCCAGGGCCACCAAAACACATCAGGGTCACCCTCTGCATCCTGAGCTGCAGGACCCAGACCCACCAAAACCCATCCGGGTCACCTGAGCTGCAGGACCCAGACCCACCAAACCCATCCGGGTCACCTGAGCTGCAGGACCCAAACCCACCAAAACCCATCCGGTCACGCTCTGCACTCAGAGCTCCTGGACCCAGACCCACCAAAACCCATCCAGGGTCACCCTCTGAATCCAGAGCTCCAGGATCTGGTGATTAGAGAGCCCCAAAAAGAGGGGAGAGCCCCAAAACTGCCATGGACCCTCAGGTCCCTCCAAAACCCCTCTCCAGGCCTGTCCAAACATCCCTCAGGCCCACCAAAACCCATCTAGGTCACCCTCTGCATCCAGAGCTCCAGGATCTGGTGGTGAGGGAACCCCAAAACCAGCCTGGAGCCTCCAAAACTCCTCTCCAGGGCTTTCCAAAAGTCCTTCAGACCCAGCCAAAGCCACCAAAACCCATCCAGGTCTCCCTCTGCACCCTGAGCTTCAGGACCCAGACCCAGCCAAAGCCACCAAAACCCATCCAGGGTCACCCTCTGCATCCAGCACTCCAGGATCTGGTGGTGAGGGAACCCCAAAACCAGCCTGGAGCTCAAATCCCTCCAGAACCTTTCTCCAGGCTGTCCATGATTCCCTGATTCCATTCCCAGATCAGCCTGGGGGGTATTGAGGTGCTCAGGAAGAATTGGAAGGTTCTGCTGGAGGATTCTGAGAGGTCCCAGGCAGGATTTGGATCTCCTGGGAAGGATTTTGGAGGATCTCAGAGAAGATTTGGGGATCCAGGGAAGGATTTCCAGATCCTCAACAGGAATTTGGGCTCCTGGGAAGGATTTTGGAGGATCCAAATGCTGAGGTCTCACCAAGCCTGGGGTGACCCGTGGGTGGAAGAGGCTTTGGAAAGGGATGGGATTTCCCCTGGGATCTCCTGGGATTTCTCCTCAAAACTCCACTGGCAGCTTTGCCAGGAGGATCTGAGGGCAGGGGTCAGAGGCAGGTGTCCATGCAGGACATCATGGAAGGGTGGAAGGACCCTGGGATTGGGAAGCAGAGCTGGACCAGAGCCTCCCTGGCCTGGCTCTGGATCCCTGGAGATCCCTCAAGGTCCCTGGAGATCCCTGGAGATGAGGAGAGCAGGAGAAGGTTGAATGTGGGGGCAGAGAAGAATTTTCTGGATTGGGAGCTCGGTGGAAATCTTGGAGCTCTGAGCTCCTGAGGCAGAGCCAGGTGTCCATGCAGGACATCATGGAAGGACACTGGGATTGGGAAGCAGAGCTTGACCAGAGCCTCCCTGGCCTGGCTCTGGATCCCTGGAGATCCCTGGAGGTTCCTGGAGATCCCTGGAGGTCCCTGGAGATGAGGAGAGCAGGAGAAGACTGATGGGAAGGTTGAATGTGAGGGTAAAGAAGAATTTTCTGGATTGGGAGCTCGGTGTAAATCTTGGAGCTCTGAGCTCCTGTGGCAGAGCCAGGTGTCCATGCAGGACATCATGGAAGGACACTGGGATTGGGAAGCAGAGCTTGACCAGAGCCTCCCTGGCCTGGCTCTGGATCTCTGGAGATCCCTGGAGATGAGGAGAGCAGGAGAAGGTTGAATATGGGGGCAGAGAAGAATTTTCTTCTTGAAACTCCGATCTCCTGAGGCAGAGCCAGGTGTCCATGCAGGACATCATGGAAGGGTGGAAAGATGTTGGGATTGGGAAGCAGAGCTTGACCAGAGCCTCCCTGGCTCTGGATCCCTGGAGATCCCTGGAGATGAGGAGAGCAGGAGAAGACTGATGGGAAGGTTGAATCTGGGGGCAGAGAAGAATTTTCTGGATTGGGAGCTCGATGTAAATCTTGGAGCTCCGAGCTCCTGAGGCAGAGCCAGGTGTCCATGCAGGACATCATGGAAGGGTGGAAGGACACTGGGATTGGCAAACAAACCTTGACCAGAGCCTCCCACCCCTCAGGAGAGACCTGGAACCCCTTCAAGCTGCAGTACCAGCTGCGCAACGTGCGGGAGCGCCTGGCCAAGGCGCTGGTGGAGAAGGGCATCCTGACCACGGAGAAGCAGAACTTCCTCCTCTTCGACATGACCACCCACCCCGTCAGCAACGCCTCCGAGAAGCAGCGCCTGCTGAAGAAGCTCCAGGAGAGCGTCCTGGAGCGTTGGGTCAACGAGCCCCAGCGCATGGAGCGCAGGACCCTGGCCCTGCTGGTGCTGGCCCACGCCTCGGACGTGCTGGAGAACGTTTTCTCCAGCCTGGCCGATGACAAGTACGACGTGGCCATGAACAGGACCAAGGACCTGCTGGATATGGACCCTGAGGTGGAAGCTGCCAAGGGCAGGGGCACGGAGATGATCTGGGCCGTGCTGGCGGCCTTCAATAAGTCCTAAACACTCCTCACATGGGGTGGGGGAGAGACCCCTGATGGGTCCCATCCTGGGGTCACACCCTGGGGTCTCCCCTGAGGGACCTGGACCTGGAAGGTGCCAAAGCCAGAGGCATGGAGATGATCTGGGCCATGCTGGTGGCCTTCAGTAAGTCCTAAACACTCCTCACATGGGGCAGGGGAGAGACCCCTGATGGGTCCCATCCTGGGGTCACACCCTGGGGTCTCCCCAGAAGAACCTGGACCTGGAAGGTGCTGAAGGCATGGGTACAGAGATGATCTGGGCCGTGCTGGTGGCCTTCAGTAAGTCCTAAACACTCCTCACATGGGGTGGGAGAGACCCCTGATGGGTCCCATCAAGAGGACCCCACACCCCACATGGGGTCCCATCAAGGGGATCCCTCTCCCCATGGGGACCTGAACCTGGAAGGTGCCAAATGCAGAGGCACAGAGATGATCTGGGCCGTGCTGGTGACCTTCAATAAGTCCTAAAACCTCTCCTTGGTGGGTCCCATCCTGGGGTCACACCCTAGGGTCTCCCCAGAAGAACCTGGACCTGGAAGGTGCCAAGGGCATGGGCACAGAGATGATCTGGGCCATGCTGGTGGCCTTCAATAAGTCCTAAACACTCCTCACATGGGGCAGGGGAGATCCCTGATGGGTCCCATCCTGGGGTCACACCTGGGGTTCTACCCTGGGGTCTCCCCAGAGGGACCTGGACCTGGAAGGTGCCAAAGCCAGGGGCATGGAGATGATCTAAGCTGTGTTGGTGGCCTTCAAGAAGTCCTAAACACTCCTCACGTGGGGTGGGAGAGACCCCTGATGGGTCCCATCAAGGGGACCCCTCACCCCATGGGGACCTGGAGTTCCTGGGGCACTGGGTGGGCTCAGCCTGGGGAGGGACCAGGGGATTTTTGCTTTTTCCCCTCCTCAGGTAGGGCTGAGAGGTGACAACCCAGCACCACCACCAGCACCAGCACCAGCACAGCCCCGTGGTGCCTCCAGGGAGAGGTGGCAGGGCCCAGGGGGTGGCAGAGCTGGGGTTGGCAGAGCCCGGGGTGGCCCAGGAGCTGCTCCAAGAAGCCAAACCCTGGCACATTGGGGGCTCCTGGGTACCTCTCCCCCAGCCAGCTCCTGCCTGGCAGCTCTGGGGGTGCCCCTGAGGAGCTCACACCCTCCTGGGGTGGCCTTTGGGGGTGTTGGGCACCCCAAGCTCGCCCGGGCTGTGCCCCTGTGGCTCAGCTGCTCTTTCTAGTAAGAAAAATCAAGTGAAACTGTGGTTATTTTTGTTCCTTCCTTCCTCCCCCACTTTATTCTCCTGTAGTTCACTTTAAATTGAAATGTTTCTCCGCAGCCCGGGCTCTGTCCGTGTTTCATGGGTGCAGCTGCCAGCGTTGGCATTTCCAGGGGCACTGGCGGTGCCCGGGAGGGGCGGGATGTCCCCAGGGTGTTGGTGACACCGGTCACAGGAGCTGCGCGTGGTCTCAGCTGATGGGTGGGGGTGAGCTCCCTTCTCCCCCAGGCCCCTTTTCCTTTCCGGGGGCCCTTTCGGGGCTTTTCGGTGTCCCCGCATCCCGCGGTCCCCCGCGATGTCCCCGCACCCTCCCGGATCCGGGCTCGAACCCGCGGCCCTGTGAGACCGGGGAAGCCCCGCCCCTTCCCCACCCACTCGACGTTTCTCACTTTCTATTGGCTACTGTTTGTGCCAGTCACGGCTGCCCCGCCCTGTTATTTGCACCGCCTCCTCTCGGTGCCCCTCCCCTCGCACGCACTGATTGGTCAGGTGTGATGTCACTGCCACTGCTTCTCTGCGTTCATTGGGTAGAGCTGCTGTCCATCACGCAGCTGAGGCAGTGGAGGCGGTGGCGGCCATTTTGGAGCAGGGCGCGGGGCCGCACGCAGCGGCGGGAGCGCAGAGCCTCCCCCCTCCCCGCCATGGCAGCCCCGCTCGGTACCGGCGCCTTCACGGAGGAGACCGGGCAGGAGAAACAGGTGGGGGAACCCCCGGGGGACGGAGGGGGTGTCGGGCGGGTTTCCGCTGGCTCGGCTGCACGTCCCTCTTTCCAGTCCTAAGCGGAGATTGGTTATTTCTGTCGTCACTCTGGCCTAAGCTGGGCTCTGATTGGCTACGGGGCTGGGGGTGGGCGGGACTTCCGGATTAGGCTCGATGGCGGCGTGGGGGGTGCGTGGGGTCGGTGGGGGGGGGATGGGGGGGGAACTGGGATTGGGAACTGGGATGGGATGGGGGAACTGGGATTGGGAACTGGGATGGGATGGGGGAACTGGGATGGGGGACTGGATGGGATTGGGGGAACTGGGATTGGGAACTGGGATGGGATGGGGGGACTGGGATGGGATGGGGGAACTGGGATTGGGGACTGGGATGGGATGGGGGGACTGGGATGGGGGAACTGGGATGGGATGGGGGGACTGGGATGGGGGACTGGGAATGGGATGGGAACTGGGATTGGGAACTGGGATGGGATGGGGGACTGGATTGGGAACTGGATGGATGTGGGAACTGGGATTGGGAACTGGGATGGGATGGGGGACTGGGATGGTGGGAACTGGGATGGGATGGGGAACTGGGATTGGGAACTGGGATGGGTTGGGGTAACTGGGATGGGGTAACTGGGATGGCAGGGGGTGACTGGGAGGGGGTGACTGGGGTAACTGGGATGGCAGGGGCTAACTGGGATGGGCTAACTGGGCTAACTGGGAGCTCAGGGCAGCAGTCCCAGCTCCTGCAGTGGTTGCAGGGCACAGAGCTTTGGGTGCTGCTCTCAGACCCCCCCGACCCCAAAATCCTCCCAGGACCCCCAAATTTTATTAAATAAATTTCAATTTAACTAAGAAATGTAAATGAATAATGCAATAAAGAATGTGAGTTTAATAAATAAATAAATTTTAATTTAATTAATGGATATAAATGAATGATGAAAGAAGGTAAATTTTATTCAATAAATTATAAATTAATTATGAAATGTGAATGAATAATGCAATAACAAATGTAATTAATAAATACATTTTAATTTAAATAATAGATAAAAAATAATGATGAAATGAGGTAAGTTTGATTAAAATGAATTTTAATTGAATGAATGACTGTAAATTGGAGTGAGAGAATTGTGTTTTATTTCAGGGCTCAGAGAAGGCCCCAGGGCTCTCCCCGGAGAGGGCAGAGGAGGAAAAGCTCAAGGCCAAATATCCCAACCTGGGCCAGAAACCCGGGGGCTCTGATTTCCTCATGAAGAGGCTGCAGAAAGGGGTGAGTGGGGGCCAGAAATAGGGAAAAATGGGCAAAAAATGGGAAAAAAAATGGGGGAAATTTGGGGGGAAAAATGGAAAAAATGGGGGAAAAATTGGGAAATTTGGGGGAAAAATGGGTGAAAATTGGGAGAAAAATTGGGAGAAAAATTGGGAAAAATGGGGGGAAAATTGGGAGAAAATGGGGAAAAATGGGGAAAAATGGGGAAAAATTGGGAACTTTGGGGGGAAAAATGGGGACAAATTGGGGAAAAAATGGGGAAAAATTGGGAAATTTGGGAGGAAAATGGGGAATAAATTGGGAAAAAATTGGGAAATAATTGGGAAATTTGGGGGCAAAAAATGGGGGGGAAATGGGAAAAAAATGGGGAATAAATGGGGAAAAAATTGGGAAATAATTGGGAAATTTGGAGGGAAAATGGGGGGAAAATGGGAAAAATTTGGGAAATTTGGGGGAAAATAGGGAAAAAATTGGGAAATTTGGGGAAAAAATAGGGGGAAAATTGGGAAATAATTGGGATATTTGGGGGAAAAATGGGAAAAAAAGGGTAAAAAATGGGGAAAAATTGGGAAATTCGGAGGAAAATGGGGAGGAAAAGGGAAAAAACTTGGGAAATTTGGGGGGAAAAAATTGGGAAATTTGGGGAAAAAATGGGGGGGAAAATTGGGAAATAATTAGGAAATTTTGGGGGGAAATGGGGCACGGAAATGGGAAAAAACAAACACAAACAAAGCAAAAAAAAAATGGGGCAAATTGTAGAAAAATTGGCACAATTTGGGGCCACATGGGTTGGTACCATTGGGTACATCATATGGGCAATTTGGGGAACAAATGTGGAACCTTTTGGGGCCTATGGGGGAACCCCTGGGAAACACTTTGCCATTTGGATCTGGTCCCACATCGACCGGGCTGGGGCCGCTCTCCCTTTCCCTCCTTTGGGGGCCCCCCTCGGGGGCCCCATGGGGGGGGACTCCTTTGGGCTCTTTGGAGTCCCCCTGGGCCCCCCGGTCCCCCCCGGGGCCCAACGTTGGGGCCCCCTTGGGCCCTTCCGGCGGCCCCTGGGCGGCCCCGGGCCAACCCCCTGGGTCCGCTTTGGAGGGGCCCACCTTGGCCCTCTTGGGCCCCACCCTGGGGGGGCCCTTTGGGCCCTCCTTCGGCCCATGTTGGGTGCACCTGGGGCCCCCCAGGCCCCCCCTTGGGGTCCCCTGGGGGGCCCCCTTTGGCCCCCCTGGGGCCCCTTGGGGGCCCCCTGGGGGGGCCCCGGGTCCCCCCTGCTGGGCTTCACCCTTGGGGGCCACCCCTGGGCCCCTTTGGGCGGCACGCTGGGGGACCCCCACGTGGCCCCGCTTGCGAACCTTTGGGCAAAATCTGGTTCACCGTCCTGCCACGTCCCTGGCTCGGGACTTGAAGCCTGGCTCATCCCAAAAGTCCTGGCTTAGCCCAAAAATCCTGGGTCTGTAGGCCAGGCTTATCATCCAGTGCCAAGGATCCTGCCAGGTGTGACCCCAGCCCTGCCAGGTGTGACCCCAGCCCTGCTAGTTGTGAACCGCCAGCCTCCGGTGTGCCCGCAACCCTGCCGGTGTGACCCCAGCCCTGCCAGGTGTGACCCCAAACCCCACAGGTGTGACCCCAGCCCTGCCAGGTGTGACCCCAGCCCTGCCAGGTGTGACCCCAAACCTGCCAGGTGTGACCCCAGCTCTCCCAGATGTTGCCCCAGCCCCCCCAGGTGTGGCCTCAGGGCTCAGCGGTGCCTGAGCCAGGCCCAGCCCAGCCCAGCCCAGCCAGGCCCAGCCTGAGTCACTCCTGCCCCAGGGCCTTTAGACCCGGCCTAATCCTGCTGGGATTCCCCTGGGCAGGGCAGGGCAGCATTCCCTGAAGGAGCCTGGATCCCCTGATCCTGCACGGCCTAATCCAGTCCTAAATCCCAAATCCTGCACAGCCAACCCCAAATCCTGCATCAGCCAAATCTAGTCCCACATCCTGAACGGCCAAACCCAAATCCTGCACAGCCAATCCCAAACCCTGCACAGCCAAATCCAGTCCTAAATCCCAAATCCTGCACTGCCAAACCTAAATCCTGCACAGCCAAACCCCAATCCCACATCCTGCACTCCCAATTTAGCCCTCCCCAAAGGCTCCTCATGCTTCTGCTGTCCCCCTGCTCCTGCACACCCAGTCCCAATCCCAATCCCAAATCCTGCACACCCAGTCCCAAATCCTGCATAGCCAAACCCAATCCTAACTCCTGCACACCCAATCCCAATCCCAGTTTAGCCCTCCCCAAAGGCTCCCCCTGCCCTGCTGTCCCCCTGCCCCTGCCCACCCAATCCCAAATCCTGCACACCCAAATCCCAGTCCCAAATTCTGCACTCCCAATCCCAAATCCTGCCCTCCCAATCCCAACCCCAATCCCAGTCTAGCCCTCCCCACAGGCTCCCCCTGCCCACCCTGTCCCAACCCCAATCCCAAATCCTGCACTCTCAGTCCCAACCCCAATCCCAATCCCAAATCCTGCACTCTGAGTCCCAACCCCAACCCCAATCCCAGTCCCAAATCCTGCACTCTGAGTCCCAACCCACCCCAACCTCCCCAATCCCAGTCCCAAATCCTGCACTCTGATCCCAACCCCAACCCCAATCCCAGTCCCAATCCTGCACTCTCAGTCCCAACCCCAATCCCAATCCCAAATCCTGCACTCTGAGTCCCAACCCCAACCCCAATCCCAGTCCCAAATCCTGCACTCTGAGTCCCAACCCCAACCCCAATCCCAGTCCCAAATCCTGCATCCCAACCCCAACCCCAATCCCAGTCCCAAATCCTGCACTCTCACTCCCAACCCCAACCCCAATCCCAGTCCCAAATCCTGCACTCTCAGTCCCAACCCCAATCCCAGTCCCAAATCCTGCATACCCAACCCCAACCCCAATCCCAATCCCAATCCCAGTTTATCCCTCCCCACAGGCTCCCCCTGCCCCTTCCCACCCACCAACCCAACCCCTTCTCCCTCTCCCAGCAAAAATACTTCGACTCTGGCGACTACAACATGGCCAAGGCCAAGATGAAGAACAAGCAGCTGCCAAGTGCTGGCCCTGACAGGACCCTGGTGACAGGAGATCACATCCCCCGGCCCCAGGACCTGCCCCAGAGGAAATCCTCGCTGCTCACCAGCAAGCTGGCAGGGTAGCTGCCCTCCCACCCGGGGCTGCCCCCTCTTTTGGTCTCTTCTTTTGGCTCAAGGGGTTGAATTTCGCTGGGCAGTTGGGATGGCAGCAGCAGAAATGTTTGAGGGTTGGCAGCAAAGGCAGCCCAGAGCTGGCTGGGGGCAGGGCTGGGCTGCCCCTTCCTCCCAGAGAGGCTCTGCCTTAAGTTTGGCTGCTGGGTGGAACCAGCCTGGCTGCCAGAGCCACTGGGGCTGTGCCAGGGCCTGTGCCAGGAGCTGTGCCAGGAGCTGTGCCAGGAGCTGTGCCAGAGCCACTGGAGCTGTGCCAGGAGCTGTGCCAGAGCCCCTGGAGCTGTGCCAGGGGCTGTGCCAGAGCCACTGGAGCTGTGCCAGGAGCTCTGCCAGAGCCCCTGGAGCTGTGCCAGGAGCTGTGCCAGGAGCTGTGCCAGGAGCTGTGCCAGGAGCTGTGCCAGGAGCTGTGCCAGGGGCTGTGCCAGGGGCTGTGCCAGAGTCACTGGAGCTGTGCCAGGGGCTGTGCCAGGGGCTGTGCCAGGGGCTGTGCCAGAGCCACTGGAGCTGTGCCAGGGGCTGTGCCAGGAGCTGTGCCAGAGCCCCTGGAGCTCTGCCAGGACCTCTGGAGCTGTGCCAGGGGCTGTGCCAGGAGCTGTGCCAGGAGCTGTGCCAGAGCCACTGGAGCTGTGCCAGGAGCTGTGCCAGAGCCCCTGGAGCTCTGCCAGGAGCTGTGCCAGAGCCACTGGAGCTGTGCCAGGAGCTGTGCCAGGAGCTGTGCCAGGAGCTGTGCCAGAGCCACTGGGGCTGTGCCAGGGGCTGTGCCAGAGCCACTGGAGCTGTGCCAGGAGCTGTGCCAGGGGCTGTGCCAGAGCCCCTGGAGCTGTGCCAGGAGCTGTGCCAGGGGCTGTGCCAGAGCCACTGGAGCTGTGCCAGGAGCTGTGCCAGGGGCTGTGCCAGGGGCTGTGCCAGGGGCTGTGCCAGGAGCTGTGCCAGAGCCACTGGGGCTGTGTCTGGAGCTGTACCAGGGGCTGTGCCAGGAGCTGTGCCTGGAGCTCTGCCAGAGCCCCTGGAGCTCTGCCAGGAGCTGTGCCAGGGGCTGTGCCAGGAGCTTGGCTGAATTTGGCCAGAGGGACAAACCCAGAAGAGCTTGGCTGAGCTTGACCAGAGGGACAAACCTGAAGATCTTGGCTGAATTTGGCCAGAAGGGCTTGGCTGAATTTTGTCAGAGGGACAAAACCAGGAGATCATGACTGAATTTGGTCAGAGGGACAAACCAGATGGGCTTGACTGAGTTTGGTCAGAGGGACAAAACCTGAAGAGCTTGGCTGAGTTTGGCCAGAAGGACAAAGTCAGAAGAGTTTGGCCACAGAGACAAAACCAGAGAGGCTGCACTGAGCTTGGCCAGAAGAGCTTGCCTGAGCTTGCCCACGGTGTCTCAGCTGCCTCAGGGCCAGGGGACACTTCCTCTGTCCCTGTCCCTCGTGGCCCAGGGGGTGAGCCCAGCTCCTGTGGGCCAGCAGAGCTGGGAGCTGAGGGCAGCAGGAGGAGCTCAGGGCACAGCAGAGCCCAGCCCTGGGTGCTCTCCCGGCAGCCTGGGGGGGTTTGTGCTGCTGGGGCTGATCTTGGAGGGAGGGAGAGAGGCAGGAACCCCCCAGAAAGGGATAAAAGTGGGAAGGGTGTGGAGGCAAAGCTGTGCTTTGGAAGGGTTGGGCATCCCAAGCTTGGATTTGGGGTTTTTTCCCAATTTTTTTTATTCCTTTTATTCCTTTTTTATTCCTTTCTTGTGTTTTGTCTCAAGCCTGGGTGGGGGGGGGAATAACAAAAACCCCAAATGAACACCAACATCAGAACAAAAAACCCCAAATTTAACAACCTATTGCTGCAGAGCGGGGCTGGGGGTGGCACTGTCCCCTCCTGGTGCCACTTCTCCATGCAGGGACAAATTTGGGCACAGCTGTGCCAGGGCATCCCAAAACTTTGATTTATTTTTTTCCCTTCTTGTTTTTCCTTTCAAACCTGGAAGGGGAAAAACCCCAGAACTCCCAAATTGGGGGTTAATATCAGTATCAGAACAAAAAACCCCAAATTTTAGAACCTGCAGAGCCAGGGCTGGGGGTGGCACTGTCCCCTCCTGCTGCCCTGGTGACACTTTTCCATGCAGGGACAGGGCCTGGGGGGGGGTTGGCACCTGTCCCTTGTCCCCTCAGGGTCCTGCTCTGGCCTCCTGGCCCTGCACTCCCTCCTTGGCTGTCCTGTCTGTCTGTCTGTCCCAGCCACGTTGTAAATAGATGACAAATATATATATATAAAAAACAAATATATAAATATATAAATATATAATTTTTTAACATGTTCATCTCTTCTGGACTGCTGTGTTTGCTTTTTATTCAAAGTTCAAAAAAAGGGGAAATAAAACCCCAAAAAGAGGAAATGAAGGGAAGGATGAAGAGGGGGAGTTGCTGCTCTGGGGGGGGGGGCAGAGGGAGGGGACAGTCCCAAAGGTGGGGACACCCCAAAGGTGGGGACAGCCCCAAAGATGGGGACAGCCCCCAAAGGTGGGGACACCCCCAAGGTGGGGACACCCCAAAGGTGGGGACAGCCCCAAAGATGGGGACAGCCCCCAAAGGTGGGGACACCCCAAAGGTGGGGACAGCCCCTCTAAGATGGGGACATCCCCCCCAAATGAGGTGACACCTCCAAAGGTGGGGACACCCCCAAGTGAGGGGACACCCCCAAAGGTGGGGACACCCCAAGGTGGGGACAGCCCCCAAATGAGTGGGGACACCCCCAAAGGTGACGGGGACACCCCAAGGTGGGGACAGCCCCCAAAGGTGGGGACAGCCCCAAGCGGGGAAAGGTGAGGGGACACCCCCAAATGAGGAGACATCCCCTAAGGTGGGGGACACCCCTCTAAGGTGGGGACACCCCCCCCAAAGGTGGGGACACCCCCAAAGGTGTGGGGACACCCCCAAATGAGGAGACATCCCCTAAGGTGAGGGGACATCTCCCAAAGGTGTGGGGACACCCCCTAAGGTGTGGGGACATCCCCCCAAATGAGGTGACACCTCCAAAGGTGGGGACACCCCCTAACCATGTAGGGACACCCCAAAGCTGTGGGGACACCTCTGGAATTCCACAGCTGTGCCATTTCCCGCCCTGACCTTTCCCCAGCTGGGCGTGTCCCTGACCTGGATTCCCAAGAACTGAGAATTCCCAAGGCCTGGAGGCCACCGCAGCTCCCCGGGGACCCTCAGGGGGTGTCACCAGCAGTGACACCAGCAGTGACACGAGCAGGGACACGAGCAGGGACACGAGCAGGGACACGAGCCGGGACGCGCTGTTCCAGTCCCAGCTCGTGTTTGTGCTCCCGCTTGGCACCACCTCCCAAAAACGCTGCCAGGAATTCCTTCCCAGCCCGGGACATTCCTTGGGGACACCAGAGGGACTTCGGGAGGGACGAGGATCATCCTGGGGTTGGGGGGGGTGGCAGGGGGACAGGACCCCCAGGGGGGACAGGAGTTGGGGACCCCCAGGGGGAGGAACGAGCCTGGTTTGGAGGGATCCGGGGTGCAGGGCTTGGGTGGGGCACAAATTGTCCCCAAAAATGTGGGGACAGGGGGTGGCAGCTCCAAATGGGGCACACTGGGCTTGGATTTGTCACAGTTTGTCCCCAAAAATGTGGGGACAGGGAGGTGGCAGCTCCAGACAGGGCACAGTGATGGTGACAGAGGCTTGGATTTGTCCCCAGAAATGTGGGGACAGGGAGGTGGCCCCTCGAAACACAGGGCACGGGGCTTGGGTTGGGCACAAATTGTCCCCAATAATGTGGGGACAGGAAGGTGGCAGCTCCAAACGGGGCAAAGTGGGCTCGGGTGGGAACAAATTGTCCCCAAAAATGTGGGGACAGGGGGTGGCAGCAAAGTGATGGTGACAGAGGCTTGGATTTGTCCCCAAAAATGTGGGGACAGGGAAGTGGCAGCTCCAGACAGAGCACACTGGGCTTGGATTTGTCACAGTTTGTCCCCAAGAATGGTGACAGGAGGTGGCAGCTCCAGACAGGGCACAGTGATGGTGGGGGATGCTCGGTGCGGCGGGACCGGGAATGACCGGGAATGGACCGGGAAGGACCGGGAATGGACGGGGGATGGACCGGGCATGGACCGGGCATGACGTGGATGGACCGGGATGGACCGGGAATGGACCGGGGATGACCGGGATGGACCGGGAAGGACCGGGCATGGACCGGGCGGCTCGAGCAGGGCACGGGACACACGTGGCCGGTGCCACGAGGATGCTCCGTTCTCCCGGGGGGGGGGGGGGGTCCCATCCCCCGCTGCGCTCGGAGGGATGCGGGACCAGCACGGCGCTCCCGGGGAGCTGCTGCCCGGTACCGGCAAGAACCGGGGACACCGGCAGCGAGGTCCCGCGCTCAGAGCACGGAGAGCACTGCCGGTACTTCCTCTCTCTCTTTCTTCAGCCGCCAGAACGGAAGCGGAGGTGGAAAAGGAACCGCTCGCTGTCCCGCCCTCGCCCCGCCCCTACGGCGTCACCGCCGCCGGTTATATAACCCGGCCGCGCCGGTCCCGCCCGCACCCCGCCGGCCGCTCGCACCGGGCGCCATGTTCGCCGTGAAACCGAAAGCTGTCATCGGCTTCAACCTCTACTGCGGCGGCTCCCCGGCGCTGGGTGCCGGCGGGCCGGGGCAGCGCCCGGAGCCCGCGGCCGCCGCCGCCGCCACCGCGGAGCCGCCCCGGGAGCGCCCCGGAGCCGCCGCCGGCCGCGCCGACCCCCCCCGCGCGCTGATTGGTCGAAGCTCGGCGCCTCGCGCGCTGATTGGCTGCGGCGCGACTCTCTGGCGCCCCGAAGAGGAGCTGGATGGATGCGAGCCCGAGCCCGAGCGCGGCCCCGCCGCCGATTCACTGCCCGGGACCCCACCGGGGCCTCCGGACGGGCTCCGGCAGGACTCGCTGGAGCTCATCAGCCGCTACCTGCGGGAGGTGGCGGGAGAGGCGCAACCCAGCGCTAAGAAGCTTTTTCCGGGACTCCTGGGTGGTCCCGGCCGGCCGGGCGCGGCGGGGGATGCGGTGATGGAGAAAGCGCTGGAGACGCTGCGGAGAGTCGGCGACGGCGTCATGAGGAAACACGAGCTGGCCTTTCAAGGTGTGTGTCCGTCGGATACTCCGGGAGGAGGTCGAGACCCCCGTGCCCTCCGTTGGGCCTGTCCCGGTGGCCGGAGGGGTTTGGAGCCGGGGGCGATGCCGTCGTGGCCGGGGTCTCGGCCGGGTCACCGCTGCGACGTGGCTTCGGTTCCGAAGGGGTTAAATAAAAGCGGTTGGGAAGCGCTCAGAAACGAAACTGAACTTTGTTCCGCGGGGGCGAGGAAAAGCCGCTGTCGGTGTGTGCGGAGGAGATAATCTAGTTACAGATTAGCCCCGCTTCCTCCTCCTCGTGTCCCCCTTGGCTCTGTAAATGAACCCCGAGCGGCCAAAGATTGGGGAGCTCCCGAGGTTCAGCTCCTCACCCCCCGGTTTAGGTGCCAAAAGGATTTTTGCTGGGGGGGAATTCTCCTGAGCAATGCGTAGAACCATGGTTTGGGTCGAAATAGATTTTAAAATTCATCCAAAATGGGCAGGGACACTTCCCACTGGCCCTGGGCACTCCCAGGAGCAGCCACAGCTTCTCTGGGAAATGTTTGTAAGTATTTAATCCCAAAATCCGAAGATTGAGGAGCTCAGGAGTTTCAGATCCTCATCGCCAAGTTTAGATGCAAAGGGGATTTTTGGTGGGGGGAATTTTTCTGGGTGATGTGGTCATAAAACCATGGAATGGTTTGGGTTGAAATAGACCCAAAAACTCACCCAGTGCCATGGCAGGGACACCTCCACCCTCCCAGCCCTGTCCAGCCTGGCCTTGGGCACTGCCAGGGGCAGCCAGAGCTGGGCTGGGAAATGTTTTCATGGATTTAATCCCAAACATCCGAAGATTGGGGAGCTCAGGAGGTTCAGACTGGGAAGCTCAGGAGTTTCAGATCCTTTGCACCAGTTTAGGTTCCAAGGGGATTTTTGGACAATGATCTCACAGAACCATGGAATGGTTTGGGTTGAAATGGACCCAAAACCTCACCCAGTGCCATGGCAGGGACACTTCCACCATCCCTGGGCACTGCCAGGGATCCCAGATTTCTCTGGCAAATCCATTTTCATGCATTTCACCCCTTTCTGCAAGGCCCTGAAGCAGCTGTAGGAATCTGACCCCCAGTGCCTGGCCTGGGGATGAACTGGAAAGGAGAAGTGACCAGTTTGTGTCACTGGTTTTGTGTCACCCGGGCTGGTTTGGGGCTGGTGCTGGCATTTGGGTCCCAGGGCAGTGTCTGCATTTCCTGCAGCAGTTTTGGGGTTCCTGCAGCAGTTTTGGGGTTCCTGGGGGGTGTTAGGATGCAGGTTGCTGCAGCAGTTTTGGGGTTCCTGCAGCAGTTTTGGGGTTCCTGCAGCAGTTTTGGGGTTCCTGGGGTTGTTAGGGTGCTGCCTGGTGAATCACCTTCCTCCTTGCATTTTCTCAGCCCATCCCTTTTTTTAGCTCCTTTTTTGTTTATTGAGCACAAAGAGCTTCGGTTTCATTCTTAGCTGTGCTGGGGGAACGGCAGTGGGGTCAGTTCCTGTCCCCAGTTCCCAGTGGGATCAGTTCCTGTCCCCAATTACCAGTGGGATCAATGGGATCAGTTCCTGTCCCCAGTTCCTGGGTGGGATCAGTGGGATCAGTTCCTGTCCCCAATTCCCTATGGGATTGGTTCTTGTGCCCCATTCCTAATGGGATCACTCCCTGTGGGATTGGTTCCTCTCCCCAGTTCCCAGTGGGATCAGTCCCTGTGGGATCAGTTCCTGTCCCCAGTTCTCAGTGGGATCAATGGGATCAGTTCCTGTACCCCATTCCCTGTGGGATCACTCACTGTGGGATTTGTTCCTGTGGGATCAGTGGGATCAGTTCCTGTGGGTTCAGTTCCTGTGTCCCATTCTCAGTGGGATCAGTGGGATTGATCCCTGTGGGATCAATGGGATGAGTGAGATCGGTCCCTACCCCCAGTTCCCAGTGGGATCAGTCTGTGGGATGTCCGTGGGTGGTGATTCCTGCCCGCATTCCCATGGGATCAGTCCTGTGGATCAGTCGCGTGATGGGATCAGTTCCTGTGCCCCATTCCCAGTGGGATCAATGGGATTGATCCCTGTGGGATCGGTCCCTGCCCCCAGTTCCCAATGGGATCAGTGGGATGTGTGGGATGGGTCCGTGCCCGCAGTTCCCAATGGGATCAGTCCCTGTGGGATCAGTGGGATGAATGGGATCAGTCCCTGTGCCCCATTCCCTGTGGGATCAGTGGGATCAGTCCCTGTGGGATGGGTCCCTGCCCACAGTTCCCAATGGGATCAGTCTGCGTGGGTTCGGTTCCTGTGCCCCATTCCCAGTGGGATCAATGGGATCAGTCCCTGTGCCCCATTCCCTGTGGGATCAGTGGGATCAGTCCCTGTGGGATCAGTCCCTGTGGGATCAGTCCCTGCCCGCAGTTCCCAATGGGATCAGTCCCTGTGGGATCAGTGGGATCAGTCCCTGTGGGATCAGTCCCTGCCCGCAGTTCCCAATGGGATCAGTCCCTGTGGGATCAGTCCCTGTGCCCCATTCCCTGTAGGATCAGTGGGATCAGTCCCTGTGGGATCAGTCCCAGTGGGATCAGTCCCAGTGGGATCAGTCCCAGTGGGATGGGTCCGTGCCCGCAGTTCCTAATGGGATCAGTGGGATCAGTCCCAGTGGGATGAGTGGGATCAGTCCCTCTGGGATGGGTTCCCGGCCCTTCCCTGGGATGACTCTCCCAGGAATGCCCGGCCCAGCCCGGGTGATTTCCTGAGCAGGAGGAGCTGCCCGGGGCCGTTTCCTGCCAGCTGAGCAACGGCTGGGCTGGGCTGGGCTGTAGGGCACTGCTAAAATTAATTATTAACAGTTTTTAATTCATTCAAAGGTTAATTTTAAATGATTTTGAATTATTTTAAAAGAATGTAAATTATTTCTAATTTCAATTATTTTCATTTCAATTATTTTCATTTCAATTATTTTCATTTCAGTTTTTGAAATAATCTTAAAGTAGTTTGAATTATTTTTAATTTAAATGGTTTTATTATCGGAGTTAAATGATTTTATTAAGTTATTTTTATTTTATTTTCATTTCGATCATTTTATTTTTAAATTATTTTAAATTTCAATTTTTTATTCTTTAATTGAAATTATGTTATTCATTGAAATTATTTTATTTTATTTAAATGATTTTATTTTTAAAATTCAGTTATTTTACTAATTCAAATTTTTAAACATTTTAATTATTTTAAAACAATGCAATTTATTTGCATTTAAATGATTTTGTTTTATTATTTAAGTTATTTTATGAATTGAAATTATTTTAATTTTATTAAAATTTAAATTATTTTTGAACTATTTATTTGAATGATTCCATTTATTTGAATGATTCCGTTTATTTGAATGATTTCATTTATTTAAATTATTCTATTTATTTTTAATTTTTTTTTAAATTATCTTAATTTAAATGAATTTTAAATTACCCTCCCCAGGCTGTGCCTGCTGTGGCAACCTTGGCACACCACAGCTGTCCCTGAGCCAGGGAAAAGGAACTAAAATGTGCCAGGGTTGGGTTTGTGTCACCCAGCCCAGGTGAGGGAGGGAGCAGAGCTCATTCTCCATCCCAAACTCCATTTTTGGGGGGGGGTCCCACCCTCTCCCTGCCCCTTTGGGGGTCCCACCCTCTCCCTGCCCCTCTGGGGGTGTTTGGCTGCCCCCAAACCTCGGCTGCTGGGAAGGATGAAAGTTGGATGAGAGTCTGTGCTTGGCAGGAAGATTTTTGAATGTAGAATCTGAAGAAGGAATAGAAAGAAAAGCAAGTTTTGATGTAGAAGGGAAGAATTGCTGAGCCAGTCTGGCTGGATAACCAAGGAGCAAAGGGTGTGTGGGTTCGAGGGGTTTTTATGGCTCAAAGGATAAACCCACCCCAAACCAGAAGATGTTTTACCAAGCACAGGCAAACAAGGCAGCAAAAAGGGCTCAGAATTTTCTCCTGCAAGAAAACTGAAAAATTTAAACAGTGATGTGCTGACTGTGAGTGGTTGTGACATGAATGTGGTAATTAGGGGAGTTATGAGAGGCTGGAGGTAAAAGTTATGGATTGGTTCTGCTGTGTTAAAATGATCAGCAAAGAAAAGTTTATAATGCAGTGTAAGCAAAATAAAAGTTTATAATGCATTATAACAACAACAAAAAAAAATTATATAATGCATTGTAACCAAAACTAAAGGGACTCCAGGCCTGGCTGCAGCTGGAGCTGGCAGCTGTGGGGACAGCTCTGTCACCCAACCCTGGGCTGTTGTAACCTCTTGGATGGAATAAACTGCATTTTGGATACAATAAATTGCATTTTGGGGAGCCCCTGGAGTCCCACATCTCTCATTTTGACTCTCACAGTGGTGCCCAATGTGGGGCACCCTTAGAGCCTGAATGAGGGATGTGGGTGTCCAGGCCTGGCTGCAGCTGTGGGCACAGCTCTGTCACCCCCACCTTGGGCTGTTGTAATGTCTTGGATGGAATAAATTGCATTTTGGATACAATAAATTGCATTTTGGGTACAAAAAACTGCATTTTGGGGAGCCCCTGGAGTCCCACATCTCTCATTTTGGCTCTCACAGTGGCGCCCAACGTGGAGCACCCTTAGAGCCTGAATGAGGGATGTGGGTGTCCAGGCTGGAGTTGACAGCTGTGGAGCTGGCAGCTGTGGGGACAGCTCTGTCACCCAGCTCTGAGCTGCTGTAACTCTTGGATGGAACAAACTGCATTTTGGGGAGCCCCTGGAGTCCCACATCGCCCATTTTGGCTCTCACCGTGGCGCCCAACGTGCGGCACCCTTAGTAGGAGCCTGAATGAGGGATGTGGGTGTCCAGGCCTGCCTGCAGCTGGAGCTGACAGCTGTGGGCACAGCTCTGTCACCCCAAACTTGGGCTGCTGTAACTCTTGGATGGAATAAACTGAATTATGGATACAATAAACTGAATTTTGGGGAGCCCCTGGAGTCCCACATCTCTCATTTTGGCTCTTGCAGTGGTGCCTCACGTGAGGCACCATTGGTCAGAGCCTGAATGAGGGATGTGGGTGTCCAGGCCTGGCTGGAGACCCACATCCCCCTGGAGCTGGCACCTGTGGGCACAGCTCTGTCACCCCAAACTTGGGCTGCTGTAACTCTTGGATGGAATAAACTGCATTTTGGGGAGCCCCTGGAGTCCCACATTGCTCATTTTGGCTCCTGCCCCCGTGGGTTTTGCAGGGATGCTGAGGAGGCTGCAGATCCAGCAGGAGGAGGACCTGCAGAGCGTGGTGGAGGTGGCTGCCCAGATGTTCAGTGACGGTGTCACCAACTGGGGACGGGTGGTGACCCTCATCACCTTCGGCGCCTTCGTGGCCAAGCACCTGAAGAGCATCCAGCAGGAGCAGAGCATCAGCAGCCTGGCTGGCATCATCACCGACGCCCTGGTCTCCTCCAAGAGGGAGTGGCTGGAGAGCCAGGGGGGCTGGGTGAGTCACAATTCCCGGGAATTCCTGGGAATTCCTGAGCTCTTCCCAACATCCCGGCCTGTTCCTGGCTCTGGGGTGTGTGGCAGTGCTGGCTCACTGTCCCCAGGGGGGTTGTGGGGATTTAGGGTCACTCAGCATGGGCTGCCTGAAGTGGTTTGGGGTGAAAACTGGAGGCAGCATTCCCAAAAATCAGGGCAAGGCTGGGGGGGCCTGGGCTAGGGGGGCTGAAATGGGGCTGGGGGTGCACAGGGGATGTTGGAGGCTGAAATGGGGCTGGGGGAGTGGGGGAGCAGAATCTGACACACTGGGCTGAAATGGGGCTGGGGGTTGTTTGAGGCTGAAATGGGGCTGGGGGCACACAGGGAGAACATTGGGATGTGCAGTTTGAAATGGGTCTGGGGGATATTTTAGGATGAAATGGGTCTGGGGGCGCATGGGGGCTGTTTGAGGCTGAAATGGGTCTGGGGGCTGTGCCAGGCAGGCTGTGCCCCCCAGCTGACACCCCCTCCCCTCTCTCCCAGGAGGGCTTTGTGGACTTTTTCCGCGTGGAGGACCTGGAGGGCAGCATCCGGAACGTTCTGATGGCCTTCGCGGGGGTGGCCGGCCTGGGGGCCAGCCTGGCCTACATGATCCGGTGAGGCCGGAGCTGCCCACGGACCCTGGGAGCATTTTGGGAGCATTTTGGGCGGATTTGGGGAGGATTTCGGCTCCCTGGGGCTGCACAGCTGCCCTGCTCCCTCTGAAGCTGGACTCGAGGACGTGGAGCTGTCGCCGGAGCTGCTGAGGAAGAGGAGGGTGTGACCCCAGCCTGGAGGGATGGAGGGAGGGATAGTGGATGGACAGACAGATGGATGGATGGATGGAGAGATGGATTGATTGATGGATTGATGGATTGATTGATTGATTGATTGATCACAAAATGATTTGGGTGGGAAGGCCCTTAAAGCCCATCTCGTTCTGCCATGGCCAGGGACAGTTGAGCAGAATCTGCCTGGGCTTAGAGCTCAAATTCATGGATGGATGGATGGATGGATGGATGGATGGATGGATGGATGGATGGATGGATGGATGGATGGATGGATTGATGGATGGATGGATTGATGGATTGATTGATTGATGGATTGTTGGATGGATGGATTGATTGATTCATGGATTGATGGATTGATGGATGGATTGATTGATCACAAAATGATTTGGGTGGGAAGGAGCTCAGAGCCCATCTCGTTCTGCCATGGCCAGGGACACTTCCCACCAGGGAATTCTCCAGTTCCCATCCAACCTGGCCTTGGATTGAAGGGAACTGGAGAGAAAACACAGACTGTGTTTCTTCTGTCCACCTCCACCTTGCAGCTGAGCAGAGTCTGCCTGGGCTTAGAGCTCAAATTCATGGAGGGATGGATGGATGATGGATGGATGGATGGATGGATGGATGGATGGATGGATGGATGGATGGATTGATGGATGGATGGATTGATGGATGGATGGATGAATGATGGATGGATGGATGGATGATGGATGGATGGATGGATGATGGATGATGGATGGATGGATGGATGGATGGATGGATGGATGGATGGATGGATGGATGGATGGATGGATGGATGGATGGATGGATGGGATGGATGGTGGAGGATGGAGGGATGGATGGGATGGATGGATGGATGGATGGAGGGATGGATGGATGGATGGATGGAGGGATGGATGGATGGATGGATGGATGGATGGAGGATGAGATGGATGGATGGATGGATGGATGGATGGATGGAGGGATGGATGGATGGATGGATGGAGGGATGGATGGATGGATGGATGATGAGGATGGGATGGATGGGAGGGATGAGGATGGATGGATGGATGGATGGATGGATGGATGGATGGATGGAGGGATGGATGGATGGATGGATGGAGGGATGGATGGAGGGATGGATGGATGGATGGAGGGATGGATGGATGGATGGATGGGAGGTGGATGGGGCTGGGGATGGATGGAGGGATGGATGGATGGATGGAGGATGGATGGATGGGGATGGATGGGATGGGAGGGATGGATGGATGGATGGGATGGAGGGATGGATGGATGGGATGGATGGAGGGATGGATGGATGGATGGATGGGGATGGGATGGATGGAGATGGGATGGATGGATGGGATGGAGGATGATGGATGGATGGAGGATGGATGGGATGGATGGATGGATGATGGAGGGGGATGGATGGATGGATGGAGGATGGATGGATGGATGGAGGATGGATGGGATGGATGGATGGAGGGAGGATGGATGGAGGATGGATGGGATGGATGGATGGGGGGATGGATGGATGGATGGAGGATGGATGGAGGAGGATGGATGGATGGATGGATGGATGGATGGAGGATGGATGGATGGATGGATGGATGGACAGACAGATGGATGGATGGAGGGATGGATGGATGGATGGATGGAGGGATGGATGGATGGATGGATGGACAGACAGATGGATGGATGGAGGATCTGAGGCTTTTGGAAGAGTTTTTCCTCCCTGCTTCCCTCCCCGGGATGGACTTGGCTTCAATTGGACCTGATCTCCAGCAGCTCCTCCCGGGCTGGGCTGAGCCTGGAGCAGATGTTTTGAGGCTTGTGGTTGTGGGGTTTTTTTTTTGGTTGGTTTGTTTGTTTTATTATTATTTTTTTTTTCTGGAAATAGCACCTTCTGCTGCCTCTGCCCTGCCCAAACCCGCAGCTCTGCTGCTCTGGAGCAGAAGCACTGCATGCTGCAAATGTTGTGCCAGCCTGCAGCTGCAGCCAGGTGCTGCCAGTCCTGCAGCTGGAGCCCTTCCCTCACCGTGGGGCGGGGGCTTGGAGCGACCCCCAGCCCCACCCTGGCCCCAGCCAGCCGCAGACAGTTCAGAAATAACAATTTCATTTTGTAATTATGTAAAAAAACAAACACCCAAACACCCCGAGCCCAGTGGGTGGGGAGGATGTAGAGAAGCTGTAAATGAATATAAAGCTGTAGAATATATACATTTTTACAGAGCTGTGCCAAGAGGAATTCACTCCCAGGGTGGCGTCCTTCCTGGTGGGAGGGTGGCAGAGGGTGACAGCAACAGTGGCCTGGCTGTCTCTTCCTCCTTCTCTCCCCTTCCTCCTCCTCCTCCTCCTCCTCTTCCTCTTCTCCCCTTCCTCCTCCTCCTCTGGAAATGCAAAATTCTGCCCCAAAATGCTCTGAAAATGCTAAATCCCTCCCCAAAATTCTCAGGAAAGACAAAATCCTGCCCCAAAATCCTCTGGAAAGACAAAATCCCGCCCCAAAATCCTCTGGAAAGACAAAATCCTGCCCCAAAATTCTCCGAAAATGCAAAATCCTGCCCCAAAATGCTCTGGAAATGCAAAATCCTGCCCTAAAATCTTTAGGAAAGACAAAATTCTGCCCCAAAATGCTCTGAAAATGCTAAATCCCTCCCCAAAATTCTCAGGAAAGACAAAATCCTGCCCCAAAATCTCCTGGAGAGGCAAAATGCTGCTCTAAAATGCTCTGAAATACAAAATCCCACCCCAAAATTCTCAGGAAAGACAAAATCCTGCCCCAAAATCTCCTGGAGAGGCAAAATGCTGCTCTAAAATGCTCTGGAAATGCAAAATCCCACCCCAAAATTCTCAGGAAAGACAAAATCCTGCCCTAAAATGCTGTGGAAATGCAAAATCCTGCCCTATAATCCACTGGAAATGCAAAATCCTGCCTTAAAATCCTCTGGAGAGGCAGAATCCTGCCCCAAAATCCTCTGAAAATGCAAAATCCTGCCCTAAAATGCTCTGAAAATTCCAAATCCCACCCCAAAATCCTCTGAAAATGCAAAATCCTGCCCTAAAATGCTCTGAAAATGCAAAATCCTCTCCCAGAATCCTCTGAAAATGCAAAATCCTGCCCCTAAATTCTCTGGAAATTCCAAATCCCACCCCAAAATGCTCTGGAAATGCAAAATCCTGCCCTAAAATCTTTAGGAAATCCAAAATCCCCCCAGGTCCCAGCCCAGCCCAGGCTGCAGAGCTCTCCTGGCTCTGGGTTCTGCTTTTTTTGGGGTGGTTTTTGTTTTGTTTCATGGCGGTTTTCCGGTTTTTTTGGGTTTTTTTTTTGTGTTTTTGGTGGTTTTTTTCCACGCCGTGGCTGCGGGGATATTTTGGGGTGTTTGGGGCAGAGGTTGCCATGGAAACGTGCAAAGGGAGGGGGGGTTTGGGGGGCAGGGGGAATCCCAGGATTTTGGGGTGCAGGTGAAAATTGGGGTGCAGGTGGCTCCCAAATTTGGGTGTGAGTACCTGGGAGGGGTTTGGGGTGCAGGTGAAAACTGGGGTGCAGGGGGAGCTCGGGGTGTGGGGGACTCCTGGGGGGCCGGGGTGCAGGTGAAATTTGGGGTGCAGGTGAAATTTGGGGTGCAGGTGGCTCCTAAATTGGGGTGTGAATAGCTGGGAGAAGTTGGGGTGCAGGCGAAAGTTGGGGTGCAGGTGGAGCTCGGGGTGTGGGGGAATCTCGGGATTTTGGGGTGCAGGTGAAATTTGGGGTGCAGGTGGCTCCTAAATTTGGGTGTGGGTATCTGGGAGGGGTTTGGGGTGCAGGTGAAAATTAGGTGGCTGGGAGGAGTTGGGGTGCAGGTGAAATTTGGGGTGCAGGTGGAGCTCGGGGTGTGGGGGAATCTCAGGATTTTGGGGGGCAGGTGGAGCTCGGGGTGTGGGGGACTCCTGGGGGGCCGGGGTGCAGGTGAATTTTGGGGTGCAGGTGAAATTTGGGGTGCAGGTGGCTCCCGAATTTGGGTGTGGGTGCCTGGGAGAAGTTGGGGTGCAGGTAAGAATTGGGGTGCAGGTGAAAGTTGGGGTGCCGGTGAAAACTGGGGTGCAGGTGGAGCTCGGGGTGGGGGGGGAATCCCAGGGTTTTGGGGTGCAGGTGGCCCCTAAATTTGGGTGTGGGTGCCTGGAGGAAGTTGGGGTGCAGGTTTCTGTAGCAGTTTTGGGGTGCCTTTAGCAATTTTGGGGTGCCTTTAGCAGCAGTTTTGGGGTGCCTTTAGCAGCAGTTTTGGGGTTTCTGCAGCAGTTTCGGGGTGCCTTTAGCAGCAATTTTGGGGTGCCTTTAGCAGCACTTTTGGGGTTTCTGTAGCAATTTTGGGGTGCCTTTAGCAGCACTTTTAGGGGTGCACTTTTGGGTTTCTAGCAGTTTGGGGTGCCTTTAGCAGCACTTTTAGCAGTTTTGGGGTTTTGCAGCACTTTTAGGGTGCCTGTAACAGCAGTTTTGGGGTGCTTTTAGCAATTTTGGGGTGCCTTTAGCAGTTTCGGGGTTCCTTTAGCAGCAGTTTCGGGGTGCTTTTATCAGCACTTTTGGTGTTTCTGCAGCAGTTTCGGGGTGCCTTTAGCAGCAATTTTGGGTTTTGCAGCAGTTTTGGGTGCCTTTAGCAGCAGTTTTGGGGTGCCTTTAGCAGCACTTTTGGGTGTTCCTTTAGCAGCAGTTTTGGGGTTTCTGTCATTTTGGGGTGTTTAGCACTTTTGGGGTGCTTTTAGCAGCAGTTTCGGGGTGCCTTTAGCAGCAATTTTGGGGTGTCTTTGGCAGCAGTTTCGGGGTTCCTTTAGCAGCACTTTTGGGGTGCCTTTAGCAGCAGTTTTGGGGTTTCTGCAGCAGTTTTGGGGTGTTTTTAGCAGCAGTTTCCTGGAAGCCGCCTGGCCCCGCCGATCACCCCGAGCTTTCCGGTTCCGTCCGCACCGGGGATTTTCTGCGAAGCCGCCG
The DNA here is from genome assembly GCF_022539315.1 of Serinus canaria. Taxonomy (NCBI): domain Eukaryota; kingdom Metazoa; phylum Chordata; class Aves; order Passeriformes; family Fringillidae; genus Serinus; species Serinus canaria. The sequence continues at coordinate 12,312,420 of NC_066338.1, forward strand.
CCGCTTCCCCGAACTGGGCTGTAAATAAGAGCTGGGGGAGGGGAAGGAGAGAGAAAAAAATCCAAAAACAGCTGCAAAAAAAGGGGGTGCAGCAGCTTGTGACACCCCCACACCCGCCCGGGGCCTTTTGGGGTGGGGGAATTTTGGGGAAGCAGCTCCGAGCCCGGCCCCGAAATCTCCCCGAGGAGGGGGGAGGGGGGGGGGGTTCATGCAAATGCATCAAAATCCCCCCAAAATCCCCAAATTTGGGCTCATTTTTGGGGTTTCTGGCACGCTCCAGGTGTGGGGTTTTCCCTCTGGGTGGGGGCAGAGATTTTGGGGGGGGAGGGGGGGTGTAATTGCCCTTCCCCCCCCCATTTATGGGGCAAGGGGGGGGTCTTTCGGGACACCCTGGGAATTTTGGGGGGGACCCCACCCGGGAGGGGCTGCATGGAGCCCCCCCCCCAAAATCACCTTTCCCCCTCATTTTTGGGGACCCTGGAATTTGGGGGGACCCCACCCCAAGACAGAGATGCTTTTTGGGGTGAGGGGCTGCCCGGAGCCCCCCTCCCCATGGCAGGGAAGTGACCCTGGGGTTTTTGGGGTGCGGGGACCCCAAACTGGCCGGGATTGTCCCTGCAGGGGGAGGGGGAGGAAGCGGCTGTGACTCATTTGGGCTGAGATGACGAAGATTTGGGGTATTTAGGGCTGAGATGACGAAGATTTGGGTTTTGAGGAGGGGGCGGGTGTCACTGCACTGGGGGGGGGGGGGTGGGGTCCTATCCTGACCTCCCCTCCCCCCCCTTCAGAAGGGTTTTGTCCCCCCCAGTTCCTTTTTCCAGGAATTCACCCCAAATCGCCTTCCCTGCCTCCCGAGCCTGGCACCCCGGGCACTGGGCTGCTCCATGAAGGCTCCTCCTCATCCTCCTCCTCTTCCTCCTGCTCTTCCTCCTCCTCCTTCTCTTCCTCCTCCTCATCATCCTCCTCCTCTTCTTCTCCTCTTCCTCCTCCTCCTTTTCTCCTTCTCTTCCTCCTCCTCTTCCTCCTTCTCCTCCTTTTCTCCTCTTCCTCCTCCTTTTCTCCTTTTCTCCTCTTCCTCTTCCTCTCCTTCTCCTCCTCTTCCTCCTCCTCTCCCGGACTCCCAGCCCCCCCGGCCTGAGGGTTATGGGGGGCACAGGGGGTGTTTGGGGGGATTTAGGGGGATTTAGGGGTTATGGGGACACAGACTGTTTTTTGGGGGGATTTAGGGGAATTTTGGGTTGGGCACAGGGGGTGTTTGAGTGGCTCCTGTTTGGGGGATTTCGGGGTTTGAGGGGCACAGGGGGTGTTTAATGATTGATGGTTTGGGCGGATTTATGGGATTTTGGGGTTGTGGGGGCACAGGGGTGCGGGCAGTGGGTGCGGGGGCCGTGCCCTGGCAGTAACCGGGCAGGTACCAGGGCACGTGGGCGCGGGGCAGTGCCCGTTGCAGTACCTGAGGCATGGTGCCGGGCAAGTGCCCGGGCGTACCGAGGCAGTACCGGGGCAGTGCCCGGGCAGTGGGTGCGGGGCAGTGCCCCCTCCGGGCCCAGTAACCGCGGCAGTACCGGGGCCAGTGCCCGGGCAGTGGGCGCGGGGCAGTAACCAGGGCAGTGGCCGGTGTCAGTACCGGGGCAGTGCCCGGGCAGTGGGTGCGGGGCAGTGCCCGGGCAGAGGCAGCGGTGACTCAGGCAGGAATGTGCTGGCAGCACTCGGCGTTCCTGTGCCGGTGCCACCGCCCGGGCACTGCCCTGCAGTCACTGACCCCTCACCCACTGCCCCGGTACTGCCCCGGGCATTGCCCCGGTACTGCCCCGCACCCACTGCCCGGGCATTGCCCCGCACCCGCTGCTCCCAGGGAGCTCCCAGTGCACCAGAGGCGGTACCGGGGGGATCCCGAACCAGAGGCGGTACCGGGATCCCGGGCTAAAGGCGGTACCGGAGGATCCCGAACCAGAGACGGTACCGGGGGGGTCCCGGACTAAAGGCGGTACCGGGGGGGGGGTCCCGGACCAGAGGCGGTACCGGGGGGGGTCCCAGATCAAGGGCGGTACCGGGAGGTCCCCGAACCAGAGCCGGTAACCGGGGGGGGTTCCCGTATCAAGGGCGGTACCGGAGGTTTTTCCGAAGCCGAGAAGGCGGTACCGGGGGGGGTCCCGTATCAATGGCGGTACCCGGAGATCCCTGACCCGGCCGGCTCCGCCCCGCCCACGGCGCTGCCGCCGCCCGGTGGCCAAAGGCCGGTACTGCACCTCGGGCTCCGCAACATGCGCAGTGCGGGCCCCCTTTTTTTGCCGCCGTCCGTCACTGCGGGGTTAGTCGGGCCCATGAGCTCTGTGCCGCCGTTACCGTGCACGCGGTTAGCGGCCCTGAGCGCGGCCGGCCGCTGCCTCCCGGTGAGGAAAGTCCGGCCGTGCTGCCCCGCCCGGGCCGGCCCGATGCCCAAGCGCGTAGCGGCGCGCGCGCCTCCCTCGGTCCAAGGCGCTTCTGCTTCCTCTTGTGGTGGGAGCGCGGTACTGCAGGGGCCGCGCGGGGTGGGCGGAACGCGGCGGGGACCCCCGGGATGGGGAGGGGGCGCCCCCAGACCCCTATCCTTGCCCCCACACCCCCCCCAAAACCCCTATCCTGCCCCGACCCCTCATCCTGCCGCCCGGGAATTGGTAGAGCCATGCCCCCAACCCCTCATCCTGCCCCAAACCCCTCCTCCTTCCCCCCGTATGGGAGGGGCGCCCCATACCTCCTTATCCTGCCCCCAGACCCCCATCCTGTACCAGATGGTGAGAAGCCATTCCCCAGAGCCCCTCATCCTGCCCCCGGATGGGGAAGACCTGTGCCCCTCAGACCCGCTCATCCGCCCCCGGGATGGGGAGACCTGTGCCCCCAGCCCCCTCATCCTGCCCCCGGGATGGGGAGACCTGTGCCCCCAGACCCCTCATCCTGTACCCAGGATGGGGAGAGCCATGCCCCCAGACCCCTGATCCTGCCCCGGGGATGGGGCGGGGGCGCCCCCCCAGACCCCTCATCCTGAACCCAGACCCCCAGACCCCTGATCCTGGCCCCTGGGATGGGGAAGAGCGGAGCCCCCAGACTTCCTTATCCTGCCCCAAAACCCCTCATCCTGCCCCAAACCCCTCATCCTGCCCCTGGGATGGGGAAGAGTGGCGCCCCCAGCCCCCTGATCCTGGCCCCCAGACCCCGCATCACCGCCCCCCCAGGCCCAGCAGTGCCCCCAGACCCCCTCAGTTCCCTGCTCAAACCCCACAGCGAGTTTTCCCATGGAATCTCCCCCTCTTTCCCTTCCTGCCCTCCCAGGGCTGGGGCTGCAGTGGAGCAGGGGGGGTTCCTGCTCTGGAGGGCTGAAAAGGAACTTTGGCACTTTCTGCTGGGTTTTTTTCTTTGCTTGTTCCTTTTTTAGGATGCAGATCTCACTTCCCTCAGCAGGGGCAGCTCCCTGAGGATCCCCAGGGATCCTGGAGCCGTGTCAGGGAGGTTTGGGCTGGGTTAGCAGGGAAAGGTTCTTCCCCCTGAGGCTCCCCAGGGCTGCCAGAGCTCCCAGGGTGGGATTTGGGGGTGTCACTGCAGGGTTTGGACTGGGGGATCCCTGGGGGTCCCTCCCAGCTGAGATTCCAGGGTTCTGTGACTCTCCCAAGTGACGGCCCAGCCTCGGGACCCTCAGTGACCCCACGGCTCCAGGGGACCCCCGGCCCCCAGAGGCTCCTGCTGAGCTCCAGCACCCTGCCAGGAGCTGACCTCCATCCTCCACCACCACCACCTCCTCCACCATCACCACCTCCACCTCCTCCACCACCCCCCACCGAATCCAACGCTCCACCACCCCTCCTCCTCCTCGCTCCCACCTCCATCACCACCACCTCCCCCTCTCCACCATCACCCTCGTCCTCACTCCACCCCCACCACCTCCTCCCTCCTCCTCCACCTCCATCACCACAACCACCACACCGACCCTATCCTCCTCCACCAACCACCCAACCCTCAAAACCTCCTCCTCCTCCTCCTCCTCCACCACCTCCATCACCACCTCCTCCACCTTCTCCTCCTCCACCGCCTTTCTCCTTCCTCCTCCTCCACCTTTCCTCACCACCACTCCTCCTCCACCACCACCATCGTCCTCCTCCACCACGCACCACCTCCATCCCCACCCCCCTCTCCTCCTCCCCACCACCACCTCCGCCTCCACCTCGCTCCTCCTCCACCTCCTCCTCCACCACCTCCATACCACCTCCTCCACCTTCTCCTCCTCCACCTCCTGCTCCGCCTTCTCCACCACCTCCACACCACCTCCACACCACCACCACCTCCTCCACCGCCACCACCACCGCACCTCCTCCTCCCCACCTCACTCCACACCATCATACACATCACCTCCTCCATCCCCTCCACCTTCTCTCTCCTCCACCTCTCTCCTCCTTCTCACCACCTCCACCCACCTCCTCCTCTCCCCACCACAACTCCTCACCACCATCACCACCACCACCACCTCCCTCCTCCACCTCCACCTCCTCCTCCACCCCATCAACCACCGTCCACCACCTCCTCCTCCTCCTCCTCCTCCCCCCCGGACAGCATTAATCCCACAGAAGCCGTGTCTAAATTCCCTTTTTTGGTTCAGACAATGAGTGATGGAGAACTCGGAGCCCAGCAGGCCCCCGATCCCCGTGATAGCCCCTGTGGGTGCCCAGGAGCACAGCTTAGGGCTGAGCAGCCCCCCAGGGCCCCACGGGACCACCTAGCTGGAGCAGCTGCCGGACTGCACTGGTGGGCCCTGTGTCCGCAGCATGAACTGTGGCTGGGATGGGCTGGGAGCACCTTAGGTTGGCACTGGAACAGTCTCTTGGGCGCAGTGTTTTGGTTCCCTTGGGAGAGGAGGATGAGGAGGAGAGGATAGAAGAGAGGAGAAAAGGAGGAGGAATAAGAGAAGGAGGAGAAGAAGAGGAGTAAGAAAAGGATGAAGAGAATGAGAAAAGGATAGAGGAGGAAGAAAGAGTCAGTCGCCGAGATCCACCCCGCCGAGCTGCAGCCCCGCCTCGTCTCCTCCTGTCACTTCTGCTCCCGCTTCTCGCCTCGTCTCCTCGCCTTGTCCCTGCTGCTCTCCCCTCGCCCCTCGGCGTCCTCGCTCTTCGTCCGCTCCCTCTCCCCTTCGTCGTTCCTCGCCGGTCCCCCGGCGCCTCGTCTTCTCTCCCTTTTGCTCCCCTTGCGTCGAGCCGCGCCTCCTTCCGCTCCGCCGCGGCCTCGCCGCGACCCCCGAGGGGGCGTCGCCAGCGCCCCGCGCCTCGCCGCGCCCCTGTAGCGCCCCCCGCGTCGCCAGCGCCCCGGCTGCCTCTTCTCCCATGCGTCTGCCGCGCCTCGTCGGTCCTCGCCTTCTCCCCCGCCGTCGCGTCGCCGGCTTCCGAGCCGCGCCCCGCCGGCTGCGTCGCCCTTCTGCCTGCGGGCGGCGCCCCCGGCGGCGGCCCACGCGAGAAAGGAAGAGGAGGAGGATTTTCCTGACCAAACTCCTCCCATGGCTTCCCTTTGCCGCGTGGATCAGGAAAAATCCGGGAGTGCAGGAGTGGCAGTGGGGAGGGGGAGGAGGCAGGGAGGGGTGAGGTGGGCACCTGCAAGTGTCACCCTGGTCCCCTCGGGGGGGTGGCAGAGGGGACACAGAGGGGGCGGCAGCAGCCACGGCCACTCCTGGGAAGGGAATCCGGGAATCCCCGGGATGGGAGGATCCAGGAGTGGGAGGATCCCGGGATGGGAGGATCCCGGGGTTGGAGGGGAGGATCCCGGGGGTCTCCCGGGGTCCAGCCCCCTCAGTTGATGGGCTCGTACTCCGAGTAGCGTCTCCTCTGTGCCAGCAGCAGCAGGCAGCTGCCCAGCAGCAGCATGGCCAGCGGGGTGCCCAGCGCCACGGCCGTGATGGAGATCACCAGGGGTGAGAAGGTGTCCCTGGGGGGCTCCCCGAAGCCCAGCAGCACCGACCTGCGGGGGTGGCACAGATCAGGACAGGGTGGGCTCTGTGCCACGGGCTTGCCCTCCTCAGAGGGTCAGGCCAGGGTGAGGCTGCTCAAGGATTGCTGGAGGAGTGCAGGGAAACTCTGACTTGGGGATGGAGACTGACCAGGGAAAGCCTCTGAAACCCTGCCAGTCCCCACACTGCCCATGGGGAGTGCCCAGGAACATCCCCTCAAATCCTTCAGCACATCTTTGGTGACCAGGAACATCCCCTCAAATCCTTCAGCACATCTTTGGTGACCAGGAACATCCCCTCAAATCCTTCAGCACATTTTGAGTGACCAGGAACATCCCCTCAAATCCTTCAGCACATCTTTAGTGACCAGGAACATCCCCTCAAATCCTTCAGCACATCTTTAGTGACCAGGAACATCCCCTCAAATCCTTCAGCACATCTCTTTGGTGACCAGGAACATCCTCTCAGAGCCCTCTGCACCAGCAGCACTCCCTGAGACCCCCGAGAACCCCCTCACTGACCAGCTGAGGATACCGAGACCCCCCTCACTGACCACTGACCAAAATCCCTCACTCCCCAGCAGAGGGACCCCCAGACCCCCTCACTGAGGATCCCCAGACCCCCCCCAATGACCAGCTGAGGTCCCCCAGACCCCCTCACTGAGGACCCCCAGACCCCCTCACTGTCCAGCTGAGGTCCCCCCAGACCCCCTGACTCACCACCCGAGGCACCCCCAGACCCCCCTCACTGAGTATACCCAGACACCCTCACTGAGGACTCCCAGACCCCCTCAGTCACCACCTGAGGCACCCTCAGACCCCCCTCACTGAGGTATCCCCAGACCCTCCGACTCACCAGCTGAGGGATCCCCCAGACCCCCTCCTGAGGGACCCCCCAGAGCCCCAGACCCCCTCCCTGAGGACCCCCCAGAGCCCCAGACCCCCTCCCTGAGGACCCCCAGCCCCCCGACTCACCAGCTGAGGGTCCCCCCAGACCCTCTCCCTGAGGTCCCCCCCCAGACCCCCTCACTCCCCTCCCTGTGTACCCCCACCCCCCCAGACTCACCAGCTGAGGTACCTCCTCTCCTGGTACACGTGTCCCTCCTCGCCCCCGAAGGTGACATTGAGGACGCTGGCCGTGCTGGTGGCCAGGCTGTCCCCAAAGAAGGCCCTGAGCACGGGGGGGGTCCCGGGGGGGGTCCCGCTGGCCACGTGCAGCCCCCCGGCCCTGCAGCCGATCCCGTCCTCGCGCCGCGGGCTGGGAGAGCCGTAGGCGGCCGCCTTCCACTGCAGGAAGGAGAGCGGGGAGCTGCTGTTGGGGGGCTCTGCCTGCAGGGACAGCACCTGCGGGGATGGACAGACAGGCAGACAGACAGGAGTGTCAGCCGCCTTTCACTGCAGGGACAGCACCTGCACAGACAGACAGACAGACAGACAGACAGGAGTGTCAGCCGCCTTTCACTGCAGGGACAGCACCTGCGGGACGGACAGACAGACAGACAGCAGTGTCAGCTGCCTTTCCACTGCAGGGACAGCACCTGCGGGGGGATGGACAGACAGGCAGACAGACAGGAGTGTCAGCCGCCTTCCACTGCAGGAAGGAGAGCGGGGAGCTGCTGTTGGGGGGCTCTGCCTGCAGGGACAGCACCTGCGGGATGGACAGACAGGCAGACAGACAGACAGCAGTGTCAGCCGCCTTCCACTGCAGGGACAGCACCTGCACAGACAGACAGACAGACAGACAGACAGACAGACAGGAGTGTCAGCCGCCTTCCACTGCAGGGACAGCACCTGGGGGATGGACAGACAGACACACAGACAGGAGTGTCAGCCGCCTGCCACTGCAGGAAGGAGAGCGGGGAGCTGCTGTTGGGGGGCTCTGCCTGCAGGGACAGCACCTGGGGGATGGACAGACAGACAGGAGTGTCAGCTGCCTTTCACTGCAGGGACAGCACCTGGGGGATGGACAGACAGCTGGAACCGGGACCGCTCCGGCCACACCAGAGTGATTAATGGCTCCGTTAATTACCCGAGCTCACCTGGAAGACGCTGGGTGTGTACTCGTCGTCGATGGAGCTGCGGGCCCGGAGGTGCCGTGCCGCCCCCGGTGGCTCCAGCGTGGCCAGCTGCAGGCGGAACCGGGAGCCGCTCCCGCGCGGGGCCACCCCGGCCACGATGAACTGGAGCTGCGAGCTGCCCGGAGTGTGCTGCAGGCTGGGCAGCGGCACCGCACGGCCGCTGGACTCGTAGGCTGTCACCTGAGGGGACACGCGACACGGGGACAGTGAGGGACAGTGAGGGACAGCGAGGGGCAGAGGGAGAGCGAAGGACACGGGGACAGCGGGACAGTGAAGGACAGAGGGACACAGGGACAGCAAGGGACAGTGAAGGACAGAGGGACAGCGAGGGACACGGGGACAGGGGGACAGTGAGGGACAGAGGGGGACACAGGGTGCAGGGACAGCGAGGGACAGCAATGGGGACAGAGGGACAGCGAGGGACATGGGGCAGAGGGAGAGTGAGGGACAGAGGGACAGCGAGGGACACAGGGCACGGGGACAGCGACGGACAGCGAGGGACAGTGAGGGACAGCGAGGGACATGGGGACAGCAATGGACACGGGGACAGGGGGACAGAGAGGGACAGAGGGACAGTGAGGGACAGAGATGAACACGGGGCACAGGGACAGTGAGGGACACGGGGCACAGGGACAGGGAGGGACAGAGGGACAGCAGGGGACAGCAGGGGTCAGGGGGACATGTGAGGACATGGGACAGAGGAACAGAGGGACAGCAAGGGACAGAGGGACAGCGAGGGACACAGGGCACAGGGACAGCAGGGGTCAGGGGGGACATGGGACAGAGGAACAGCAAGGGACAGAGGGACAGTGAGGGACGGTGAGGGACGGGTCAGAGGGACAGTGCCTGCCACCTGGACCAGTTCACTTCCCCCTGGCCATGTCCCCTGCCCCCCTGGCCATGTCCCCTGCCCCCTGGACGTGACCCTGGACATGTCCCATGACCCTTGGTCAAGTCCTCTTCCTCCTGGACATGCCCTGTGCCCTGCCCGTGTCCCCTACCCCTTGGATGTGCCCTGTGCTCCCTGGATGTGCCCCCTGGACGTGCCCCATGACCCTTGGACAAGTCCTCTTCCTCCTGGCCGTGCCCCCCGTCCCCTGGCCGTGCCCCCTGCCCGCTGCCATACCCGGAATGCCAGGCTGCCGTTGGCGAAGGCTCCGCCGGGGTCGGTGGCCGGGACCCCCCTGAGCTCGGCCGTCAGCGCCGTGTGGTTCAGGGTGTGGTTGAGGCTGTCCCAGGAGAACTCGGACAGGTCATAGGTGGGGTAGAAGAGCTCCTCCGAAGGTTTGGCCTCGCTGAACTCGAAGAGCTGCAGGGAAAGGAGGGGAGAGGGGCTGGGAGATGGTGCTGTGATCCAGGGGACGGGGCAGAGCTCAGCCCCGGGATGGGAATGGGAATGGAGGGGATTTCCCTGGAGCTGGGAAGCCGCCCAGGGACCCTCTGCAGACCCCATGGAGCAGCCCCATGCCAGCAGTACCTTGGTGAAGACCACGGCCGTGGAATAGAGCACGCTGTCGGGAGGGTCGATCCAGATGGCCCCAGCAGGGCTGGGTGACAGTAGCTGGGTCCAGTTGACCCTCAGGGCACTGTTGGGGCTCCGTGTGGCCACCAGGAGCACGGAAGGGGCCCCGATGCTGCTCCACACGTAGTGCAGGCTGTCCTCAGGCCCCACCGCCCGCACGTGCAGCAGGTTCACAGAGGAGCTGTTCCAGCCAGGGTTGTACTCCATGGACACCTGCAGGGCAGGGACAGGGCTGGGGGTGGCTCTGAGCCCGGCAGGACATCCCCAGCGTGCAGGGAGGGTGGGACATTGCCTGGGATCCCGTGACTCTGCAGCCCTGGTGTTGCTCAACACGCTCGGTCAGCATTTCACAACTTTGAGCTGCTTCCCATCCTCATGGCCTTTCCCTTCCTACAGACCCTTCCCTTCCTACAGCCCCTTCCCTTCCTACAGCCCCTTCCCATCCTCATGGCCTTTCCCTTCCTAAAGACCCTTCCCCTCCACAGCCCCTTCCCTTCCTGCAGACCCTTCCCATCCTACAGCCCCTTCCATCCTCATGGTCCTTCCCATCCTCATGGTCCTTCTGTTCCACAGCCCTTCCCTCCTCATGGCCTTCCTTCCTAAAGACCCTTCCCCTCCTACAGCCCCTTCCCCTCCACAGCCCCTTCCCATCCTAATGGCTCCTCTGTCCCACAGCCCCATCCCATCCCATCCCATCCCATCCCATCCCATCCCATCCCATCCCATCCCCACTGGATTAGGACAAAGGAGAGACGAGGGACAGACACGGGTGGCCCTGGGACAGGTCACTGCAGGACACCCAGGACAAGGGGAGGGCTGGTTCAGCTCCAGCCCCACTGGGAGCCCCTTCTCCCCCCCAAACCCCGCAAGGCTGGGCCCCAGCGGGTCCAGCCCAGCCCCTGCTCCGGACAGGATCCTTCGAGAACAGAAACCATCCCAAAAGTTTCTATCCCAAAAGTTTCTACCCCAGAAGTTTCCCTTCACCACGAGCTGAACTTCTGAACGCTGCGGGTGGCACAGCTGCCCTGGGGGGAGCCCGGAGTGTCCCACCCCAACCCACCTGGATGTCCCCGGGTGGGTGACCCCGGTGTCCCGGCACTCCGAGATCCCAGGAGGGGACACAAGGGGGTCTCAGCCACCGCCGCAAGGCGGGAGGAGCTCCGAGCTCCGCACCCGGCCCCCCAGCCCCGGTACCTGCGGTACCCCCGGTGCCGGTAGCCCCGAGCCCCGCTCACCTTCCGGCTCCGCTCGGCCCCGGCCGCCGCCAGCAGCGCCAGCAGCGCCAGCCCCGCAGCGGCGGCCATGGCGCCACCGGCCCCGGCCACGGCACCGCCCCGGAACGGCCCCGGGACCGCCCCGGAACCGCCCGCGAACCGCCCTGGAACGGCCCCGGAACCGCCCGCGAACCGCCCTGGAACGGCCCCGGTACCGCCCGCGGACAGCCCAGGTACCGCCTCGGGAACCGCCCTGGAACGGCCCAGGGACAGCCCCGGGGACCGCCCCGGAACCGCCCCGGAACCGCTCCGGAACCGCCCGCTAACCGCCCCGGTACCGCCCAGGGACAGCCCTGGGACCGCCCCGGGACCGCCCGCGAACCGCCCCGGTACTGCCCACGAACCGCCCCGGGAACCGCCCTGGAACGGCCCCGGAACGGCCCAGGGACCGCCCCGGGACCGCCCGCGAACCGCCCCGGTACTGCCCACGAACCGCCCTAGGACCGCCCGGGGACCGCCCCGGTACCGCCCCGCGCGGTCGAGGAGCCCTTGGCAGCGCCGCTGGGCGCGGGATGCGGATGGCGACCGGAACCGCTCGGGGTTTGCCGCTCTGCTTCTGCCCCCGTGTGCGCTGAAACCCTTCCGGACCCCAGGGCGGCAGAGAACCCCCCCCCTCCAATATCCATCATGCTGTGGAGTGGGGACCCCCACTCCTTCATCAGCCCATCCAGCAGAGACCCCCATCTCCCTGCCCAGGGCACCTGAGACCCCCATCCCGTGGGGACCCCCACTCCATCATCCCATCCAGCAGAGACCCCCACAAGCAGGACAAGGCAGACCCCACTTCCTTCACCTCGTGGAGCTTTGGGGTCTCTGAGGCCTCACCCTTGGCCTCTGGAGACCCTCAGAGACCCCCACCCTCAGCAGAGACCCCCAGGAGGGCACTGGAGACCCCCTCCCTCCTTCACAGTCCCATACAAGGAAAACTCCCTCCCCCCCATCCCCCAGGGCTCCAGAGACCCCAACATCCAGAGACCCCCCCCTACCTTCACTGCCCCACACTTTGGAGACCCCCAAACCCCTGAGAGACCCCACCTCCATCCCCCAGGACACCAAAGACCCCTCCATCCCAATCCCTGCTGGATCCAGAGTGCTCAGAGCTCCCAGCCCAGGAGATTTTGGAGCCCCCACCATGAACAATCAGCCAAAAATGATAAATTTATTTAGGGATAAACCTGAACCCCAAACCCTTTAAGGACAAACCTGAACCCCAAACCCTGGGAGCTCCTGGGGGTGCTCAGAGCCTCAAACCCGGGGGGTTTGTTACCCCCCACCATGAAACAATCAGCCAAAACTGATTAATTTATTAGGGACAAACCTGAACCCCAAACCCTGGGAGCTCCTGGGGGTGCTCAGAGCCCCCAGCCTGGGGGGTTTTGGAGCCCCCACCATGAACAATCAGCCAAAAATGATTAATTTAGGGACAAACCTGAACCCCAAATCCTGGGAGCTCCTGGGGTTGCCCAGAGCCCCAAACCTGGGAGGTTTTGGAGCCCCCACCATGAACAATCAGCCAAAAATGATAAATTTATTTAGGGATAAACCTGAACCCCAAATCCTGGGAGCTCCTGGGGGTGCCCAACTCCTCCTCCCCCCAATCCCTGCTGGATCCAGGGTGCTCAGAGCCTCAAACCCGGGGGTTTTGTACCCCCCACCATGAACAATCAGCCAAAAATGATAAATTTATTTAGGGATAAACCTGAACCCCAAATCCTGGGAGCTCCTGGGGGTGCCCAACTCCTCCTCCAACCCAATCCCTGCTGGATCCAGGGTGGCTCTGGGAATCCACAAAGGTGAACAATTCCTCGAGGATCAGGGGCACAAACTGTCCCCTGATGTCACAGCCCCTGGTTGGGGTGGCTGGTGAACGAGGGGGAAGCAGAGGTGTCCAACCTGAAATAAAACCCAAATTTTATTTTATTGCTCATGGGGCAGGAGGAACAGAACTCCTGGGAAAGGAGGATCCATGGGAGAATTCCACCATGTTTTGCTGATTTTAGGGACATCAGGGGAACATCCCAGAGTTTTCCTTGGTTCTGGGGATGTCAAACAAGCATCCCATTGGTTCTGTTTGGTTTAGGATTGCCAGGGGAGCATTTCACCATTTTTGGCAGTTCTGGGGTTGCCATGGGATCATCCCACTGGTTTTAGGGTTGCCATGGTAGAATTCCACCATTTTTGTCAGTTCTAGAATTCCCAGAGGAACATTCCACCATTTCTAGGGTTGCCATGGGATCATCTCACTGGTTTTGTTTGTTTTAGGGTTGCCATGGTCAAATTCCACCCTTTTTCCAGTTCTGGAGTTGCCAGAGGGACATTCCACCTTTTTTTTTGGTTCTAGGATTTCCAGTGGAGCATTCCACTGTTTCTGCTGGCTCTAGGGTTGCCAGAGGAGAATTCCACCTTTTTTTTGTCAGTTCTAGGATTTCCAGAGGAGCATTCCAACATTTTTGTTGGCTCCAGGATTCCCAGAGGAACATTCCACCATTTCTAGGGTTGCCATGGGATCATTCCATTGTTTCTGTTGGTTCTAGGGTTGCCATGGGATCATCTCACTGGTTTTATTTGTTTTAGGGTTGCCATGGCAGAATTCCACCCTTTTTTTCCAGTTCTGGAGTTGCCAGGAGCATTCCGCTTGTTTGTTGGGTTCTAGGGATTTCACAGGAGCATTCCACCATTTTTGTTGGTTCTAGGATTCCAGCAGGACATTCACCATTTCGGGTGCAGGGATCCAGAGGACATTCAGCTTTTGTGGTCTAGGATTCAGAGGAGCATTCACCATTTTGTGGTTGGGATACCACAGGACATCCACATTGTGGCCAGTTTCCAGAGGAAATCACATTTCTAGGGTTGCCATGGGATCATCTCACTGGTTTTGTTTGTTTTAGGGTTGCCATGGTCAAATTCCACCCTTTTTCCAGTTCTGGAGTTGCCAGAGGGACATTCCACCTTTTTTTTTGGTTCTAGGATTTCCAGTGGAGCATTCCACTGTTTCTGCTGGCTCTAGGGTTGCCAGAGGAGAATTCCACCTTTTTTTTGTCAGTTCTAGGGTCACCACAGGACCATTCCAACATTTCTGTTGGCTCCAGGATTTCCAGAGGAACATTCCACCATTTCTAGGGTTGCCATGGGATCATCTCACTGGTTTTATTTGTTTTGGTGTTGCCATGGCAGAATTCCACCCTTTTTTCCAGTTCTGGAGTTGCCAGAGGGACATTCCACCTTTTTTTTTGGTTCTAGGATTTCCAGGGGATCATTCCACTTTTTTTGTTGTTTCTAGAGATACCAGAGGAGAATTCCACCTTTTTTTTTTTCAGTTCTAGGATTTCCAGAGGAGCATTCCACCATTTCTAGGGTTGCCATGGGATTATCCCACTGGTTTTGTTTGTTTTAGTGTTGCCATGGTCAAATTCCACCCTTTTTCCAGTTCTGGAGTTGCCAGAGGGACATTCCACCTTTTTGTCAGTTCTAGGATTTCCAGTGGAGCATTCCACTGTTTCTGCTGGCTCTAGGGTTGCCAGAGGAGAATTCCACCTTTTTTTTGTCAGTTCTAGGATCACCACAGGACCATTCCACCATTTCTGTTGGCTCCAGGATTTCCAGAGGAACATTCCACCATTTCTAGGGTTGCCATGGGATCATCTCACTGGTTTTGTTTGTTTTGGTGTTGCCATGGCAGAATTCCACCCTTTTTTTCCAGTTCTGGAGTTGCCAGAGGGACATTCCACCCTTTTTGTTGGTTCTAGGACATGTGGGGTTAAAGCAACTGCTTGGAGGAGAAACCAAAGGGAAGGAGGGAAGGGGGAGGTGATGGAGGAGAAATGCCTGGAGAAGGGAGCACAGGGATGTTACATCCATCAGCTGTGCCAGGAAAAGTCATTCCCTCCCCATGCAAACCCTCAGGGGTGTTACAAATGTAAGGGGTCAGGACCTGGGAGGGGAATGGCACTAAGAGAAAAGAGACACCTGCCTGGAGATCCAGGAGATGATTTCTGGGGGAAATGGCACTAAGAGAAAAGAGACACCTGCCTGGAGATCCAGGAGATGATTTCTGGGGGAAATGGCACTAAAAGAAAAGAGACACCTGCCTGGAGATCCTGGAGATGATGTCTGGGGGGAAATGTCCCTAAAAGAAAAGAGACACCTGCCTGGAGATCCTGGAGATGATGTCTGGGGGAAAATGTCCCTAAAAGAAAAGAGACACCTGCCTGGAGATCCTGGAGATTAACTCTCGGGGAAAAGTCCCTAAAAGAAAAGAGACACCTTCCTGGAGATCCTGGAGATCATCTCTGGGGGGGAAATGACACTCAAAGAAAAGAGACACCTGCCTGGAGATCCTGGAGATGATGTCTGGGGGGAAATGGCACTAAAAGACAAGAGACACCTGCCTAGAGATCATCTCTGGGGGGAATGGCATTAAAAGGAAAGAGACTGGAGATCCTGGAGATGATGTCTGAGAGGAAATGTCCCTAAAGACAAGAGACATCTGCCTGGAGATCCTGGAGATCATTTCTGGGGGGAAATGACACTCAAAGAAAAGAGACACCTGCCTGGAGATCCTGGAGATGATCTCTGGGGGGAATGGCACTAAATAATAGAGACACCTTCCTGGAGATCCTGGAGATGATGTCTGGGGGGAAATGTCCCTAAAAGAAAAGAGACATCTGCCTGGAGATCCTGGAGATCATTTCTGAGGAGAAATGTCCCTAAAAGAAAAGAGACACCTGCCTGGAGATCCTGGAGATGATGTCTGGGGGGGAAATGTCCCTAAAAGACAAGAGACACCTGCCTGGAGATCCTGGAGATCATTTCTGGGGGGAATATCCCTAAAAGAAAAGAGACATCTGCCTGGAGATCCTGGAGATCATCTCTGGGGGGGAAATGTCCCTAAAAGACAAGAGACACCTGCCTGGAGATCCTGGAGATGATGTCTGGGGGGAAATGTCCCTAAAAGACAAGAGACACCTGCCTGGAGATCCTGGAGATGATGTCTGAGGGGAAATGTCCCTAAAAGACAAGAGACACCTGCCTGGAGATCCTGGAGATGATGTCTGGGGGAAAATGTCCCTAAAAGAAAAGAGACACCTGCCTGGAGATCCTGGAGATGATGTCTGGGGGGAAATGTCCCTAAAAGAAAAGAGACACCTGCCTGGAGATCATCTCTGCCGGGACTCGAACCCGGAACCTCTGGATTAGAAGTCCAGCGCGCTCGTCCATTGCGCCACAGAGACCTCACCGTGAGGGGAGCGTCGGCTCCAGAACTGAAAAATCCACAGCACCCGCAGGGTCCGGTGCCCATCCACACCTCCCTGGCACAGCAGCACCTCCAGAGTCCCCTCTCTGCTCAGGGACAGGCAGGAATAATCCCAGGGATGATCCATCTCTCGCTCTCGGCAGCAGAGATGCAGCAAAAAGCTGGATGCAGGCTGGTATCCGCCTCTCTGGCAACCTTTCCGCAGCATCCCCGGCGCTCTGGGCAGAGCTAAATCCTGGAGCAGAGCTCCTCGCTGCAGCTCAGCAGCATCACAGCATCCTCCTGGCTGCAGAAGGCAAGGGATAAAGATGAAAGAGGATTTAGCTCAGCGGTGAGGGGAGCTCGGCTTGTCGGGGTGAAAAAAGGGCGAGAACTTGAGGTTTGAGCAGAGGAGTGAAAGGGAAAGCAGCTACCGTGGGTTTCCTTTCAGCGAGCTGTCAATCAGGGGTTTAATGAAGAAACATTTGTGCCTCTTCTGTAGGGGGAAAAAAAAAATGAAGGCAGATGTCAAAACAACAGGAAAGGTCCATTTACAGCCACTGACCTATTAACAATGGATCAAACTCTGGCACGAAGTCGTCGCAGGGAATTCGGAATCCCTGAAAGGAACGAATTTCAGGCTGGGAACAGCACATTTGGAATGCCTGAATGGAACAGATTTCAGGCTGTTGTTCTCTCCCAAATACAACCTCCATCCCTTGAAAGGGGAGATGTTAAATGCAATCCCAGAGGAGGAATTCCCTGACTCAGAGAGGTTTTACCTTGAGGTCAGTGTGACCTGAAGATCGGGCAGTTCTTCCTGGTGGAGAGCGGCCCAGAGCAGGAATAAAAAGGAGATTAATTCCCTCAGAATCGAGAAAAAACCCCCCCAATTCCCTTGAAAGGAGAGATATTAAGTGTAATCCCAGAGGAGGAATTCCCTGACTCAGAGAGGTTTTGCCTCCAGGTCAGTGTGACCTGAAGGTCCAAGCTCAGGCAGCTCTTCCTGGTGGAGAACAGCCCAGAGCAGGAATAAAAAGGAGATTAATTCCCTCAGAATCGAGGATAAAACCCCCCCAATTCCCTTGAAAGGAGAGATATTAAGTGTAATCCCAGAGGAGGAATTCCCTGACTCAGGGAGGTTTTGCCTCCAGGTCAGTGTGGTCTGAAGCTGGGGCAGCTCTTCTGGTGGAGAATGGCCCAGAGCAGGAATAAAAAGGAGATTCACCCCGCAGTGGAACCAGGACCTCAAAATTGAGGATAAACCCCCCAATTCCCATGAAAGGGGAGTTTTTAAGTGCAATCCCAGAGGAGGAATTCCCTGACTCAGGGAGGTTTTCTCCAGTGTGATCACACTGGCACCTGGAGAAAACTCCAAAGTCTAGGAAACACCCATCTGCAGGGTGACCAAAGGCTGTGGTTAAAAATGTCATAGAAAAAAAAAAAAAACCCAAATCTTAGACAAAGGCAAAAAAAAGCTCTGAAGGATGAGCAAAATTTCCCACAGCCCTGGGAGGCTGTGTGCTCCTCCTGGGGGATGAAGACACCAGGATCCAATGTCATTTTGGGAGGCTGCACCTCAAGAGTGCCTGCTTTGAAGTCAGCAGCAAGCAGAAAATCTGGAGATGATTAATGAAATGGCAGAAACTCTCAGAAGAATGATTGTGGCTCGCTGGGGTTGAAGGAATTCCTCCTGCCTGGAGCTCCTCCTCAGCTCTAACTGCACCAAACCCAGCAAAGGAGCTGGGTTTGAGGAGTTTGAGCTGATGAAAATGCCACATTTCTGTCAGGAAAAGTGTGGGGAGAAGCAGGGGCTGCAGAGCAGCACCAGAGCCTCATCCTCATCCTCATCTTCATCCCAACACGCAGCTCTGGAGGTCTGGAGGCACCTGCCAGGTGTTTCTGTACCTTCAACAACTCTTCAGTCTTTCCTGAGCTCCCAAGTGAACTCGGAGCTGTGACAAATTTGGGCCAAAAATCCCTTTACACCTGTGAGATGCTGCAGACTCTCCTTACCATAGGTATATTCCTATTTTTTCTTACATTTCTAATGAGCCACGAGCAAGATGAAGTGGCCCAGGGTGAGCCCAGAGAATTTACCACCTCATAAACAGCTGGGAAAGGCCTTTGGGAAGAGAAAATTCTGAGCAGTTTGGTGACTGATGGAGGTTTCAGATCCATGTCACCTAAAGTTGCTCCAGGGCAGCATCACCAGTGCTGGGAGATCCAGAAATCCTGTGTACACTGAAAGAAACAGCAACAGAAAATCCCTACAGAAAATCCCTACAGGAAAACCCTACAGAAAATTCCTACAGAAAATCCCTAGAGAAAAACCCTACAGAAATCCCTACAGAAAATTCTTACAGAAATCCCTAAAAAAGTCCCTAGAGAAAATCCCTAGAGAAAA